>NC_057421.1:39107000-39463500 GCF_019457755.1 Venturia canescens
TGACATAATAAATGTTCCCGGGTGCCTTTTTTCGGCAACTATCAAACTGTAGATAATTGGATCTCAGCGGCCACTTGCAAACTTTGGAAATATATTTCATCGGGGGCATGTTTTGGATGACATAAAAATGTCTAGATTCAGAATGCACAAACGATATTTAAAAATGGCCAATTCTGTTGGATTTGTTGTGTCTTCAATTTGAGCTACCTTTCCTCTTTTCCTTTCTTTTTTCTAACGTTATAAGCCGGAAATCATATCTCAGCCCGCAGCACGCATTGCTACATGCTCTTGAGTTTCCAATGGACAAAACATATTAGAAGACAAGGAGAAAAATCACCAAAGTCCAAGAACAAACCTCTATCGAAATATTTCCAGTACAATTTTGACGAAATTTAGGTCTTTTTTCGTGGAAACCAACGTTATAAGCCGAAAATCATATCACGACCTACAACCTGCTTTTCACCGTGCTCTTTGGTTCCTAATTGACAAAACATATTAGAGTACAAGGAAAAAAATCGCCAAAGTCCAAGGAGAGACCTGTGACGAAATATTTTCAGTACAATTTGGATGAAAAATAGGTCTTTTTTCGTAGAAACCAACGTTATAAGCCGAAAATCATATCTCGGCCTCCAACCCGCTTTCCATCGTGCTCTTTGGTTCCTAATTGACAAAATATATTAAGGTACAAGGAAAAAAATCGCCAAAGTCCAAGAACAAACCTGTGACGAAATATTTCCAGTTCAATTTTTACGAAAAATAAGTCTTTTTTAGTGGAACCCAACGTTATAAACCGAAAATCATATCTCGGCCTCCAACCCGCTTTCCATCGTGCTCTTTAGTTCCTAATTGACAAAACATATTAAGATACAAGGAAAAAAATCGCCAAAGTCCAAGAACAGACCTGTGACGAAATATTTCCAGTTCAATTTTTACGAAAAATAGGTCTTTTTTCATGGAAACCTACGCTATAAGCCGAAAATCATATCCCGGCCTCCAACCCGCTTGCGGCCGTGCTCTTGGGTTCCTAATTGACAAAACATATTAGAGTACAAGGGAAAAAATCGCCAAAGTCCGAGGACAGACCTGTGACGAAATATGTCCAGTACAATTTTGACGAAAAATAGGTCTTTTTTCGTGAAAACCAACGTTATAAGACGAAAATCATAAAAATTCGAAAAAAATTTCTCAAATCTTGAAAAAACATTATCTTTAAAAATAACTAATCTATATCTATTTTTTAAAGTGTCAAAAAAATCAAATAACAAGTAAAAAATAAAAAACCGAAAAATCGTGCTTGAAATCATTTTCGAAACCGATGCCTCATTCTTCTTATTTGATTCGAACAGTTGAATCAATTGAAAAAAATTCCATCTAATTTACGTGCAGCATTAAAATTTATGATATCAATCGGTGAACAAGTATTTTATTAGTAACTTCAAATTTTGACATTATTAAATTGTTCTAAGAAGCTTTTAAATCGAAAAAAAATTACATGAAAGCTAGTCATTTGTTACTCTATGGTGGCAGAGATTTATAAGAAAATCGATTCTTCTCAGACTTTCAGGATCCTCTGGTATTATTCACAAAATTTGACGTCGATTGGATCGATCCAAATTATGTTTAAATATGTGTAAAAAGTACTTGTCCGGCCCATCACTATTCATTTAATAAAAAATCAATCATTAAAAAACGAAATTGTACGGCAGAATCTGGTTAAAAATTTGTTGAAGTGCGATTCATTATTAATTTAATGTTCTTAATAATAGTATAAGTTAGTTCTTATTCCGAATGGAATTCGTTCGCTGGAAGAATAAGTGGGAAGTAAAAATTGCCGCTATTGAATATAAACTGGAGAGATATTTTGGAAGCTAGAACATATATATTATGTATAATTTTTTTCATTTATCGATGCACAATAATATCCCTTGTATATTGCGAAACAATTTGTTTCCGTTTTTTATTAAATTAGTGCAATATTAAGTAACAATTACTTGAAGATCATTCTCTCATTTCCCTCTGCATGAATACTTGTGACTCATCAGTTCTAGACAAGCCCTGATTTTTATTTGGATAAACAATTTGAACGGAAAGTGATGGGCCGGACAAGTACTTTTAACACATATTTAAACATAATTAGGATCGATCCAATCGACGTCGAATTTTGTGAATAATACCAGAGGATCCTGAAAGTCTGAGAAGAATCGATTTTCTTATAAATCTCTGCCACCATAGAGTAACAAATGACTAGCTTTCATGTCATTTTTTTTCGATTTAAAAGCTTCTTAGAACAATTTAATAATGTCAAAATTTGAAGTTACTAATAAAATACTTGTCCACCGATTGATATCATAAATTTTAATGCTGCACGTAAATTAGATGGAATTTTTTTCAATTGATTTAACTGTTCGAATCAAATAAGAAGAATGAGGCATCGGTTTCGAAAATGATTTCAAGCACGATTTTTCGGTTTTTTATTTTTTACTTGTTATTTGATTCTTTTGACACTTTAAAAAATAGATATAGATTAGTTATTTTTAAAGATAATGTTTTTTCAAGATTTGAGAAATTTTTTTCGAATTGTTCTGTATTTTTTTTGTAAAATAATTTTTTTTACAATTAAAAAAAAAAATTTTTTTCAAGTTTTTTTATGGATGGAATTATCAGCAAACGAGGGACCTTCAATGTACTTGTCCCAACCTTTTTTTTCCTAGGGGAAGTTTATGGTTTGACATCACGTCTTTTTTCTCAAAAGTTCCTTATTTATGTTCAGATGACTGTAGGATTTTAGTTTAAATTTCTATGAATTATTTATGATTTTCGGCTTATAACGTTGGTTTTCACGAAAAAAGACCTATTTTTCGTCAAAATTGTACTGGAAATATTTCGTCACCTGTCTGTCCTTGGCCTTTGGCGATTTTTTCCAAGTCTTCATACCAAGAAAGGACTGACGCAAAGATTTCCTTAATAGAACAGATTTTATTTATCCCTTTTCTTCAAAATTCAAATGAAAGATAGATCAAATTCAAGACACGAAAAATCCAACAGATTTGCCCACTTTAAATGTCGCTTTTGCATTCTGAATCTAGAGATTTCATTTAATCCAAAACGGGCCCCCAATGAAATATATTTCCAAAGTTTGCAAGTGGCCGCTGAGGTCCAATTATCCACAGTTTGATAGTTGCTGAAAAAAAGTACCCGAAAACTTCTAACATTTATTATGCCAGAACTCAAAGCAGCAAAAAAAACTAAGCGAACTTAATTCAACAAAGCAACAGAATTCAAAGACGTTTAAGGTACCTGCATTGGTTTTGGAGGAAAACCTATTCAGGACAATTCAGAAATTAATTTAGAAATTCGAAAACTCACAATGGAGTAGAAAAAGGAAAATTGAAGTATCTAGAAAAGCGGAAGACTTTTGTGATGAATTTTATAGATTACATGATACGGTTGGAGTAAATGATTTGTATGATTGGCACACACGCTGCAACACAGGAATATCAAAGTTTGGAAGTATTCGCTGTATATCAGTCATACAAACTTCAATACTATTTGGAAAGGAACACTTAAAAACTTGCCGAACCAAGTTCCATTTACATATTACCATAATCAAAGATAAGGGGTGATCCGTCGCATATATATTTATCCACAGAAATTTCTGAGTTCGCAGGTATCTGCTGTGGTTCAATGTATCTGCGCAATGAGCTTCGAAGACAGCAATTTCAAATCTATCCATAAATGAGCAACTGAAGATTTTTATAATCAATTTTTTACTTCATATAGATGTTACAGTTAGAGTCAAAATGTAAAATGAATGGCACAGTATTTGAATTGTATAGTTTGCAGATTTTTGCAGTATTTTAATGATCCGAATCTACAGCATTATAATGAAAAGTTGTCAAAAGTCATGATGTTACATTAAAATGACATAGCGCACATTGCATTCAGCAATTCTGTAAGTTTCTGGGGATGTTGGTAGGCATCATATTTGATCGCATCCAAAACTGAGCAACAGTAGACTTATCGGAATGAATTTTTTTTATAATAATTCCATATTTGTAGTTTGCAAAGTGGAAATACTCAACATACATGTCATTCTATAAGTTTTGTTATCAAAATTTGTGTTTGCATACCGCATTCCTAAGATACGACTTTTCATATCATTAGCAAAAAAAGCATCCAAAGGCTTTCTGGAAAAGTTTCCAAATTTATCACTCGACAGACCTAATGGGAAAAGAATAACTACACACTATACCAAGACCAGATTTTTTTTTGAAAATCTGATTTACAAAATGTGCAATTCAAGATCATGGTTAGAAACCTCTCCAATCATGTTACCACAATCATCATGAAGGAGTAGAAAATCATAGAACACATATTAGGGAACGAATTAATAATATGAATCGATCCGCTGCAAACTGAGCGGGTGAAAACAAGGATCGGAGAGGGCAGAGCCAAACTGAATATCAAGCAAAATATGGGGATGTTTAAAAATAATCACGACACAAGAAATAAATTAGAAAATATTTATTCAATTAAAGTTTCTAATATCATTCTAACAGTTGCGTGTATTTTTGTTCTATTTATTCGTATATATAACCTATGTACACATGATATATAACCACGCCACTGACAATTTATTCGCACTCGACAGTATTTCTCGTACTCTGGTTTAATTGAAGGATTATTTCAGTTAACACTTATTTCCAATCGAACGAAATAATGAAATCTTGAAAAGTTTCGTTGACATATATGCATCGCGCATTTTTTATATTCTTTTTCACACACACATCACAGACTACATTTACGCGGCCGCTTTGATACCGGTTTAATATATCACAAATAACAAAATAAATAGTAATCAAGAGACTCGGTAGAGTCTCGGGACAAGTACATTGACAGCCCTGTCGTCTGCTGGCCCGAGACTCTCGCCGAGACTATACTTTCTCTGAATAAAACGATTCGCCGTGGTGGGGGTAAAATTGGCATGTGATTTTCTTAAATTACGAAACTCATGAGTTATGTACGGCTTTAAAAATTGAAGTTTAAGCCAATTGAGTAATTCTCTTTCGATTCCGCCCTAAATCAGCATGATCGGTGTTGTAATTGCTGAGAAAAAACTTTGCACGGGCTCAAGATTATGCAAAAGTTACCAACACATTCAAGAATTTATGCGTCTGTATTTATAAACACCATCAAAGGCACTTTGATGCTCTCGAGTTTCTGATTCGTTGGATCTGACGACATCCATTTTTAGACGTTGTGATTGGTTGTTGAAATTAGTTGTTGATGATTGGAAATCTGACGTCAACTTCAGAACGTAACACACGGCGCAGCACAGCTGGTAACAGCAGTCATAAATTCGACCGATATACATATATATATGTACAAACCATGTGTCAGTTTTTGATCGTATGAACTGAGTTTCGACATTACGAAGTGCGTGCGGGATCAATAAAAAAATAATTTTCGTCATCTAAAGAAGTGCATATTACTATTTATTTTGTTATTTGTGATATATTAAACCGGTATCAAAGCGGCCGCGTAAATGTACTCTGTGATGTGAGTGTGAAAAAGAATATAAAAAATGCGCGATGCATATGTCAACGAAACTTTTCAAGATTTCATTATTTCGTTCGATTGGAAATAAGTGTTGACTGAAATAATCCTTCAATTAAACCAAATTACAAAATATTGCCCAGTGCGAATATATCGTCACTGGCATGGTTATATATCATGTGTAAATAGGTTATACATACGAATAAATAGAACAAAAACACACGGAACTGTTAGAATGATATTAGAAACTTTACTTGAATAAATGTTTTCTAATTTATTTCCTGTGTCAACATTATATATAAACATTCCCATATTTTGCTTGATATTCAGTTTGGCTCTGCCCTCTCCGATCCTTGTTTTCACCCCATCAGTTTGCAGAGGATCGATACATATTATTAATTCGTTCCCTAATATGTGTCCTATGATTTTCTACTCCTTCTTCATGATGATTGTGGTAACATAATTCGAGAGGTTTCTAACCATAATCTTGAATTGCACATTTTGTAAATCAGATTTTCAAAAAAATTTCTGGTCTTGGTATAAGTATAGTTATTCTTTTTCTACTTGGTCTGTCGAGTGATAAATTTGGAAACTTGTTCCAGAAAGCCTTTGGAGACTTTTTTTCTGATGATATGAAAAGTCGTATCTTCGGAATGTAGTGGGTAAACACAAATTTTGACAATAGAACTTATGAAATGACATGTGTGTTGAGTATTCCCACTTTGCAAACTGAAAATGTGGAATTAATAGTGAAAAGATTCATTATGATAAGTCTGCAGTTGCTCAGTTTTGGATACGATCAAATATCATGCCTGCCAACATCTATGGAAATATACAGAATTTCTGAATGCAATGTGCGCTATGTCATTTTAATGCAACATCATGACTTTTGACAACTTTTCATTATAATGCTGTAGATTCGGATCATTGAAATACAGCGAAAATCTGCAAACTATACAATTTATATACTGTGCCATTCATTTTACATTTTGACTCTAACCGTAACATATATATGAAGTAAAAAATTGATTATAAAAGTCTTCAGTTGCTCATTTATCGATAGATTTGAAATTGCTGTCTACGAAGCTCATTGCGTAGATACATTGAACCGCAGCAGATACCTGCGAACTCTGAAATTTCTGTGGATAAATATATATGCCACGGATCAGCCCTTATCTTTGATTATGGTAATATGTAATGGAACTTGGTTCAGCAAGTTTTAAGGTGTTTCTTTTCAAATAGTATTGAAAATGTATTACTGTGGTATGGAGCGAAAACCTTCAAACTTTCATATTTTTGTGGCGCAGCATGTGTGCCAATACTGCGGTATGGAGCGAATACCTGCAAACTTTCATATGTTTGTGTCGCAGCATGTGTGCCCATCATTTAAATTTTTTACTCCAACCGTAACATATAATCTCAAAAATTCATCCCAAAAGTCTTCAGCTTTACTAATTAACTTAATTTTCCTTTTTCTAAATTCTATGCTGAATTTCTGAATTTCTAAATTTATTTCTAAATTATCCTGAAATTAAATTGTTTACCTCCACAACCAATGCAGGTACCTTAAACGTCTTTGAATTCCGTTGCTCTGTTGAATTAAGTACGCTCAGTTTTTTTTGCTTCTTTGAGTTCTAACATAATAAATGTTTTCAGGTGCCTTTTTTCGGCAACTATCAAACTGTAGATAATTGGATCGCAGCGGCCACTTGCAAACTTTGGAAATATATTTCGTCGGGGGTACGTTTTGGAAGACAGGAAAATGTCTAGATTCAGAATGCAAAAGCGACATTTAAAAATGGCCAATTCTGTTGGATTTGTTGAGTCTTGAATTTGGTCTATCTTTCCTCTTTTCCTTTCTTTTTTCTAACGTTATAAGCTGAAAATCACATCTCGGGCCGCAACACGCATTGCTCCATGCTCTTGAGTTCCCAATGGACGAAACATATTAAAAGACAAAGAGAAAAATCACCAAAGTCCAAGAACAAACCTCTATCGAAATAGTTCCAATACAATTTTTACGAAAAATAGGTCTATTTTCGTGGAAACCAAAGTTACAAGCCGAAAAACATATCTCGACCTCCAACCTGCTTTCCACCGTGCTCTTGGGTTCCTAATTGACAAAACATATTAGAGTTAAAGGAAAAAAATTGCCAAAGTCCAAGAACAGACCTGTGACGAAATATTTGCAGTACATTTTTGACGAAAAATAGGTTTTTTTTTTGTGGAAACTAACGATATAAGCCGAAAATCATATCGCAGCCTCTAACCCGCTTTCGACCGTGCTCTTTGATTCCTAATTGATAAAACACATTAGAGTACATGGAAAAAAATCCTCAAAGTCCAAGGACAGACCTGTGACGAAATATTTTCAGTACTATTGAGACGAAAAATAGGTCTTTTTTCGTGAAAACCAACGTTATAAGCCGAAAATCATAAATAATTCGTAGAAATTTAAACTAAAATCCTATAGTCAACTGAACATAAATAAGGAACTTTAGAGAAAAAATACGTGATATCAAACCATAAACTTCCCCTAGGAAAAAAAAGGTTGGGACAAGTACATTGATGGTCCCTCGTTTGCTAATAAATCCATCCATAAAAAAACTTTAAAAAAAATTTTCTTTAAAAATTGTCAAAAAAATTATTTTATAAAAAAAAAATACAGTACAATTCGAAAAAAATTTCACAAATCTAGAAAAAACAGTATGTTTAAAAAAAAAATATTCTGTATCTATTTTTTAAAGTTCAAAAAAATCAAATAACAAGTAAAAAATAAAAAACCGAAAAATCGCGTTTGAAATCATTATGCAAACCGATGCCTCATCCTTCTTATTTGATTCGAACAGCTAAATCAATTGAAAAAAATTCCATCTAATTTACGTGCAGCATTAAAATTTATTATATCAATTCGAGGCCAAGTATTTTCTAATGAATTGAAAAAAGTTACCACTTGAATTACGTGCAGCATTAAAATTTATGATATCAATCGGTGGACAAGTATTTTATTAGTAACTCCAAATTTTGACATTATTAAATTCTTCTAAGAAGCTTTTAAATCCAAAAAACTCACATGAAAGCTAGTCATATGTTACTCTATGGTGGCAGAGACTTATAAGAAAATCAATTCTTCTCAGACTTTCAGGATCCTCTGGTATTATTCACAAAATTTGACGTCGATTGGATCGATACAAATTATGTTTACATATGTGTTAAAAGTACTTGTCCGGCCCATCACTATTCATTTAAATAAAAATCATTCATGAAAAAATGGAATTGTATGGCAGAATCCGGTTAAACATTTATTGAAATGCGATTCATTATTAGTTTAATGTTCGTAATAATAGTATAGGTTAGTTCTTATTCTGAATGGAATTCGTTCGCTGGAAGAATAAGTGAGAAGCAAAAATTGCCGTCATTGAATACAAACTGGAGAGTTATTTTTTAAACTTGTACATATATATTATGTACAATTATTTTCATTTATCAATGCACAATAATATCGCTTGTATATTTCGGAACAATTTCTTTGCTTTTTTTATTAAATTAGTGCAATTACGTAAAAATTACTTGAAGATAATTCTCTCAATTCCCTCTGCATGGATACTTGTGATCCATCAGTTCTAGAGAAGCACTGATTATTATTGGGATGAACAATTTAAACGGAAAGTGATGGGCCGGACAAGTACTTTTAACACATATGTAAACATAATTTGTATCGATCCAATCGACGTCAAATTTTGTGAATAATACCAGAGGATCCTGAAAGTCTGAGAAGAATTGATTTTCTTATAAGTCTCTGCCACCATAGAGTAACATATGACTAGCTTTCATGTGAGTTTTTTGGATTTAAAAGCTTCTTAGAAGAATTTAATAATGTCAAAATTTGGAGTTACTAATAAAATACTTGTCCACCGATTGATATCATAAATTTTAATGCTGCACGTAATTCAAGTGGTAACTTTTTTCAATTCATTAGAAAATACTTGGCCTCGAATTGATATAATAAATTTTAATGCTGCACGTAAATTAGATGGAATTTTTTTCAATTGATTTAGCTGTTCGAATCAAATAAGAAGGATGAGGCATCGGTTTGCATAATGATTTCAAACGCGATTTTTCGGTTTTTTATTTTTTACTTGTTATTTGATTTTTTTGAACTTTAAAAAATAGATACAGAATATTTTTTTTTTAAACATACTGTTTTTTCTAGATTTGTGAAATTTTTTTCGAATTGTACTGTATTTTTTTTTTATAAAATAATTTTTTTGACAATTTTTAAAGAAAATTTTTTTTAAAGTTAATTATTTTCACGAAAAAAGTTAATGAAAAAAAAGTCATAGCGGAAGTTACGTGCAGTACTAAAATGTATTATATCAATTCGAGGTCAAGTATTTATCAGTTATTCGAAATAAAATCTCCGGCGACAAATGAGCGTTGAGAATCCTTGTCGGGCTCACAACGGTTTATCAAAATTACTAAAAAATTAATGGAAATAAAATCATTAAAAATTCACATGAAAGTCATTCGTTACTTCAACAAGGTACACACTTTAAAGAATCGATTCCCCTCCGACTTTCAGGATCCCCTGGTATTATTCACAACATTCAACTTCGATTGGATCGGTACAAATTATGTTCAAATACGTCTTAAACGTACTTGTCCGGCCCATCACTTTTTATTCAAATTGCTCATTCGAAAACAAATCAGGGCTGTTCTATAATGACAAATATAATAAAATGGATAAAAATAAAAATAATATCTCCAAGTAATTTGAACTTGATTGTTCGCAAGTTCGTATAGCAATATCCACTTCTCATTTTCTTCAGTGAACACATACCATTCGGTTAGAACCAATGAAAATGAGAAATAATCAGGCGCATTACTAGAAATTTTCGAACCTACTCAGCCATGCAATGTTTTTTTTTCTATAGTAACGTACACATTTTGATAAATATCACTAGTCGAGTACGACACGTGGATTCCTGGAATTTGTAGAAAAATGATTTTATTGTGAATTATGACTCCATATAATATAAATAGATTATTCAACTTCATCTTTCATTTTCGTTTCATTTTGACAAGAGCGATTCGAAGGAAAATTATTTTCTCGGGAATTACTGTTCCTTAATATTAACGCATGCATTAACTTCGTTTTTGATTTGTTTTCGAATGAGCAATTTGAATAAAAAGTGATGGGCCGGACAAGTACGTTTAAGACGTATTTGAACATAATTTGTACCGATCCAATCGAAGTTGAATGTTGTGAATAATACCAGGGGATCCTGAAAGTCGGAGGGGAATCGATTCTTTAAAGTGTGTACCTCTGCCTCCATAGAATAAGAAATGACTACCTTGCATGTGATTTTTTTGGATTTAAAAGCTTCTTAAAACAGTTCCATAATGTTGAAATTTGGAGTTACTCATAAATTACTTGTCCTTCGATTGATATCATAAATTTTAGTGCTGCACGTAACTCAAATGGTAACTTTTTTCAATTTATTAGAAAATACTTGGCCTCGAATTGATATAATAAATTTTAATGCTGCACGTAAATTAGATGGAATTTTTTTCAATTGATTTAGCCCTTCGAATCAAATAAGAAGAATGAGGCATCGGTTTCCAAAATGATTTCCAGCGCGATTTTTCGGTTTTTATTTTTTACTTGTTATTTGATTCTTTTAACACTTTAAAAAATAGATACAGTTTAGTTTTTTTTAAAGATAATGCTTTGTCAAGATTTGTGAAATTTTTTTCGAATTGTTATGTTTTTTTTTTATAAAATAATTTTTTTGCCCATTTTTTATAAAAATTTTGTTTTAAAGTTTTTTTCATGGATGGAATTATCAGCAAACGACGGACCATCAATGTACTTGTCCCAACCTTTTTTTTCCTAGGGGAATAATATAATATATATATTATATATTAATTATAATAAAATATTTATTATAATAAAATATTTATTATAATAATATTTTATTATTAATTAATATTAATAAATAAAATATATATTATATAATTATATACATATTTTATGCGCAAACCAGGAGCTGGTATTGCCCCCGCTGTGCGCCCATTCTCTGTCTCTCTCGCTCGACGACGCAGAAGGAGAGGGGGTAGCCGCGTTCAGCGTAGTGCGTGACGTAGAGTGTGACAAAAGTAAGAAATCGTGCAAAGGACGTAAGTCCAAATGTAAACAAGCGTAACTTACGCCCCTCTTTCTCTAAGAAAATGAAAATCCCGAAATGATGGATTTTAAATCACTAACGTTACATATCTCAGGATCTACTGGACGGATTTACTTGCAACAAAGACCAATGGAAAGAGAAAAATCGACAAAAAATCGTCACAAATTTTCAAGTTCTTTTATGAAATGCTTTATTTGTGAGAGCCATTTGAAAATTCTGTGACGTCATAAAACCGGCATATTCGCGTATATAAGAGTAGCGGCAGGGCTCGCGCTGGCTTTTCTTTTGCGCTGCAGTTTTTCCTTTTAATACTTGGCGTCGAGCCGCTACCGCGTCTCTTGATAGTCTTTACGGCTATGCTTTAATGGCTTGGGTCAGCACAACGCGTCGTCGGGTTAAACGTCGATAAGGTGCAAAGAGAGTGACCGGGAGCTTCACAACATGATCCACGTCGGGTATAGTCCGGACGGGGACACTCCTGCACAGTCCTCATGTTCGGGCAAATCGGGCGAGGCTTCGGGAGCCTCTACGACGGGACCATTCGCATCGAGCTCCGCATGAGACAACGAGACATTAATCTTGGCGCTTTAGGAGCTGCTAGGCCAGCAGTTTTTCTCACAACGGTTCAAGTTAATCTCATCACGACTCACGGGTCTTCTCATCAGGCACGAATGTTGATCGACACGGGCGCGGAGATCACATTTATCACAGATGCTATCGTGCAGAATCTCAAGCTTCACCTGGAAGCATCGGTAATATCGATCATCGGGATCGGCGGGAGGCATTCGGGCCATACGCGCGGGGTGGTCAGTGTAAAGCATCGGTCTACGCACTCATCGAAAATTGTTTCAATACAAGCTCACATTTTCATCAAAGTTAATGCCTACCTCCTCACATCTCACTCTCTCATCTGCAAGGACTTCCACTTGCAGACCCAGAATTTCTCTCACCAGGGTCGATCGATTTAATTCTCTCGAAAATGGCGCAGCTATACTCTAGGCTTTCTCTCACCGATAACGATTCGAGCCAAAGTTCTCTTACAAAGGCCTTGGTTAGAAAAGTTTAATTAGGACAACATCGGATCGACGGAAGTTCGCAACTCATGGGTCGCGTTTCGTCAGGAAGTATCGCAACTCTACATCGATGTTGAGGTACCGCAGTGCCTCAACATCGCGTCAGGTTCTACGGTTGAAATAAACGGGTTTTCGGATGCATCTCAACTCACAACGGGTGCAGACGTGTACGTTCGGGTTTCGGGCGCGGGAAACAACGCATCGGTCTCATTAGTCGGCACAAACACTAAGGTCGCTCCTATCAAACGGTTCATAATTCCTCATATGGGGCTTGTAGCACCGGGGCTGCTTGCTATACTCGCATACAACGTGTACAACACGTTCTGGTCTTGATGATTCACGGGTATACTTATTCACGGACTTAATGGTAACACTCACATGGGTCACTCCTCATCCTTCACGGTGGAAGGATTTTGTTCTGGATCGGGTCTCACTGACACTGGAGCTCGTGCCACGGGCCCAATGGAGATTCACGTCGGGTAGGGACAATCCAGCGGATTGCGCATCAAGGAGGCTAACCATCTCACAGCTCGAGCAATTTTTCATCCCGGCAGGACGAGTCTCGTGGGTTAGCACAGAACTCGTTCCATAGGGCATCTCAGCGCATCGGGACGGTGGACACAGCGGCGCTCGAAAAGCGGCCAGGCTTACACTCACTCGCAACATCACTCTCACCGGTTTACGATTTCATCTTGAAATACTTATCTCTCACACGGTTGTTGCGGATCACCTCATGGCTTTTCAGGGTGATTACAAACCTGAAGAAAGCGGGCGACGGTACATCGGGTTCAGCCAACATCACACCGGGAGACCTGGAAAACTCACGGCTTTATTGGGTGAAAGCCATTCAGGGAGCATACTTCACTTCAGAGCTCAAAACTCTCACTTACGGCTATACTCTCCCGCAATCGCATCCGACCAGGCGGTTGACGGGCTTCATTGATCATCAAGGGACACTCAGGGTGAGAAGACGGCGGAAGCGTTCAGCCTTACAACCTGATCGCAACATTTAGTCATTCTTCCTCGGGACTCATCACTCACGGAACTTCTCATCGCTGTTGCTCACGAGCACGCCTTCCATGGCGGGACACAACACTCTTTGGTTCATCTACGGCAGAGCTGTTGGACTATCGGCGGGTGGGGTCCAGCACGCTTACAAATTTTGCACTACGTACTCTTTCGGGCGCTCAAGGCACAGCAACAAATGGGTCAGTTGCCAATCTCACGGGTTACACGGTCTAGGCCATTTCTCCTCACAGGGGTCGCGGGGCTAGTTTCACTCAAAAGCTGGCGCGGGCGTGGGAACAAATGTCACAAAGACTGGTTGTGCATTTTCGTTTATTTTGCTACCTCAGTAAGAGAACTATGGGGATTCTCTTACAATAGCGTGTTCCCTCCGCAACCGAGGGTCCCCGTGCGGTGAGTTGACCTGTCTATTGGTTCGGAGGGCGGGGGAAGAGAGGTGTGAAAAAGAGAGGGATAGCTAGAAAGATGGCAAGTGTAAGAGAGGGATGAATATATCAGTATAAATGAAAGGAAATGCATTTTATGTATCGTTTTTTCTTAGCATTATCATTTCCAAAGTAAATTTCAAAATGATGATGATGATAAGTATTTATTTGCCTTAGAAATAACTGTTAGGCAATATGTGTAATGTCCAGCACAGTTACAATTTTCCTGTGTTGGAACATAGCGCAATACAATTTGTAGTAAACTAATTAATTAAAACTAAATAATTAACCTAAATATATCTAATACTATATAATGAGTAATATTTAGTATAATATAAATATAAATGCTTGCTTAAATAACCGATTCCTGTACTTAATTCTAGAGAGTAATTCTTCTGTGAGCCACGGAGCTCGATTTATTCGTAATTTACGCTGATATCGAGGAGCATGTGAATCAAGTGCACTGAGCATTGCATTATTTAGGTTTGCAAGAAGAGATTCAATCGCCGCTAGGGGGTGAATTGAAGGAGAATCACGAAGAGTATTTGCCTGAATGTTTTTCTCCACTGTTAGTTGATATTCGGCTGGAACAAATTTATCAAATTTACGACTGCTTAAGAAGCGCTCAGTTCGCAGATGAGAGTCGAAAATATAATCAAGCTCAATAAGATCGTGACCAGCGATAAACGGAGATTGAGATTTCTTGTAGCGAGCGAGCTTATCTTTACTGTCAATGATAAAGACATCGAGCCATGAATCAGAAGAGAATGTATGATGAGTAGCAAGAGAGTCAACAATAAATAGAGAAAATGAGTTTGTTAGTTGCCTGAGGAAAGAGGCTTCGAAGTTATCACTTAAAAGGTTGCAGTTAAGATCACCTGTTATAATTATGTTATTATAGGCAAATGAATGGCGGGAGAACGCGTTTACAAAAGATGAGAAAAGAAGACCTTTCGGCCGCCTATAAATAACTGAGAATAGTACCGTCTGTTGATCGCAGTCAAGTCTCAGCATTATAAATTCTGGCGCGTTGATAATATCATTTTCAGATAAATCAAGTACTGATGCTTTCAAGGACTCATGAATATAAACCACAACACCCCCACCTCTGACACAACGACGATCATGGCGTACAAGAGCGTAATTTGACAGGTGAATGAGGGAATTTGGAACATTAGTATTCAACCAGGTTTCAGAAATTGCGATAATATGATAAAAATTGCATGATAAATGCGCTAAGAGCAATTCAAAGTGACCCAGTAAGGAATTCGCATTGAAATGAGCTACCTTAAGAGACCTTTTAGGTTGATGGTGTGAAGAAGAGCGCAACTTATTATTAGAGCAAGAATTACTTGTATTAAAAGATGTATGGAGTCACGCAATACTCTCGAGGTCGCTGAGGGAGCTAATTTTGCGACTAATCTCTCCGTCAGCCTTGCGTGCATAAACCGTATCGTTTCGCAGCCATAGATATTTAATGTCTAGGTCCTTGGCTTTTGCACGAGCTTCAAAATATAGTTTGTGTGTGTCGGGTGAAAGCATCTCATTTATATTGACACGCAGATTTGACGTTTCTTGTGAACAGTCGTCAAAAAGCTCAGATCGAAGCAACGATTTCTTCGCACGTTTCCTATCAATTACAATATTCCTGACGGAGCCGGACGATAAAGCTACGACGTATGTGCTGGATGAATTAGTCAGCGAGACATCCGCGCCTTGTTGCGATTTACGAGGCAAAGGGCGTACTGAGAGAATATGTGGAATCAAATTTGAGATACCAAGTAAATCAAAGATGCGTGAAGCGATATCGTAGGGTGAAACCGTAGCTGTGGTTGGGATGCCCGAGATTTTAAACTCCGACAGATGATTTCGCGAAGGTGAATTCTCTTGATGGCTCGATTTGAGGTTCTGAATCTCAGTCTTGAGCGTACGATTTTCTTTTTCGAGGCGGTCAACACGAGCGGTATAATTGCTGACTAAAGCTTCCAATACAGGAATTCTTTCGAGAATTTTCCTAAACTCTTCATTTGTAGCACACTGACGCTCACTAAACTGATCGATTTTTATCTCAGTTGAATCAAGCTTGCTCAAAATTTGCGAGAGCATAGTTTCTGAGGATGACATTTTGGCAGTATCAGGATCAATCGATGAGAGAGGTTGCGAGAGAGCAGGCGTAGAATTAAGAAAGTCATCAGTTGAGTTGGAAGGAGTGTGTTGACTTGTAGCGCGTGACGCGGAGATTGAAGAATTTAGGAGAGAATTTGAGCAACACACCAAAGCATTACGAGACTGCAGGTAGCTCGAAACACAACCTGGATGAAAGGACCGGTCGCACTCCGGACATGTGTGTGCAGTTAATGCAATATTACGACCGCATTTAAAGCAAGACAGAGGCATTTCGCGCGAGAGTCGAGGAAAGTTGACGCGTAACAACTGATTTTGTAACGAGTTAGAAATGACTGATAAGTCGCACTGACAGGTTGTAAACACAACCGGCGTGAACGTAGCAAAGTCGATAGTAGACTCACAGTACTCGGATAGGATCGTAGATGATCGTGGAAGATCGATAGAGCATGCGCAGGTGAGAGATGTAGGTCCGTTCAGCGAGCTGTTGATAACCCGATAGAACCTCGTGTGAGTAGGCACCTCGGTGAGCAAGTGAGTAGGTGTGATGTATCGGTGAGCGCGGGCCACGCATGCGCTTGAGTGCGAAAGCAGTAGTCCAGCAGAAACGTGACGAAAATGTGAAAATTTATATTCACCAAAAAGTTGGAAAAAGTGCTGCAATGCACCGAGCAGACTCACGAGAATTATGCCAAAGGTGCAAAGCAATTAGGTGCGTGCTTTAGATCTGAAACAAAACGCCCGAGGGCAGTTTCACAGCAGAAATTAATCGAAAATTGACAGCTCGAAAACAAGTGCGACTGGATTGACTCACCGAGAAAGAGAGAGAGGATAGATGTGCAAGTATGTATGCAGCCTATCCGTCAAAAGAGCTGTGGTTACTGACAAAAAATGAACTTGAATGGATTCCCAAGGCTTTGCTTATAAAATATTATAATAAATATATTCCTGTACTGTGGATCGATTGCCTGAACATTTGCAAAATGATAATGAGGTGCAGTCATATCATTAGTGTCAAGATCATTTTAATCCTCCATGGGTACGAACTCATATTGATTGATGCTCCATGGCCTATACGTCGCAATTGTGAAAAGTGTTACATGATGGAAGAACTTATGAATATATATGTAGTTTATCGCATTCGGGATCCTAGTGAAATATCGTCTGAAGAGCTTCAAATCATATCGCCAACAATGTTTAAGAAATATTTCAACGACTTTACCGATATATTGTGGGAGCGTTTGCCGGAATATTACAAATCTGACAATGAAATTAAATTTTTTCGTCGATGCTATGAACATTGGAATACAATTCGGTGGGCAATCAATTCGGAGGTCCTGCACCTCTACGTCGAAATTGTAGAAAATGTAGAGAAGAGAGTGAAGAGTCTGACTGAACTCAAGTCAGCATCTTTATAGGAAAAAGTATATAAATAGAGACAAAGAAAAAAATTCAAGAAAGTGGAAAAAAACCTGTTTTCCCGAGCCGTATTATGATAACGATGGGTGCGAGATGTGGAGGTGGAAGTTTGGTGATATGTTTGAACCTGCACATCGAGAAGGTGGAGGGGGAGCGGAAATTGATGATTTTGAAAAATGAAAAGGGAATCGAGAGCTTTGTCATTCAGTCTGCACATCAGCTCCGAGTTGGACGTTAATCTCGCTCTCGCTCACCATCTTTTTGACTCTTCGAAAAAAAAAAGAAAATGGACTTCAAATCTCTGAACAAAGTTGCCACATTGGAGAATCTACCGTGGAAGAAGTTGATCGAGCTTGAAATTAAAACAGATTATCCAATCCATAATATTCGATCGGTGAAAACCAGATTTGGCAAACGATACGTCGCTGACATCGAAGGCGAGTTCTCAGTCTTTCTACCTGAACGACTTGCCAAGGCTTTTGACCAGGATGTGGAGGGATTCAAACAATTGTTGGAGGCAGCTCGTTCAAGGGAACTCTATATGGAAACGTTTGCCGATAAGTGGAGTAAAATTGAGTTTAAACATATTGCAAAATCTTCAGAGTGAAAACAAGAGAAGAAGTGTATCATCGTTGTGAATAATCTTAATAATAATAATATTGTATGCTACGCTGACGAGAAGGGAATAATAAAACGAAGAAAAGTCACATATTATCATCGAAAAAATGTTTTATTTTTCATTGAAAAACCCCACGTTCACATAATGTTAGATATACATATAACCAATTCCTTAGAGATTTCACATTTTCATTCGCACAGTTGTATTTTGAATTTTCATTTCGGCGGTGGTGGTGGTGGTGGTGGTGGTGGGGGCAGTTGACGTGAACTTTTGGCAACTTCTACAGCGATGGACAGTCCACAGTCTCTAAATCGATAATCTCCGTTGATAGATCTAACAAACTTTTCAGCCACGAAGATTTTTCACATCCTTTTACATTACTCGGGCTTGTTGTAAGGTAGTTTGAATTATAACTTTTGATGTATCATATAGTAGATTTCCCTAGTCCCACGATATTCCATGATAGTTTCGTTCCAATGATAGGTTCGTTCATTGTCTTATATTTAGCTGGTAGAGTATGCCATGTATATGGCGATTCAAAGAATAGTGTAAGAGGTTCAGCATTTTTGTCGTTAGCACGAACAATTGATATTTCCTTGAGGATAAAGACGTTGGTGGGTCCCTTGAAACCTTGTAGATCTACGATAAGGTCCATCGCGACTGATGTTTAGTCAACTCGTAATAATGATCTTATATTAATTTTTTCATCCCACCGCTCAAGGGACTGTATTCGACGATACGATCATGCAGTATGAGGCAATATGCACACGTTGACGCTGGTACATTTTCCTTCATTTCAAATTCGAGACGTACATCGACAGGTCCAGACTTGAGAGAATCATTTTGCTTTGAGCAGTCAATGACTATGAGAGGAGCATATGTCAAAAAATTTGCTTTCGTCAGCCACGGCTCAGCCTCCTTATTATAGTACATCGATTGAAAATTTGTATACCTGTCATAGAGCAATGCATACTGATTTTGTGCTATATTTAGATTCATATTGCCATAAGGATAACATTGTGAATTGAGGTATAATTTCACATCGCTCACGTTGCAATGATCAAAATTACTTGCATTCTGCCGTTTATTATTCTTCCGACCTGTTTGGAATGCCAAGATTACATAACGAGGTTTCTCCAGCTGTGTCGATGTCGTAACAGACCACACATGTTTCGTTGTGGCAGGTAGCATAGGATATTCATACAATTCCCAGGTGCGAAAGCTCATTGGAATTGGTGGGTCTTTAGCGATGAATTTTAAAAGCTGAATTTTTTTCTGATCTGCTATTGTAACATACAGAACAAGCCATTCGATTTTTTGTAGAGTAATTTTATAATCCTGCGCAGTCATTTGAATTATTGCATTATCATTGGAACGTGATCTCGTTAAAATCAATTCATGCTTTGCATTCACAACCATTTTTCCATAATCTTCAGCAAAGCCCAGCAACATACTCAGCGGTATGCATATGTCAAAGTTGCCTGCTACATCTACAATTTGTTTCATCTCCGCAACATCAAGCCAACCGGTGTTTTCAAGCATTGTACTCCTCCCCGACGAAAGAGAGGTGTATCCTTTTATGAGGGATGTAATACCCACATTCTTATTACGATCGATTTCAACTGCATTAAGTGCATAACGCACCTCCTCGAATAAATGACAAATGCCATTGTTAACGAAATTTGTTGAAGTTAACGCTACTCCATCTGGCTTTGTCAATTTTCCACAAATGTGAATAGAACTTTTGCTCGGTAGAATTGATAAATCTTGATGTTGGATTGAAATACGTATTTCGTCGCTATTGTTGTATGTTGATGACGCATATGGTTGATGAGCATGAACCTCATAATGTATAATGGATTCATCGAACATGACGGGTGTTTGAATGTTTACAATTTCCACTTCCATTTCACACAACAGATGCACAATGCACAAAGTAGATAATTCTTCACACGCGTAGCCCACGAACTCTGAGACCCAAATTCTTCAAGAGTAGAAGATTTTGCGGTGTTAGTGCTTTGAGTGATGATCGATGACTGATTCTGCAATTCCATGCCGGTGACTTATTAATATTGGTAACTCTATTGTAGACTATGCCCATCGAGATTTTATGTGCAGTCGTACGGTGATGATTTCTCCGCGAAAATTTAACAAATCACCGTCTTGATCAACAATACGAAGTTGTATATTGTCGATTAAACGAGTTGTAATAGGTAGATATATGACGCTTGATGGTACTTCAATGATTTTATAGCCTGGATAGAAAAAATTCATGAATTGTATACACTTTTTGTCCGTTAATGTAAGCACCTGTGGTTATATTGCACCCGACTCGTATGGCGTTCATTTTGAGAATGGATACTGGCAGATCAGACACGTGTCTTTTATTGGCTTCCAATGAGCGCAATGCAAAGCCCAGCGGGAGTCCAATCGAATTTCTGGATGGAAAATGTATAGGTTGATCACACTCCAGTTCACTGCGTAGTGTATTATTATTCGGTTTGAGCTGAATTTTTATGTTTTTACGCGATAGTTTGGATTTTAAGTAATTTTCAATGTCCTCTATTTCATAACTACCCGTTGGTATGATCAATGTATGTGGTCCAACATGAAACTCATTCGAGCCAATGTCGATATTGGGAATTGAATTGAATGTGAGTAGCTCAACGAGGCCGAGAATATAATTTTTGCGGGTGATAGCACGATAGGTGGAAAGAATTGTACCTCGAGAACAGATGACGATCCAGATATGGTGATTATTAAGCTATCATCCATGATGCTTACAAATTAGAACTAAACTATTATATTTGTATTCCTCATTTATATAGTGTGTATTTGCCTCGACGATTCAACTGACCACACAAAAATTTTAAACATAAATGACCACATATTATGGTATTATATTCTTGATATTTTTTATAATTATATTTCACGCTACCAACATTGAAGTATTTCATGAGTTCGGGTGGAGGTGGGAGATTTCCGAAACTGTCAAAGTACATGATTTTCCCACCAGTTTTTTTTTTAAAGCAACCCAATGCATGCCAGGACCAACATTTTCATCCAAATTCACAATGGCAGATTCGCGTTTCAGTGGTGCACTCGCAGGTAGAGTATCTCTCATGTAAACTCCTCGAAAATTTGAAATTTTCATGATTCTCACATACTTTAGTAGATCATGATTGGTGAGTAGTCGATGTGGTAGCATGATTATGCGTTTTTTGATGAGATATGAAGGCCCAAACCCTGCTTAAATGGTTTCATTACTAAACCTTTGCCCAAAGCAATCGCCTCGATGGTTCGATTATGGCGTTTGTATTCTTCCAATTGTTCTTTAGCCGATTGAGCATTATTCACAGCATTTGTTATTGAGGCTGCACTACCAGACAAAGCACCTGCAGCGTTAAGGCCGGCAAAGATTGGAATGAGAAAAGGTAGTAGACCCCTGGTTTTCGGGGGAACAGGTAACACTCGAGGTGTGCGTACTTTGACACCTTTCACGCTGGCACGAGCCCCTTTTAGTGCGGACAAGACCACTTTACGAGGATCATCACTTCGAATCATAGTTTTTCGTGCTGCATTAATGACCTTCTTCAAGCAAACACTTTTTACCACAGTTTTGCTCGTCTTCTTCTTCTTCTTCTTATTCAACGACTCCATGCCCATACTGAATTTTCTTTTCCCCTTCACAATGTTCGTTACTGCCAAAGCGCTTGCTCTCTCACCGACACTAGCGTCTTTCGCGATTACTCGTTGCCACGCTTGTTCAGACAAAACTTTATCGGCCAAATGCCTCGCTTCTAAATTATGTCGATTTTTCGAGTATGCAATATCGTGCTTTTTGCAAGCTGTATCCAGCGGGTATATTCCAGGATCACCACGCGCAAGACGTTTGACCAACTTTATGCCAGGTCCCCAATATTGATAGCCCGGTAAATGTAATTTTATGGGAAGATTGTTGATGAGATCGTTGATTAAACCTTTACCCGACTTATGATGTATGATCATCACCGTTGGACAGGTCGTTCTTAACTGATCATTGCAGATGTTATAATGATGTATTTATAAGGTTTTCAATTAGTCGCGTATGAGATGGTGCCCAAAAAACAAGTTTCAGGTGGTGGTGGTGGTGGTGGTGGTGGTGGTCAACTCCCCATCATAAATTTCGATGAATTTGTCGTTGAAGCGGGTGCGGGTGTGAAGAAGCGTCATGGAAATCTACTACCCGACAGTATTCACGCCGTATTTTGTGGACCATCGAATTGTGGAAAGAGTAATGCATTACTCACGCTACTAACACATCCAAATGGTCTGAGATTTGAAAACATTTATCTCTACTCCAAATCGTTGAAACAGCCAAAATATAGATTGCTTGAGCAAATGCTTCAACCCGTGGAAGGAGTGAAATTTTTTCCTTTCAACGAGCATGAACAAGTCATTGCACCAAATGATGCTCGGCCAAACTCGATATTTATCTTTGACGACATAGCATGTGAAAAGCAGGATAATGTGCGGGCATTTTTTTCCATGGGGAGACATGAGATTGTAGACAGTTTTTATCTATGTCAAACGTACACGCGTATCCCGAAACATCTTGTGAGAGATAATACAAATTTTGTTGTGCTATTCAAGCAAGACGATATGAACCTCAAACATGTGTATAATGATCATGTGAATACCGATATCACTTATGCATGCTTTAAAAACATGTGTATAAAGTGTTGGAAGTTGGACAAGTATGGATTCATCACGATTGACAAGGATAGTGAAATGAAGATATAGAACAGGATTTGATTTTTTCCTCACTGTGGATGATAATGATGATGATAAATGATTGTTCTTTAGTGTTTATAGAACAATCTGAAGTCTGACTTGCTCATGTCAACATGAAGAGCAAAGAACTTTTAAAGAAGAAGGCTGTATATTTATCGGTTATTCGAAATATAATCTCCGGCGACAAATGATCGTTGAGAATCCTTGTCGGGCTCACAACGTTTTATCAAAATTACTAAAAAATTAATGGAAATAAAATCATTAAAAATTCACATGAAAGTCATTCTTTACTTCAACAAAGTACACACTTTAAAGAATCGATTCCCCTCCGACTTTCAGGATCCCCTGGTATTATTCACAACATTCAACTTCGATTGGATCGGTACAAATTATGTTCAAATACGTCTTAAACGTACTTGTCCGGCCCATCACTTTTTATTCAAATTGCTCATTCGAAAACAAATCAGGGCTGTTCTATAATGACAAATATAATAAAATGGATAGAAATAAAAATAAGATCTCCAATTAATTTGAACTTGATTGTTCGCAAGTTCGTATAGCAATATCCACTTATTCTCATTTTCTTCAGTGAACCAATGAAAATGAGAAATAATCAGGCGCATTACTAGAAATTTTCGAACCTACTCAGCCATGCAATGTTTTTTGTCTATAGTCACGTACACATTTTGATAAATATCACTAGTCGAGTACGACACGTGGATTCCTGGAATTTGGAGAAAAATTATTTTGTTGTGAATTATGACTCCATATAATATAAATAGATTAATCAACTTCATCTTTCATTTTGACAAGAGCGATTCGAAGGAAAATTATTTTCTCGGGAATTACTATTCCTTAATATTAACACATGCATTAACTTCGTTTTTGATTTGTTTTCGAATGAGCAATTTGAATAAAAAGTGATGGGCCGGACAAGTACGTTTAAGACGTATTTAAACATAATTTGTACCGATCCAATCGAAGTTGAATGTTGTGAATAATACCAGGGGATCCTGAAAGTCGGAGGGGAATCGATTCTTTAAAGTGTGTACCTTGTTGAAGTAACGAATGACTTTCATGTGAATTTTTAATGATTTTATTTCCATTCATTTTTTAGTAATTTTGATAAAACGTTGTGAGCCCGACAAGGATTCTCAACGCTCATTTGTCGCCGGAGATTATATTTCGAATAACTGATAAATACTTGACCTCGAATTGATATAATACATTTTAGTACTGCACGTAACTTCCGTTATGACTTTTGTTTCATTAACTTTTTTCTTGAAAATAATTATCATGAATTTCATTAAAGTTTCCAATTTGTTGGATAAATATTCCAAATTATCAATAAAAACTTGGCCTCCAATTGATATCATACATTTTTATACTACATGTAACTTGGATAGTACATTTTTCAATGTCTTCAATATTTATGAATTTTTTTGAAATTTTTTTATTTTTCTTTACAGAATTTTTTCGATTGTTTTTTTATTTTTGTTGAATTTTTTTGAACTTTTCAATTTTTCGTTTATTATTTTTATAGAATTTTTTTCCTGGCTCTAAATCTTTTTTCTATGTTTTATTTTTTACTAAAAAACAGTGTCCGCGTTTCCTTCATACCTGCTCCTTATTATTTAGGTTGCTCGAACCGACGCGTGGCGGCGTTCAGGCCAGGCCGGCAAGAGCGTTTCGTTAAAATATATATATATCGATCGAATTTATGACTGCTGTTACCGTGCTACGTTTTTTTAATGTCTGCTGTGCTGCCGTGTGCTACGTTCTGAAGTTGACGTCAGATTTCCGATCATCAACAACCAATTTCAACAACCAATCACAACGTCTAAAAATGGATGTCGTCAGATCCAACCAATCAAAAACTCGAGAGCATCAAAGTGCCTTTGATGGTGTTTATAAATAGAGACGCATAAATTCTTGAATGTGTTGGTAACTTTTGCATAATCTTGAGCCCGTGCAAAGTTTTTTCTCAGCAATTACACCACCGATCATGCTGATTTAGGGCGGAATCGAAAGAGAATTACTCAATTGGCTTAAACTTTAAATTTCAAGTTGCTAAATGGCTCCTGAGCTTCGTAATTCAATAAAATCATATGCCAATTTTATCCCCACCACAGCAAATCGTTTTATTCAGAGAAAGTATAGTCTCGGCGAGAACCTCGGGCCAGCAGACGACAGGGCTGTCAATGTACTTGTCCCGAGACTCTACCGAGTCTCTTGATAGCAGAAACCCACTGAATCTTAGAATGAGGCAAACATTCTGTCATTGCCCATCCATACAAGTTATTCACATCATAATACATTAGATATGATGAGGGTTCCGATGGATTGAACGATTTCATGTACTTATTATTTGCTTTCGCATACCTGCAAGAGCATTGACTTAAACCTCCCCGTATACCCCTCTCAATGAATAGCACCATATCAATGTCCGTGAATAACTCGAATTTAATCCCCGTTTTTTTCATCATTGCATCCCAGGAGTATCCGGGAAGAGTGTAATAATGTGCTGGATCGAGAGTATATCTCTGTAGGCATGTATCACGAAAATTTTCAAATATGTCAGCTAACAGAAGAACATCCGTCTTTAGATACAAATCGCTGTATTCACCGAGCGTTCGAAGTCTTTGTGATTGTGATTGTGATTGTCTCGTCAGTCAACGAACTATAAAATGTACCTTGAGCTGGAAGACAGGTTTCATCTAATTTTTCCATACTATCAATATACTTGTATGGAAATACTCCTTTTCGAGTCAAGAGCATGAAATCATCTGCGGATAAACTTTGAAATTGAGATTTTGAAATTTTGAGTTTATCTATGGTTAGTTTGTCTAAGCTTGTGCTTAGAAATTTGAAAGAATCAATGAAGCGCAGTTTTATATTCTTCCGTGTGTCTTTCTATGTCTGCACGGTCTTTGTAAATGAAATGTATTTTTCTTTTGTCAGAGGGAGAACGTCAACTTTCCCCGCGAACGCAGTGGCCACTTCTATGATGATAAAATGAGCATCGTACCCTGACAAATTGTGAAATACTATTGGAATGAGGAAGGAATTTTGATAATTTAAGTTACAACTAGAGTGTGCTGGACCTCTGAATTGCCCCGTTAGATGGCAATGATGACGCACACGCTGCTCTTTTTTTTCGAACACTTTCTCACAAATATGACAATCCCTATCCTCACGAAATTTTTTCCATTCAGCCGGTGTTAACTCATTCATGGAGACCGTGCGCGATAAAATTTTTTCCACTTTCAATGCCAAGTCTCTCAACTCCTTTACAAGCCATTCTATACAATTACTACCGGGATGAGAATAATAACCCGACAATTTTTCATCGTATGAACAGCTTACATAATATCCAGCGCTGAATGCCCGATGATGTTGTTTTTTCTTCTCTTCATCTTCAGTCTTCATGAAGATGCACTCCAGATCTGCATAAACGACAAATGGATGTCCCTCTTTTCGGTTGGTGTTTGTGAAACTTAACCATTTGTCAAGTTCGTTGGGCAGTTTCACAGCGCATTCATTCAATTGATCGCAATCTATTTCATGCGAATGTAGTTTCTCAGTCGATGGGAAATAGTGTAGACAGCTGTAAAATTGAAAAATTATTGATTATATGTTTTTCAAGATCTATGATTAAAATTTACCTCCCCTCATTTTCACAACTTACCGATCACAGATGTATTTGCTCGACCGATGTTTGCTTAAACTCGAGCCCACCAGACGAGCTAGATTCTTTAGCATCACATAGTGTCCAATGTTGCCAGGATGTTGATCTTCAATATACAGCAAGTTCACATGCCTATCCTTCTTATTAGATGTCACATGAATTGGCGCCACCGTATCCTTTTTCATTCCATATACGTTTATCGAGAAATCGTTTTCAAATTTTTTCACGCGGTTCACGGCCACGGGGAAACAAATCCTGGCTAAATTCAACACTGTGGAGTAGTGGGGGTATAACGCTATTCGGTCGCTGTGACTCTCTGCTGGATAGAGAGCGGCTACCACGGCCCAAGCAAAACGTGCATTGTCTTGAGATTTTACATTGACAATCGCTTTCTTCGAGACTATATGTCGTGGCAATCTAATGTGGCATCCCGCACTCAAAGGTTTATATTTATTAATATTAACCCTTAGATTTAATATGCGAGTTAAAGACCATCCACTGTCACGTTCTTGAAATTCATCAAGCAAAGTCAATGGAGGCTCAACAATATGTTGAGCATACCACTCACTCAAATCAGATGTTTTGAAAAGTTCTACATTTCGTGTATTTATGCTTTTATACATTTGTTTTTTCCCTGCCGTGAAATCACCGTTGAATAGCGTATTCACTTTCACAAAATCATGTTCAGCAATGAAGTTTTGCACTTTTTCAACAACTATTTCACCTGCGTCTGAGAGGAAGAGTCTTGGATCAATGTGTTTTTGATTGATCACAGCACCAGTTATCAAGCGATTTACGAATGTACTCTCCATCTCTCGCCAGATCAATCCATTATAATTGCCCGCGCCAATGTGGATAAAACGTTGACTCCTCACATGTTTTAAACCTTCTAAACGCATAATTTGAGCCGCCACATATTGATAATAACCAAGTCTCAATCGTATACGTTTGACCTGAGATTCCGCTTTTAGTAAATCAATCAAATCATTACATTTCTTTTCCCAAGCCGTATATTCTTCTATTGAACGAAGCGATGCCGCTTGCTCACACAAGTTTTTCTCTTCTCCCGCAAAAGCCATGGGTGTCATAAAATTTTATTGAGGTACATGCAGGACAACCTGACTAAAACTATGATACTTCTCGATGAGCCCTAAGGATAAAAACCTTCTGATTTATCTCTATGGGGGAAAAAGTGATTTTTCTCACCAATTGGATGAGATAGAAAAGAAGAAAAGTTAAAGTGATTGTGAAGGAGAGGGGGAGAGGGGGAGGTGCTACAAGATTGAGCCTCCCTTATCGGCCGAGATGATGCTGATGAGTTTTGAAAATATTTGGAAATGTCGCTGGAGCTTTTCAAGATAATAAACTCGAATATATTGACTGTGTTCCCTCTCATTAGAAATATCCGGCGTCGTCAGTATGCTATACAGGTATATGTTGACCAAAATGGTTTGGACCTCCATGGCGTCTGCTAAGACACCCTTTGCGGCGTGGATTTTTCCCCAAAAAATTGTGTGGGAAAAAACATTTTTATCCTTCATAGCACCTAGCAAAAAATTATCTGAGAATGGGAGGGGAGATGAGGGAAATACTGAGCTTCATCAAAATTTTAAACTCCACTCATTAGTCTTCAGACATTTTCCCGAGCGAGTCGATCAAGGGTATAATCATCAAACTATTTGAAACAGTTCCATGTGAATAGTTTTTGCTTGTTATAAGCATTTTAACAATAAATTTGTGAGGGTGAAAAAAAAATATTCTTGGAAACAGTAAAAATCAGTGAAAATTGTGCATCGAAAAAAATTAAGCGTGTGTTCAGCGAGGAGCAAAAAAACGCTCTTGACCACAGATCGGAAATTTGCACCATCTCCGTATATTATAAGGCTGAACGTGGAGAAAAACTCTGTGGTGTCCGTATCTTGGAAATTGGTGGAGATCGCTTTTCCAGTCTTTCAATCACCCGTAAACACGAGCGTGGTTCTTATGACGCCCTTTCCGTTGGATATTGCGAAGACTGCGGGACCAGACTCTTTCAACTCGTAACACAAGAGATTTGCCCGGATTGCAATCAGTTGTAAACGAGAAGTAAGTATGATCTTTTCCACATATTCTCATTGTTTTTGAGAAATTTGTGACTTAAAGTTTCTTTTTCTTTTCAATCTATTTCAGAAAACAGACAATCACCATTATGAAGAAAAAATGCATGGCTTTAAAAATTAACCGTTAAAATTAATTCTAGATGTATTTTGTCGTTATAATATAAAAATTTATGGATACAAATGAATCATTCTTTTTTCGTTACCGCCTTTCCTCAGTTTTTGACAATCCTTCTCTCTCACTCTCCTCATTATTCTCGATTTAACCATCTTTCTTTTTCTCTCATCCCAATCCTTTACCCTCTAAGTCTATAGCCAGATCTCTGCCGAGGTGTATGATGGCGCGGGAGGGAAACTCTGTTGCATAGAACATGCTATACATAAAATGCATTTTCTATTCATTCATACTGATCTATCCATCTCTCTCTCTCTCTCTCTCTTACTCTCGAAGTAAGTTAGTCAAGACGTGTTTCACTTCGGCTCTTCTAATTTCGGCTTGATTCTGCTGTTCTTCTGCCTTCGGGCGTTTTGTTGCAGGCACGAAGCACACTCCATACTGCTTTGCATCGATTGGGCGATTCGACTCTTTAATCCCCCGGTGCATTTTGCAGTTATTCGCTTTTTATTCTGCCTGATTGGTTTCCTCAACTGTCATCTGACGTTTTTCGACGGGTTATTGGCTTTTCTGCGCATGTGCTAAACACTACACCAACACACGTAGCTATCGTGACTCTCACCAACACTACAACGGTTCATCGAGTGCTGTTCACAATCTGATACACACCTGATCGTCTTCTCGCTGATCAACAACTCACGCACACCTGAATCTGTCACTCTACGCTCCCTACTCCGTCTCGGCTGTTTACCTCGTCTCGCTTGTCCGAGTTCCGTCGTTGCTCTGCTGGACTGGGTGATATACAAGTTTACTCTATTTTCTCGTGCCTGTCAAACATTTACACATTTATACTTTTACTACTCTGACGTGAGTTTCTCCGGCTGATTCCTTACGCACATATTCTATCTGCCGTCGTCGTTACTCTGTCTCACCAGTTTTACTTACCTTCGTAACTACAATCTCACCTCTCAAGCCTTGAGTTCAATAACTCTCAGTATGTCTCATCGTTGTGGCTCTTGCAATCGCTTCCTCTCTGCTGCTCACTCTGTAGCTTGCACTGGCAACTGCAGACAGATCTTTCATAGTTAATGTGCAGTCATCAAGTTCAACCTTTCTCTTTCAAACCTCCGAAATGGTGAACCTTTTCTCTGTTCACTGTGCAAGACTCCGAATCTCTCCACGTCTGGCTCTGCTCCCGCTACTGAGAGTGCACAGAACACCAGTATACTGGAAGCTCCTGCTCCTCTATTAAACCAGGCTTCGCTGGTTTCTCTAAATGACGTTTTACAACAAATTCAACTTTTAAATGCTTCGACCTCTGCACAAATCCAGAATTATTGTTCTTCCACAAACTCTCAACTGGAGTCGATTCATTCCTCCATTAATACTGTTGGTAATAATGTTACCGAACTCCGAGGTGATTTCAACAGTCTCTCTGCCTCCCATGATGTGCTCGTAAGCAAGGTCACCGTCCTTGAATCGGATCTGGTTGCAGTCAAAGCTGAGTGTGCTCTCTTGAGAGAACAGAATCTCACCCTCCGGCAACAACAACTTGTATCTCCGTCGACCGATATCAACAACTACGAAAATAAATTCCTCTTTGAGGTTGTCATCTCCGGTATTCCATCTCTGCTCACCGAACCTCCACGTGACATCGTACGTAAAGTCTACACTGCTTTAAATGTTCCGGAGCACATGGATGATGTTTTTGATATTCGCAAGTTGTCAAGGAAGACCACCAAAGCTATTGGTGACTCTTCTGCTCCGAGTTCACAATTCTCTTCTTCTCGATTTTCTCTAGTTGTTACTTTTAAATCGCAGCTAGTCAGAAACCACGTTCTATCGAAAAAACGCGATCTCAAAAACCTGACGGTCAAAGACGTCTTTGGGGTTAACCTCACTTCACCCCTCTTTCTCAATGCGTGTCTCTCTTCGACTATCTACCAACTACTGCGACTTGTCAAATCAAAACGTAAAGAACTTGGTCTTGATGCTATCTGGCCGTCCTCCAATAGTGTGAACGTACGTAAATCGAACGATCCTCAGGTATTTAACTTATTCTCTGAGTCTGACCTGTCTCTGCTCAAATGACTACCAACGACTGTACACAAATCTCCGGCACGCACTCGAACGGTGTCTGCGAGCAACATCACTTCTCCCTCATTGATCGTTTCTTGCTTTAACTCAAACTCTCTTCTTGGCCACATTGACGATATTCGTTCCCAATTTACTAACTCTTCTTCCCACATCATCGCTGTATCTGAATCCTGGCTTCACTCTCTGATCCCCAATGATCTTGTGAAGATCGATAACTATTCACTCTTTAGAAATGATAGATCTCTGAAAAGGGGAGGTGGTGTTGCTTGCTTCATCCACGACTCTTTGAAAGTAAAAATTTTAGCGCAATCTGATAACTTAGATCTTAATTCACCTGAGTTTCTTATTCTCGATGTACGTACGTCTTCTGGAGACGCTCTTCTGTTTTCATGTATTTATCGTCGTCCTAAAGGACTTTTATTTAATAACTTCGCCAACGTTTTTTCTCGTTTTTCTTTTGCCTATAAAAATTTTATTATTTGCGGTGACTTAAATTGTAACCTACTTGGCTCGAGCTTTGAGGCGTCTTATCTCAGAAATTTCGTGAGTTCCCTCTCTTTTACCATACTCGACTCTGGTCCGACTTTTCATACATCTACGTCTGACTCTACTCTTGATGTTTTTATTATTGATGATCTGAGCAAACTTGTTACACTCACTAAATCTGACACTCCTTTTATCGCTGGACATGATCTTTTAACTCTTTGCTATGCTTTCCCTGCTCCTCGGTTTCTGCAGCGTAATCTCACGCGAAGAACCATAAAATATTTCGATGATCCGCTCTTTCGCCTCTCTCTCTCTTCTCGCATTGAATCTGAGCCGGCTCTCTCCCTCCCCCCTACTTCTCCCTCTGAGCTTGATAGCACTGTCTCTGCCCTCCAACATTCTCTCATTTCTGCTCTAAATATCCACGCGCCCTTCCGCACCTTTCCTGTTCGCAAGCATCCAACTCCTTGGATTACCGACGCACTCAAGGCTCGAATCAAAAAACGTAGTTCTCTGTATAAACGCGCCAAACGTACTGGCTCAATTCTTGCTTTGGAGATTTATAGACACTTCAGGGACGAGCTTACTTCTGACTTGAGATTGGCTAAAAACCAATACTATCAGTATAGGTTATCCAATGCTTCTAATCCGGCTGCTCTTTGGCGTGAGCTTTCAAACTTGGGTCTAGTTAGATCTCCCCCCTCCTCTCCCTTTTCGTATTTCTCCCCATCTCAACTAAATGACTTCTTTGCCACGATCTCAAACTCTGCCCCGCCTTGTGATTGGTCTTCTCTTATTAATAATATCCCGCCATCTCACGTCTTCCACCATGAATTTTCCTTTTCTCCGGTTGTTCCCTCTGATGTATCTGCGATTATTAATTCCTCTCGCACCGCTCTCACGGAAGGTCCTGATGGCATTTCCCTTTTCTCTCTCCACAAAATGGTTCCTCAACATTCAGCCTTGCTTGCCCACATCTTCAATAGTTCTTTCGCCACGCATTATTTCCCCCTCACTTGGAAGCAAGCTTTTATTCGGCCACTGTTAAAACTTAATCCTCCTCGCTCTGAGTCCGACTGTCGCCCTATTGCGAATCTGTGTGAAATCTCGAAAATCCTTGAAAAAATTGCCCTTAGGCAGATAACTTCTTATCTTCACACCTTTTCCATCCTTGATAATCGTCAGTCGGGTTTTCGTAAGGGTTTCTCTACCCAGACCGCTCTCCTTCGCATCTGCTCTGATGTGCGGAGTGCGGTTGACGAGAGGAAACTTACCATACTCGTTCTATTTGACTTTAGCAAAGCGTTCGACTGTGTTCCTCATTTATTACTCTTGTTGAAACTACGTGGCTTAGGTTTTTCTCTCGGGGCGCTCAGGTGGGTTTTCTCGTATCTAACGGATAGATCTCAAGCCGTTGTAAACGGAACACAATCTCGTTCTCCGTTCATTAATACTACATCAGGAGTGCCTCAGGGATCTGTCCTTGGTCCTCTTCTTTTCACCCTCTTCATCAACGACATCTCCAATAATTTGCGTTATTGCCAGCACATGGTGTACGCGGATGACACCCAAATTTATTTTTCCTGCCCACCCTCAGAACTTATCGATGGTCTCCGTAAAGTTGCTCATGATGTGAATGTTGTTGCCAATTACGCTGATAAAAATGGACTCAAACTCAATCTAACTAAGACCCAAATTCTCGTTCTTGGTAGCAGCGCCTTCACGAGTAAACTTGATTACAATTCTCTACCTCAAATCGAACTCAAGGGAATCAAACTCCCCTTTGTAACCAGAGCTAAAAATTTGGGTGTTGTCATGTCGTCTGGCCTGTCCTGGCATGACCATGTCACGGATCTTTCTCGTAAAGTTAATTTCTCCCTTTTCAGATTAAACTATCTTCGAAAATCTCTCCTTCCCTCTGTCAAAATTACTGCCGTTCGATCCCTGATTTTCCCGATCTTAGACTACTGCTGCCTCGTTTACAATGATCTGTCAAACGAACAAAATGACAAACTTCAAAAACTTGTTAACTCTTCTATCCGTTTCATTTTTAATCTCCGTCGTGATGTACATATTACCCCCTATCGCAGACGTTTGGGGTGGTTGTCGGTCAGATCTAGGAGGCTCTATTTTTTGTTACTTTTATTTTTTATTACTGACAATGTATCTTCGTAAGCCTGAAATAATTGTTTTCACCTCAACTCTTTTTATTTTCATTTTATTCTCACTTTTTCTCTCTCTACTCCAGCCCAATTTTAGTTTTAGTTTTAGTCTTAGTTCTAGTTTTAGTCTAGCTTAGTGGCCTACTTTACTTTACTATACTAATCTTCGACATTTGTTTTGATTATTTTGATTTTAATTTTATTTGGCATCTACTCTTAGTGTATACCTCCTTCGTCTGTTTGTTCTTCATGCTGTGTATCAACTTCATTATTATATTTTATTTTATATTATATTTTATTTTACATTATATTTTATTTTTATTTTACTTTATATTTTTTGTTATTATATAGCTTCATTTGTCTTTGCTTGTATTATTTCTTATCTTTTGCCCTTTGGAGTATACTCCGCGGCATAATAAATGTAATCAATCAATCAATCAATCAATCTTACACTTATCATATTTCTAGCTATCTCTCTCTTTTCACACCTCCCTTCCCTCTTTCCGAACCTACAGGCAGGTCAACTCACGGCATGGGGACCCTCGGTTGCGGGGGAACACACTATAGTAAGAGAACTATGGGGATTCTGGATCAAGTGGAGGGATCGAGGGGAAAAGCGGTGCGGGGTCCCCCGCAACGCTTTCCCCCGTCCAGAATCCCCATAGTTCTCTTACTTACCTCCGCTATGCACCTTGAAGTTGTCACAGATTTAACCACGGACGGGTTCCTCGCAGCACTCAGACGGTTCACGGGCAGACGCGGGATTCCGCACACAATCCAAAGTGATTGCGGAACCAACTTTCCAGGTGCAGAAACGAAGCTGCGACGATTATTCAAGGCGGGTACACGGGAATCGGAACTCATTCAGCACACTGGGGCAACTGAAGGGATTAAATGGGTGTCAACCCACCGGGGGCACCTCATATGGGCGGGAAATGGGAGGCCGCAGTAAAATCAGTCAAGTATCATCTCCGGCGGACGATTGGGGATGCGAGTCTCAGGTTTGAAGAATTTACGACTCTTCTCACATCAAGCGAGGGCGTACTCAAGTCACGTCCGTTGTAGGCCCTGTCGGACGACTCGGATGATTTTTCTACTCACCCTTGGGCATTCTCTTATCGGGAAGGAACTCACCTCGATCCCAGAGTCATCACTGCGACAAGTACCTCACGGCCACGTCACGCGGTGGCATCGAATTCAGGAACGGGCTCAAGGTTTCTGGGATCATTGGTCAACGGGATATCTACAACACCTACAGGCGGGCTCAAAATGGCATCATCCGAGTCACGACATTCGGGTCGGGTCTATGGTTCTACTCATGAACGAAAACACATCCCCCACAAAGTGACCGCGGGCACAGGTCACTCAACTACATCCGGGAAAGGACGGGCTCCCACGCGTGGTTACTCTCAAAACGGCGACGACCACACTCACACGGCCTATCACCAAGCTGGCACTCTTGCCAGTGCCTCAACCGGGATCAATCGACAGCACTGCTGCCGATGGCGGGCGGAATATTCAGGATTGATCGAGGCCTCGACGGTAGCGCGAGAGAATTCGGGCCGGGCTCTCGCGCTCCGCCGCTGGCGTCACCAGTTCTCGGGTTCGGACATTTTGGGCGCTCGAAATTAGAGCAGCCGGGTGCTCATTTCACACGTTCACGGGGGCGTCGCCATCTCCTGGGCAGCAATTATTCTTCATCGATCTCCATGATTGATTTCTCAGTCTCAATCCGGGCGCCGGGACGTGCACGCGCATCAATTCATTTGCAAACCACATTTTCGGTATCAATGGCGTTTTACATCTCATTTTAGGCTAAATTAACCTCAGCACGGTTCTTCGCATTCGGAACATGACATCGGGACATTGCAATGGTTTTATCGCACATAACCAGGGGTTTTCGGGCTCGTCATTGGCATGCACGCTCCGGTCGGCCATCTTGTTCGTCGCACACAGGCGTGATGAACACCGGGTCGCCTCATCTTCTCACTCGTTCTTCGCACCACGGGCATACTTGGCGGGCTCATACGCACTAATTATGTACATTCTCATCGGGAAGTTACCATCAATAAATCATTCATTCATTCTTCCTCTACTCTCTGGCGTACTTATTATTTCGCCACCTACACCAGACTCCTTGCAAAAACAATATATGTTATGCGTAAACCAGGAGCTGGTATTGCCCGCTGTGCGCACATTCTCTATCTCTCTCGCTCGGCGACGCGCAGAAGAGGGGGTAGCCGCATTCAGCGTACTGTGTGACAGGAGAGCCGAGAAATATATACCAGGCCTGCACAGGACATAAGTCCGAACGTAAACATGCTCAACTTACGCCTCTCTCTCTCTCTGAGAAATGATATTTATCGTAAAGCGTTCGGTTTCAATTCTCTTAAGAGACATATCTCGAGAATGGCTGAATGGATTTACTTCCAACAAAGACCAATGGAAAGATAAAAATCGAAAAAAAAATTCTCACCAATTTTCAGATTTTTTAATAATATGGTTTGTCCGCAAGTGCCGTTTGAAAATTCTGTGACGTCATAAATCGGCATATTCGCGTATATATAAGAGTGCGGCAGGGCTCGCACTGGCTTTTTCTTTACGCGTTGCTGTTTTTCCTTTTAATACTTGGCATCGAGCCGCTACCGCGTCTCTTGATAAAACACACAAATAGTCGGGTGAAGTCTCGAAATTATTTCAATTGTTGTTACAATAAATTTTAGCTTTGCCCGGCGCCTTACAATAATTGAAATCCATAGAGTTTGTTGCTTGATACCGGAGAAAGTGTTACATTGTTTATTAATTGACGAACAGGAATACATTTTTCGAAACAGTGATTTCAAAGAGATTCTCTCATATTTAAGGCAAAGAAATCGTAGAATTACAAAGATAATAGAAAATAAAACTCTTACACGAGGAAAGTCCCCCTGGTATTCACGGTATTCATGAGGTCGTATTTTTTCATTTCCGTTGACAGCGTATCTGTAAGTGATATGGCACTGGCATTGTTGATCAATATATCAATCCCACCGAATTGTTTCACAGCATTCTCTACGGCTGTAGAGACTTCAGCCTCATTTCGCACATCCACTATGCACGGTAAGCCCTTACCGCCAACAGCTTCGACTGAAAAAAAGAATATCACTACTAAAAACGATGTACCACATGCTACAGTAACAAAAAAAATTGAAGTGTCAAACAAATTTCTCTTGCTCCCGCCTAACCGAAAATACGCATGTCCCGACTGCATTTCAGACCAGAAAGTGCAATTTCCGTGGCCGGCTAATGACAGCGCGCGTTGACGAGATTTTAGCGACCGATGATATTAAGAGACTCGGTAGTCTCGGGACACATCCAATGACAGCCCTGTCATTTGCTGGTTCGAGTCTCTCGCTATATTATAACTTGAGACTATATTAAAATTAAAAAAAAAATTTAACTATGAAAAAATATGAGATCTATTGTAACATATACAGTGAATGAATTACGTTTCCTGTAGGAATTCTGAATTTTGGAAAAAAAAATAAGATCATTTTCTAACGCAGCCAAGTACAGTGAATGAATTAAGGTTCCTGTGGAATTCATTCGTGTACACTTTTAGCACTAATCACTGACTTCTTCAGGAAAATTTCCCAGCAAGCGTCACAGATATACAAAGGTTTCTAGAATGATTCTGCAATTATTAAGAGATTATCATCTGCTTTTATGCTAGCTCAGGTTATAAACTTAAAACATTTTACACAATACGATACAAGAACCTTTTATTAAGAAAAACACAAATACGCGTACAAGTGCATGCATTGTATTGTATCTATACGATGTACTGCACAAATTCATTGTCAACATTATACACAAACTTGGCGTGCATGGTTTTCAATTGGAAGCTCGGGAAGAGACAATTGTTCAAATTTAGTATGAAAACAATAATTAATTAGTGATGTATGAACAAAAACTTCAAAAAGTAAAAAAGGCACGCCAAGTATTAAAAGGTCGTGACCGTCGTTTTAATGATTTTCTATATTCGCATTGTCAATAAATAAATTTTAAAAAATGTTTAACTGTGAAAAAATATGAGATCTATTGTAACATATACAGTGAATGAATTACGTTTCCTGTAGGAATTCTGAATTTTGGAAATAAAAAAAATGAGATCATTTTCCAACGTAGCCAAGTACAGTGAATGAATTAAGGTACTTGTGGAATTCATTCGTGTACACTTTTAGCCCTAATCCCTCACTTATTCAGAAAAATTTTCCAGCAAACGTCACAGAGCAACAAAGGTTTCTCGAATGATTCTGCAATTATTAAGAGATTATCATCTGTTTTTATGCTAGCTCGGGTTATAAACTTAAAACAGTTTACGCGTACACGTGCATGCATTGTATCTATACGATGAACTGCACAAATTCATTTTCAACATTACACACAAGCTTGGCGTGCATGGTTTTCAATCGGAAGCTCGGCGAAGGAATGCCTCATCCGTCCATATATTTGAAGCAAACTTGATGATCCTCTAATGTAATTGTTTTTCAATTTGCCATCCCTTTCCCATCCAACTATTTTATTGAGTAGTTCGATGTGAGATCCTGCGCTGTGTACATAAAGAAAATTATCCATTCTCGAATAGTTCGACTGATAAATTCATTACTCCAAATGTTTTCTATTCAACGCATTTTCTTTTCTCAAATAAATTTTTACACAGCTTACTTCTTTGTTCATCCATTTCGGTACTTGTGTAATTCATCTAATCATCTGCCCATTTGGTAAAAAATGAGTGTACGGACAAACGAGTGAAAGTGACGCGTGGATAAATTAGAATGCGTATGGGCATGAAAGAATGGCCGTATCTATCCGTACAAGATTAAGGCATATAAAGGGATTGATTAATTTCATTTCTTTATCCGTTCGTTTAATTGTACAATTTTATCCATAAATTTCACCCATCTATATTGTTTACCAAATCATTATATAACAGGGCCCCTCTTATTTTATTGGGGGATCGGTTTTTATTCAGAATCAAGAGACGCGGTAGCGGCTCGACGCCAAGTATTAAAAGAAAAAACTGCAGCGCAAAAGAAAAGCCAGCGCGAGCCCTGCCGCTACTCTTATATACGCGAATATGCCGGTTTTATGACGTCACAGAATTTTCAAATGGCTCTCACAAATAAACCATTTCATAAAACAGCTTGAAAATTTGTGACGATTTTTTTTCGATTTTTCTCTTTCCATTGGTCTTTGTTGCAAGTAAATCCGTCCAGTAGATCCTGAGATATGTAACGTTAGTGATTTAAAATCCATCATTTCGGGATTTTCATTTTCTTAGAGACAGAGGGGCGTAAGTTACGCTTGTTTACATTTGGACTTACGTCCTTTGCACGATTTCTTACTTTTGTCACACTCTACGTCACGCACTACGCTGAACGCGGCTACCCCCTCTCCTTCTGCGTCGTCGAGCGAGAGAGACAGAGAATGGGCGCACAGCGGGGGCAATACCAGCTCCTGGTTTGCGCATAAAATATGTATATAATTATATAATATATATTTTATTTATTAATATTAATTAATAATAAAATATTATTATAATAAATATTTTATTATAATTAATATATAATATAATATATATATTATATTATACAATATATAATATAAAATGATAATAATATAATAAAATAAAAAAATTGAATAATACGAATAACATTAAATAATAAATAATAAAAATAAAAAAAATATAAAATTCTGGTCGACGCCGCTGGATTTTTCGAGGATGTCTAGGGCGATAGCTCATGGGTTTTGGAGGACTAGGTTTAAGTACATTCTATCGCGATTTTCGATTTCTAGGTGGACGACCCCATAGTTTTTTATGTCCAGATATATTCCTCCATGGCTTTCGTCGTCTAGGTATGTTTTTTCATGGTTTTCGAGGTTTGGGTCGACGGCTCCTTAGTTTTCGATGTCCAGGTATGTTTCTCCATGGTTTTCAAGGTTTCGGATAATTTCTCCATGGATTTCGATGTCTAGGTATATTCCTCCATGGTTTCTGATGTGCGAGTGTATTTCTCCATAGTATTTCTCTATAGTTCTTGATGTCTAGGTATATTCCTCCATGGTTTTCGCGATCGAGGTTGACGGCTCCACAGGTTTCGATGTCCAGGTATGTTTCTCCATGGTTTTCGTGGTCTCGAATAATTCCTCTATGGGTTTCGATGTCTAGGTATATTCCTCTATGGTTTCTGATGTGCAGGTGTATTTCTCCATAGTTTTTAATGTCCAGGTGTATTTCTCCATAGTTCTTGATGTCTAAGGTATATTTCTCCATGGTCTTCGTGGTCTAAGTATGTCTCTTCATGGTTTTCGCGGTCGAGGTCGACGGTTCCACAGTTTTCGATGTCTAGGTATGTTTCTCCACGATTTTCGTGGTCTAGGATAATTTCTCCATGGGTTTTGATGTCTAGGTATATTCCTTCATGGTTTTCAATGTCTAGACGTGTTCCTTCATGGTTTTCGTGGTCCAGGTATATTCCTCCATGGTTTCCGATGTATGGATATGTTTCTCCATGGTTTTCGTGGTCTAGGTATGTTTCTTCATGGTGTTCGTAGTCGAGGTCGACAGCTCCACAGTTTTTGATGTCCAGGTATGTTTCTCTCGGGTTTTCGTGGTCGAGGATAATTCCTCCATGGGTTTCGATGTCTAGGTATATTCCTCTATGGTTTTCGTGGTCTCGATATGTTTCTTCATGGTTTTCGCTGTCGAGGTCGACGGCTCCACAGTTTTCGAAGTCCAGGTATGTTTCTCTCGGGTTTTCGTGGTCGAGGATAATTCCTCCATGGGTTTCGATGTCTAGGTATATTCCTCTATGGTTTTCGTGGACTGGATATGTTTCTTCATGGTTTTCGCAGTCGAGATCGACGGCTCCACAGTTTTCGAAGTCCAGGTATGTTTCTCTCGGGTTTTCGTGGTCGAGGATAATTCCTCCATGGGTTTCGATGTCTAGGTATATTCCTCCATGGTTTTCAATGTCTAGGCATGTTTAATCATGGTTTTTGCGGTCAAGGTCGACGGCGCCACAGTTTCCGATGTCCAAGTATGCTTCTCCATGGTTTTCGTGGTCTAGGATAATTCCTCCATGGGTTTTGATGTCTAGGTATATTCCTTCATGGTTTTGAATGTCTGGACATGTTCCTTCATGGTTTTCGTGGTCCAGATATATTCCTCCATGGTTTTCGATGTATGGATATGTTTCTCCATGGTTTTCGTGGTCTAGGTACATTCCTCCATAGTTTTCGTGGTCTAGGTATATTCCTCCATGTTTTTCATCGTCCAGGTATATTCCTCCATGGTTTTCAATGTCTAGGCATGTTTGATCATGGTTTTCGTGGTTCAGGTATATTCCTCCATGGTTTTCGATGGCTGGATATGTTTCTCCATGGTTTTCGTGGTCTGGGTATGTTTCTTCATGGTTTTCGCAGTCGAGGTCGACGGCTCCACAGTTTTCGATTTCCAGGTATGTTTCTCTCGGGTTTTCGTGGTCGAGGATAATTCCTCCATGGGTTTCGATGTCTAGGTATATTCCTCCATGGTTTTCAATGTCTAGGCATGTTTTTTCATGGTTTTCGCGGTCGAGGTCGACGGCTCCACAGTTTTCGATGTCCAAGTATGCTTCTCCATGGTTTTCGTGGTTTAGGATAATTCCTCCATGGGTTTTGATGTCTAGGTATATTCCTTCATGGTTTTGAATGTCTGGACATGTTCCTTCATGGTTTTCGTGGTCCAGGTATATTCCTCCATGGTTTTCGATGTATGGATATGTTTCTCCATGGTTTTCGTGGTCTAGGTACATTGCTCCATGGTTTTCGTGGTCTAGGTAGATTCCTCCATGGTTTTCGTGGTTCAGGTATATTCCTCCAGAGTTTTCGATGTCTGGATATGTTTCTCCATAGTTTTCGTGGACTAGGTAGATTACTCCATGGTTTTCGTGGTCTAGGTAGATTCCTCCATGGTTTTCGTGGTCTAGGTATGTTTCTTCATGGCTTTCGCAGTCGAGGTCGACGGCTCCACAGTTTTCGATGTCCAGGTATGTTTCTCTCGGGTTTTCGTGGTCTAGGATAATTCCTCCATGGGTTTCGATGTCTAGGTATATTCCTCCATGGTTTTCAATGTCTAGGCATGTTTCTTCATGGTTTTCGTGGTCTAGGATAATTCCTCCATGGGATTTGATGTCTAGGTATATTCCTTCATAGTTTTCGATGTCTGGATATGTTCCTACATGGTTTTCGTGGTCCAGGTATATTCCTCCATGGTTTTCGATGTATAGATATGTTTTTCTATGGTTTTCGTGGTCTACGTAGATTCTTCCATGGTTTTCGTGGTCTAGGTATGTTTTTTCATGGTTTTCGCAGTCGAGGTCGACAGCTCCACAGTTTTCAATGACGAAGTATGAAGGACCACGAAAACCATGTTCCTTCATGGTTTTCGTGGTCCAGGTATATTCCTCCATGTTTTTCGTCGTCCAGGTATATTCCTCCATGGTTTTCAATGTCTAGGCATGTTTCATCATGGTTTTCGTGGTTCAGGTATATTCCTCCATGGTTTTCGATGTCTGGGTATGTTTCTCCATGGTTTTCGTGGTCTAAGTTGATGGTTCAACAGTTTTCGATTGCTAGGTCTGAGTTTCCATAGTTTTTGTTCTCTAGGTATATTTCTTCATCATTTCCGTGATCTAGGTCGATGACTACATACTTTTCGATGTCTAGGTATGTGTCTACATATTTTTCAATGTCTAGGTATATTCCTCCATGGTTTTGGATGTCCAGGTATATTTCTTCATAGTTTTAAATGTCTACGTATGTTCCTTCATGGTTTTCGTGGTCCAGGTATATTCCGTCATGGCTTTTGATGCTAGGTCAACAATTCCATAGTTTTCGATGTTTGGTTATGGTTCTCCATTTTTTTCGATGTCTACGTCGACAGCTCCATGGTTTTCGATGGCTAGGTATATTTCTCCATGGCTTTCGTCGTCCTGGTATGTTTTTTCATGCTTTTCGAGGTCTAGATCAACGGCTCCGTAGTTTTCAATGCCCAGGTATGTTTTCCCATTGTTTTCGTGGGCTAAGTTGACGACTTCATAGTTTTCACTATCCCGGTCGATAGCTCCATAGTTTCCGATGTTAAGGTGAATTTTTCCATGGTTCCCGATATGAAAGTCAACGGCTCCAAAGTTTCCGATAGTGTGGTGAGTTTTTCTAAGGTTTTCGATATCTAGGTCGTCGGCTCTATAGTTTTCGATGTCTAGTTTGGCGACTATAGGGTTTTCGATGTCTAGGTGGATGCCTTCGTATTTTTCAATATATATTCGACAATTTTATATTTCCCGATATTTAGGTAAACGGTGCAATGGTTTACGATATATTTCCTCATAGTTATCGATATCTAGATCTACGATTTAATAGTTTACATTGACGAGGCAGGTTCAGACGTTACAGAAGACCATGAAAAAATGTCACTGGACACCAATAACCATAAAGCTGTGGTCTTAGACATTGAATACCATGGAAACATCTCCTTGGACATTGCAAACCATTGACAGTATCCATGTCAACATGGAATCCATGAATGAGAAGAAGATAGTTTCAAAAATCATTTTTCCAAGTAAACAAGTGGAGGTTTCAAAAAAAGGAATAGAAAATGAAAATTCATCCCATTGCATAGGTATTTCCCAATCTTTCATTGGAAAATTCGAGTTGCTGAATGGATAATCAAAATCGTCACCATTATTGCTTGTGTTATGCCCGAACGTGAAAACGAGAGGGCTGAGAGGGAAATAACGAATATTATAGTTACTAATCTCTCAGATAAACAAATAAATAATAGAGAAAAAGGGAGAAAAATAAAAGAGTAGATGTTCGGAATAGCTATTAAAGCGCTAGGCGCACCTATGACGGTTGCTAATATTCAATATGGAATTTTAGGGAGATTGATATAGGTCAAGACACAAACAGAAAGTAAAAGTAACACGTTAGCTTGTTTATTGAAGAATCCGAATTGGGGATTTAGATTACAGACGAATAAGATCGCAGTCAACTTCCTCTTGTTTACAATCATAAGAATTATGTGAAATAAAAGGTGATACAGATTGGACTTACGGGTCGATGTTCTACGCGTAATCTGAGACGTGCTGACGCAGGGCGTTGCGGGTCTCCTCGAAGACAGTGTAGTCGGCACACTCACGTACACAAATCGCGTAGTACAATCGATAAATTTGAGTATATGATATATTGAAATTATATTGCTGGAATTTTACTATTAGTACTTTGAAGGTTTGGATATATAAATGATCGATTAATGAGTTCTTATTTGCCTTCAAGAAGTAAAGAAACGCTGCACCTCAGTGCCTCACTAACCCTCGGGCAGTGATGCTCGATCGCGAAGATTCGAAGACGCGTAACTATTAACTATCTTGCAAGAACCTGGAACAAGACTCGGACTCAAGGTAGTGATACCTGAGGAGCTCCGCTTAGACCGAAGATTAGCGAAAGACTAATTAATTTTGGTTGCCGATTCTCTATCGATGCTTCCGATATTAGGAAATTGCAGAGTAAGAATTTAAATTGTTGAGCAATTGCGTATGCAAAAATATAAAAGTAGGTCTAAGTGAGTGGGTGTCTTTCCGGATTCTCGCAATGAATTGCGCATTTCGTTTACGTTGCTTAAAGGTTAGGGAACTTGAAATTTGTAGATTCCGGGAAATGAGTTTCGCAATTGACTAAAAGAGGTTAATTTCGTATACTAGAAAGAATTCGGTTTCACAAGAGGAAACGATTCGTACTGAAGGTTTCGGAAATATACGATTTAGTCATAAAATACACTTATAATTTAAACTATCTAAAAAATAATTTATAAATAAATGGCTCGGCCATAACACTTGTAAAAGGTTTCAACTCACATGAACATAACCGCACAGTTTTCGTCCGTCTACATAGAAAAATTGGCTGTGTCGATTGCTTTTGACACATAGAGAAAAGCACTCAACTTGAAACAAATCGTTTTAAAAATTTTCGTCGAAGACGAGGAATGTATTTTTTTTCTTAAGTAAATATTGTCACGCCTCTAAAAAATAAGCTAAATCAGAAAAAAAAATAATTGACAAAGTAAGAAAAGAACGCCAATTATTAAAAGGTTGCGACCGTAGTTTCCAATAATTTACTATATTTGCATTTTCAATAAAAAACTTCAAAATATAAAAAAAAAATGAGATCGTTTTCTGAAGTTGACAAATATAGTGAATGAAATACGATTCCTATATAGTTGTCACGTCTCGCAAAAAGAAGTGAAATCAGTAAATATTAAAACTTCAAAAAGTAAAAAAGGCACGCCAAGTATTAAAAGGTCGTGACCGTCGTTTTAAATGATTTTCTATATTCGCATTGTCAATAAATAAATTTTAAAAAATGTTTAACTGTGAAAAAATATGAGATCTATTGTAACATATACAGTGAATGAATTACGTTTCCTGTAGGAATTCTGAATTTTGGAAATAAAAAAAAATGAGATCATTTTCCAACGTAGCCAAGTACAGTGAATGAATTAAGGTTCTTGTGGAATTCATTCGTGTACACTTTTAGCCCTAATCCCTCACTTATTCAGAAAAATTTTCCAGCAAACGTCACAGAGCAACAAAGGTTTCTCGAATGATTCTGCAATTATTAAGAGATTATCATCTGTTTTTATGCTAGCTCGGGTTATAAACTTAAAACAGTTTACGCGTACACGTGCATGCATTGTATCTATACGATGAACTGCACAAATTCATTTTCAACATTACACACAAGCTTGGCGTGCATGGTTTTCAATTGGAAGCTCGGGAAGAGACAATTGTTCAAATTTACTATAAAAACAATAAAACTTCAAAAAAATTCAACAAAAATAAAAAACAATCGAAAAAATTCTGTAAAGAAAAATAAAAAATTTTCAAAAAAATTCATAAATATTGGACAAATTGAAAAATAAACTATCCAAGTTACATGCAGTATAAAAATGTATGATATCAATTGTTGGCCAAGTTTTTATTGATAATTTGAAATATTTATCGAACAAATCGGAAACTTTAATTGAAATTCATGATAATTATTTTCAAGAAAAAAGTTAATGAAAAAAAGTCATAACGGAAGTTACGTGCAGTACTGAAATGAATTATATCAATTCGAGGTCAAGTATTTATCAGTTATTTGAAATATAATCTCCGGCGACAAATGAGCGTTGAGAATCCTTGTCGGGCTCACAACGTTTTATCAAAATTACTAAAAAATTAATGGAAATAAAATCATTCAAAATTCACATGAAAGTCATTCGTTACTTCAACAAGGTACACACTTTAAAGAATCGATTCCCCTCCGACTTTCAGGATCCCCTGGTATTATTCACAACATTCAACTTCGATTGGATCGGTACAAATTATGTTCAAATACGTCTTAAACGTACTTGTCCGGCCCATCACTTTTTATTCAAATTGCTCATTCGAATACAAATCAAAAACAAAGTTAATGCATGTGTTAATATGAAGGAACAGTAATTCCCGAGAAAATAATTTTCCTTCGAATCGCTCTTGTCAAAATGAAACGAAAATGAAAGATGAAGTTGATTAATCTATTTATATTATATGGAGTCATAATTCACAACAAAATCATTTTTCTTCAAATTCCAGGAATCCACGTGTCGTACTCGACTAGTGATATTTATCAAAATGTGTACGTGACTATAGAAAAAAAAACATTGCACGGCTGAATAGGTTCGAAAATTTCTTGTAATGTACCTGATTATTTCTCATTTCCATTGGTTCTTACCGAATGGTACGTGTTCCCTGAAGGATATGAGAAGTGGATATTGCTATACGAACTTGCGAACAATCAAGTTCAAATTACTTGGAGATATTATTTTTATTTCTATCCATTTTATTATATTTGTCATTAAAGAACAGCCCTGATTTGTTTTCGAATGAGCAATTTGAATAAAAAGTGATGGGCCGGACAAGTACGTTTAAGACGTATTTGAACATAATTTGTACCGATCCAATCGAAGTTGAATGTTGTGAATAATACCAGGGGATCCTGAAAGTCGGAGGGGAATCGATTCTTTAAAGTGTGTACCTTGTTGAAGTAACGAATGACTTTCATGTGAATTTTGAATGATTTTATTTCCATTAATTTTTTAGTAATTTTGATAAAACGTTGTGAGCCCGACAAGGATTCTCAACGCTCATTTGTCGCCGGAGATTATATTTCAAATAACTGATAAATACTTGACCTCGAATTGATATAATTCATTTCAGTACTGCACGTAACTTCCGTTATGACTTTTTTTCATTAACTTTTTTCTTGAAAATAATTATCATGAATTTCAATTAAAGTTTCCGATTTGTTCGATAAATATTTCAAATTATCAATAAAAACTTGGCCAACAATTGATATCATACATTTTTATACTGCATGTAACTTGGATAGTTTATTTTTCAATTTGTCCAATATTTATGAATTTTTTTGAAAATTTTTTATTTTTCTTTACAGAATTTTTTCGATTGTTTTTTATTTTTGTTGAATTTTTTTGAAGTTTTCAATTTTTCGTTTATTATTTGTATAGAATTTTTTTCCTGGTTCTGAATCTTTTTTCTATGACATCCAGAAACAAGAGACCATCAATGTACTTGTCCCAACCTTTTTTTCCCTAGGGGAAGTTTATGGTTTGATATCACGCCTTTTTTCTCAAAAGTTCCTCATTTATGTTATGACGGTTATAGGATTTTAGTATAAATTTCTATGAATTAATTGCTTAGTACATTTTTATAGATTCCATTCTCATACGAACATTTTTTATGGGATAATCTTTTTCATGAAATTATCAGCAAATAAGGGACCATCAATGTACTTTTCCTAATCTTATTTTCCCTGTGTATGATGTTCGGCTTATAAAGTTGGTTTCCAACATAAAAAACCAATTTTTCGTAAAAATTGTAGTGAAAATATTTCGTCACAAGTCTGCCCTTGAACTTTGGCGATTTTTTTCCTTATACTCTAATATGTTATGCCTATTAGGAACTCAACAGCATGGAGGAATCCGGGATGAGGCCCGAGAAATGAATTTCGGTTTATAATGTTGGTTTCCACGTAAAAGACCAATTTTTCTTCAAAATTGTACTGAAAATATTTCGGCACTGGTTTGGTCTTGGACTTTGGTGATTTTTCTCCTTGTCTCCTAATATGTTTTGTCTATTGGGAATCCAAGAGCATGAAGAAATACGTGTTGTGGGCCATAATATGATTTTCGGCTTATAACGTTGGTTTCTACGAAATAAGATCAATTTTTCGTCAAAATTGTACTGGAAATATTTCGTCACAGGTCTGTCTTTGGACTTTGGCGATTTTTTTCCTTGTACTCTAATATGTTTCGTCTATTCGGAACCCAAGAGCATGGAGAAAAGTGTGTTGTGGGCCGAGATATGATTTTCGGCTTATAACGTTGGTTTCCACGAAAAACAACAAATTTCTCGTCAACATTGTACAGAAAATATTCTGTCACAGGTCTGTCCATGGAGATGGGCTATTTTTTTTCTTCTACTCTAATATGCTATGCTTATTGGGAACCCAAGAGAATGGTAGAAAGCGGGTTGGGGGCCGAGATATGATTTTCAGCTTATAACGTTGGTTTCCACGAAAAAGGACCTATTTTTCGTCAAAATTGTACTGGAAATATTTCGGCACTGGTTTGTTTTTCCACGTTGGTGATTTTCCCCCTTATCTTCTAATATGTTTTGTATAATAGGAACCCAAGAGAGTGAAGAAATGCGTCTCGTGGGCTGTAATATGATTTTCGGCTTATAACGTTGGTTTCCGCGACAAAAGATCTATTTTTCGTCAAAATTGTAGTGAAAATATTTCGTCTCCTGTCTGTCCTAGGCCTTTCGCGATTTTTCCCAAGTCTTCATACCAAGAAAGAACTGATGTAAAGATTTCCTTAATAGAACAGATTTTATTTATCCCTGTTCTTCAAAATTCAAATGAAAGATTGATCAAATTCATAACATGAAAAATCCAACAGATTTGCCCACTTAAAATGTCGCTTTTGCATTCTGAATCTAGAGATTTCATTTCATCCAAAACGTGCCCTCAATGAAATATATTTCCAAAGTTTGCAAGTGGCCGCTGAGGTCCAATTATCCACAGTTTGATAGTTGCTGAAAAAAAGTACCCGAAAACTTCTGACATTTATTATGCCAGAACTCAAAGCAGCAAAAAAAACTAAGCGAACTTAATTCAACAGAGCAACAGAATTCAAAGACGTTTAAGGTACCTGCATTGGTTTTGGAGGAAAACCATTTCAGGACAATTCAGAAATGAATTTAGAAATTCAAAAACTCACAATGGAGTAGAAAAAGGAAAATTGAAGTATCTAGAAAAGCGGAAGACTTTTGTGATGAATTTTCTAGATTACATGATACGGTTGGAGTAAATGATTTGAATGATTGGCACACATGCTGCAACACAGAAATATCAAAGTTTGGAAGTACTCGCTGTATATCAGTCATACAAACTTCAATACTATTTGAAAAGGAACACTTAAAAACTTGCATTTACCTTACATATTACCATAATCAAAGATAAGGGGTGATCCGTCGCATATATATTTATCCACAGAAATTTCAGAGTTCGCAGGTATCTGCTGCGGTTCAATGTATCTGCGCAATGAGCTTCGAAGACAGCAATTTCAAATCTATCCATAAATGAGCAACTGAAGACTTTTATAATCAATTTTTTACTTCATATAGATGTTACAGTTAGAGTCAAAATGTAAAATGAATGGCACAGTATTTAAATTGTATAGTTTGCAGATTTTTGCAGTATTTTAATGATCCGAATCTACAGCATTGTAATGAAAAGTTGTCAAAAGTCATGATGTTACATTAAAATGACATAGCGCACATTGCATTCAGCAATTCTGTAAGTTTCTGGGGATGTTGGTAGGCATCATATTTGATCGCATCCAAAACTGAGCAACAGTAGACTTATCGGAATGAATTTTTTTTATAATAATTCCATATTTGTAGTTTGCAAAGTGGAAATACTCAACATACATGTCATTCTATAAGTTTTGTTATCAAAATTTGTGTTTGCATACCGCATTCCTAAGATACGACTTTTCATATCATCAGAAAAAAAAGCATCCATAGGCTTTCTGTAAAAGTTTCCAAATTTATCACTCGTCAGACCTAATGGGAAAAGAATAACTACACACTATACCAAGACCAGATGTTTTTTTGAAAATCTGATTTACAAAATGTGTAATTCAAGATCATGGTTAGAAACCTCTCGAATCATGTTACCACAATCATCATGAAGGAGTAGAAAATCATAGGACACATATTAGGGAACGAATTAATAATATGAATCGATCCGCTGCAAACTGATGGGGTGAAAACAAGGATCGGAGAGGGCAGAGCCAAACTGAATATCAAGCAAAATATGGGGATGTTTAAAAATAATGACGACACAAGAAATAAATTAGAAAATATTTATTCAATTAAAGTTTCTAATATCATTCTAACAGTTGCGTGTATTTTTGTTCTATTTATTCGTATATATAACCTATGTACACATGATATATAATCACGCCACTGACAATATATTCGCACTGGACAATATTTCTCGTATTCTGGTTTAATTGAAGGATTATTTCAGTCAACACTTATTTCCAATCGAACGAAATAATGAAATCTTGAAAAGTTTCGTTGACATATGCATCGCGCATTTTTTATATTCTTTTTCACACACACATTACAGACTACATTTACGCGGCCGCTTTGACACCGGTTTAATATATCATAAATTTTAACAAAATAAATAGTTATATGCACTTCTTTAGATGACGAAAATTATTTTTTTATTGATCCCGCACGCACTTCGTAATCTCGAAACTCTGTTCATACGATCAAAAACTGACACATGGTTTGTACATATATATATGTATATCGGTCGAATTTATGACTGCTGTTACCAGCTGTGCTGCACCTGTGTGCTACGTTCTGAAGTTGACGTCAGATTTCCAATCATCAACAACTAATTTCAACAACCAATCACAACGTTGAAAAATGGATGTCGTCAGATCCAACCAATCAGAAACTCGAGAGCATCAAAGTGCCTTTGATTGTGTTGTAAATACAGACGCATAAATTCTAGAATGTGTTGGTAACTTTTGCATAATCTTGAGCCTGTGCAAAGTTTTTTCTCAGCAATTACGCCACCGATCATGCTGATTGTGGGTGGAATCGAAAGAGAATTTATTAATTAATCTCCAGTTCAATTTTCAAAGCCTCAGATGACTCAGGAGTTTCGTAATTGAACAAAATGACATGCCAATTTTACCCCCACCACCGCGAATCGTTTTATTCAGAGAAAAGATAGTCTCGGCGAGCTCGGGCCAGCAGACGACAGGGCTGTCAATGTACTTGTCCCGAGACTCTACCGAGTCTCTTGATTAATTAGAATTGTATGAACGAGTGTGAAAAAAACCGATTCCCCAATAAAATAAGAGGGGCCCTGTTATATAATGATTTGGTAAACAATACAGATGGGTGAAATTTGTGGATAAAATTGAATAATTAAATGAACGGATAAAGAAATGAAATCAATCAATCCCTTTATATGCCTTTATCTTGTACGGATAGATACGGCCATTCTTTCATGCCCATACGCATTTTAATTTATCCACGCGTCACTTTCACTCGTTTGTCCGTACACTCTTTTTTTTGCCAAATGGGCAGATGATTGGATGAATTACACAAGTATTGAAATGGATGAACAAAGAAGTAAGCTGTGTAAACATTGATTTGAGAAAAGAAAACGCGTTGAATACGAAACATTTGGAGTAATGAATTTATCAGTCAAACTAGTCAAGAATGGATATTTTTCTTTGTGTACACAACGCGGGATCTCACGTCGAACTACTCAATAAAATAGTTGGATGGAAAAGGGATGGCAAATTAAAAAACAATTACATGAGACGATCATCAAGTTTTCTTCAAATATATGGACGGATGAGGCATTCCTTCGCCGAGCTTCCGATTGAAAACCATGCACGCCAAGCTTGTGTGTAATGTTGAAAATGAATTTGTGCAGTTCATCGTATAGATACAATGCATGCACGTGTACGCGTAAACTGTTTTAAGTTTATAACCCGAGCTAGCATAAAAACAGATGATAATCTCTTAATAATTGCAGAATCATTCGAGAAACCTTTGTTGCTCTGTGACGTTTGCTGGAAAATTTTTCTGAATAAGTGAGGGATTAGGGCTAAAAGTGTACACGAATGAATTCCACAAGAACCTTAATTCATTCACTGTACTTGGCTACGTTGGAAAATGATCTCATTTTTTTTTATTTCCAAAATTCAGAATTCCTACAGGAAACGTAATTCATTCACTGTATATGTTACAATAGATCTCATATTTTTTCACAGTTAAACATTTTTTAAAATTTATTTATTGACAATGCGAATATAGAAAATCATTTAAAACGACGGTCACGACCTTTTAATACTTGGCGTGCCTTTTTTACTTTTTGAAGTTTTAATATTTACTGATTTCACTTCTTTTTGCGAGACGTGACAACTATATAGGAATCGTATTTCATTCACTATATTTGTCAACTTCAGAAAACGATCTCATTTTTTTTTTATATTTTGAAGTTTTTTATTGAAAATGCAAATATAGTAAATTATTGGAAACTACGGTCGCAACCTTTTAATAATTGGCGTTCTTTTCTTACTTTGTCAATTATTTTTTTTTCTGATTTAGCTTATTTTTTAGAGGCGTGACAATATTTACTTAAGAAAAAAAATACATTCCTCGTCTTCGACGAAAATTTTTAAAACGATTTGTTTCAAGTTGAGTGCTTTTCTCTATGTGTCAAAAGCAATCGACACAGCCAATTTTTCTATGTAGACGGACGAAAACTGTGCGGTTATGTTCATGTGAGTTGAAACCTTTTACAAGTGTTATGGCCGAGCCATTTATTTATAAATTATTTTTTAGATAGTTTAAATTATAAGTGTATTTTATGACTAAATCGTATATTTCCGAAACCTTCAGTACGAATCGTTTCCTCTTGTGAAACCGAATTCTTTCTAGTATACGAAATTAACCTCTTTTAGTCAATTGCGAAACTCATTTCCCGGAATCTACAAATTTCAAGTTCCCTAACCTTTAAGCAACGTAAACGAAATGCGCAATTCATTGCGAGAATCCGGAAAGACACCCGCTCACTTAGACCTACTTTTATATTTTTGCATACGCAATTGCTCAACAATTTAAATTCTTACTCTGCAATTTCCTAATATCGGAAGCATCGATAGAGAATCGGCAACCAAAATTAATTAGTCTTTCGCTAATCTTCGGTCTAAGCGGAGCTCCTCAGGTATCACTACCTTGAGTCCGAGTCTTGTTCCAGGTTCTTGCAAGATAGTTAATAGTTACGCGTCTTCGAATCTTCGCGATCGAGCATCACTGCCCGAGGGTTAGTGAGGCACTGAGGTGCAGCGTTTCTTTACTTCTTGAAGGCAAATAAGAACTCATTAATCGATCATTTATATATCCAAACCTTCAAAGTACTAATAGTAAAATTCCAGCAATATAATTTCAATATATCATATACTCAAATTTATCGATTGTACTACGCGATTTGTGTACGTGAGTGTGCCGACTACACTGTCTTCGAGGAGACCCGCAACGCCCTGCGTCAGCACGTCTCAGATTACGCGTAGAACATCGACCCGTAAGTCCAATCTGTATCACCTTTTATTTCACATAATTCTTATGATTGTAAACAAGAGGAAGTTGACTGCGATCTTATTCGTCTGTAATCTAAATCCCCAATTCGGATTCTTCAATAAACAAGCTAACGTGTTACTTTTACTTTCTGTTTGTGTCTTGACCTATATCAATCTCCCTAAAATTCCATATTGAATATTAGCAACCGTCATAGGTGCGCCTAGCGCTTTAATAGCTATTCCGAACATCTACTCTTTTATTTTTCTCCCTTTTTCTCTATTATTTATTTGTTTATCTGAGAGATTAGTAACTATAATATTCGTTATTTCCCTCTCAGCCCTCTCGTTTTCACGTTCGGGCATAACACAAGCAATAATGGTGACGATTTTGATTATCCATTCAGCAACTCGAATTTTCCAATGAAAGATTGGGAAATACCTATGCAATGGGATGAATTTTCATTTTCTATTCCTTTTTTTGAAACCTCCACTTGTTTACTTGGAAAAATGATTTTTGAAACTATCTTCTTCTCATTCATGGATTCCATGTTGACATGGATACTGTCAATGGTTTGCAATGTCCAAGGAGATGTTTCCATAGTATTCAATGTCTAAGACCACAGCTTTATGGTTATTGGTGTCCAGTGACATTTTTTCATGGTCTTCTGTAACGTCTGAACCTGCCTCGTCAATGTAAACTATTAAATCGTAGATCTAGATATCGATAACTATGAGGAAATATATCGTAAACCATTGCACCGTTTACCTAAATATCGGGAAATATAAAATTGTCGAATATATATTGAAAAATACGAAGGCATCCACCTAGACATCGAAAACCCTATAGTCGCCAAACTAGACATCGAAAACTATAGAGCCGACGACCTAGATATCGAAAACCTTAGAAAAACTCACCACACTATCGGAAACTTTGGAGCCGTTGACTTTCATATCGGGAACCATGGAAAAATTCACCTTAACATCGGAAACTATGGAGCTATCGACCGGGATAGTGAAAACTATGAAGTCGTCAACTTAGCCCACGAAAACAATGGGAAAACATACCTGGGCATTGAAAACTACGGAGCCGTTGATCTAGACCTCGAAAAGCATGAAAAAACATACCAGGACGACGAAAGCCATGGAGAAATATACCTAGCCATCGAAAACCATGGAGCTGTCGACGTAGACATCGAAAAAAATGGAGAACCATAACCAAACATCGAAAACTATGGAATTGTTGACCTAGCATCAAAAGCCATGACGGAATATACCTGGACCACGAAAACCATGAAGGAACATACGTAGACATTTAAAACTATGAAGAAATATACCTGGACATCCAAAACCATGGAGGAATATACCTAGACATTGAAAAATATGTAGACACATACCTAGACATCGAAAAGTATGTAGTCATCGACCTAGATCACGGAAATGATGAAGAAATATACCTAGAGAACAAAAACTATGGAAACTCAGACCTAGCTATCGAAAACTGTTGAACCATCAACTTAGACCACGAAAACCATGGAGAAACATACCCAGACATCGAAAACCATGGAGGAATATACCTGAACCACGAAAACCATGATGAAACATGCCTAGACATTGAAAACCATGGAGGAATATACCTGGACGACGAAAAACATGGAGGAATATACCTGGACCACGAAAACCATGAAGGAACATGGTTTTCGTGGTCCTTCATACTTCGTCATTGAAAACTGTGGAGCTGTCGACCTCGACTGCGAAAACCATGAAAAAACATACCTAGACCACGAAAACCATGGAAGAATCTACGTAGACCACGAAAACCATAGAAAAACATATCTATACATCGAAAACCATGGAGGAATATACCTGGACCACGAAAACCATGTAGGAACATATCCAGACATCGAAAACTATGAAGGAATATACCTAGACATCAAATCCCATGGAGGAATTATCCTAGACCACGAAAACCATGAAGAAACATGCCTAGACATTGAAAACCATGGAGGAATATACCTAGACATCGAAACCCATGGAGGAATTATCCTAGACCACGAAAACCCGAGAGAAACATACCTGGACATCGAAAACTGTGGAGCCGTCGACCTCGACTGCGAAAACCATGAAGAAACATACCCAGACCACGAAAACCATGGAGAAACATATCCAGCCATCGAAAACCATGGAGGAATATACCTGAACCACGAAAACCATGATGAAACATGCCTAGACATTGAAAACCATGGAGGAATATACCTGGACGATGAAAAACATGGAGGAATATACCTAGACCACGAAAACTATGGAGGAATGTACCTAGACCACGAAAACCATGGAGAAACATATCCATACATCGAAAACCATGGAGGAATATATCTGGACCACGAAAACCATGAAGGAACATGTCCAGACATTCAAAACCATGAAGGAATATACCTAGACATCAAAACCCATGGAGGAATTATCCTAGACCACGAAAACCATGGAGAAGCATACTTGGACATCGGAAACTGTGGCGCCGTCGACCTTGACCGCGAAAACCATGATTAAACATGCCTAGACATTGAAAACCATGGAGGAATATACCTAGACATCGAAACCCATGGAGGAATTATCCTCGACCACGAAAACCCGAGAGAAACATACCTGGACTTCGAAAACTGTGGAGCCGTCGATCTCGACTGCGAAAACCATGAAGAAACATATCCAGTCCACGAAAACCATAGAGGAATATACCTAGACATCGAAACCCATGGAGGAATTATCCTCGACCACGAAAACCCGAGAGAAACATACCTGGACATCGAAACCTGTGGAGCCGTCAACCTCGATCGCGAAAACCATGGAGGAATATACGTAGACATCAAGAACTATAGAGAAATACTATGGAGAAATACACTCGCACATCAGAAACCATGGAGGAATATACCTAGACATCGAAATCCATGGAGAAATTATCCGAAACCTTGAAAACCATGGAGAAACATACCTGGACATCGAAAACTAAGGAGCCGTCGACCCAAACCTCGAAAACCATGAAAAAACATACCTAGACGACGAAAGCCATGGAGGAATATATCTGGACATAAAAAACTATGGGGTCGTCCACCTAGAAATCGAAAATCGCGATAGAATGTACTTAAACCTAGTCCTCCAAAACCCATGAGCTATCGCCCTAGACATCCTCGAAAAATCCAGCGGCGTCGACCAGAATTTTATATTTTTTTTATTTTTATTATTTATTATTTAATGTTATTCGTATTATTCAATTTTTTTATTTTATTATATTATTATCATTTTATATTATATATTGTATAATATAATATATATATTATATTATATATTAATTATAATAAAATATTTATTATAATAATATTTTATTATTAATTAATATTAATAAATAAAATATATATTATATAATTATATACATATTTTATGCGCAAACCAGGAGCTGGTATTGCCCCCGCTGTGCGCCCATTCTCTGTCTCTCTCGCTCGACGACGCAGAAGGAGAGGGGGTAGCCGCGTTCAGCGTAGTGCGTGACGTAGAGTGTGACAAAAGTAAGAAATCGTGCAAAGGACGTAAGTCCAAATGTAAACAAGCGTAACTTACGCCCCTCTGTCTCTAAGAAAATGAAAATCCCGAAATGATGGATTTTAAATCACTAACGTTACATATCTCAGGATCTACTGGACGGATTTACTTGCAACAAAGACCAATGGAAAGAGAAAAATCGAAAAAAAATCGTCACATATTTTCAAGCTGTTTTATGAAATGGTTTATTTGTGAGAGCCATTTGAAAATTCTGTGACGTCATAAAACCGGCATATTCGCGTATATAAAAGTAGCGGCAGGGCTCGCGCTGGCTTTTCTTTTGCGCTGCAGTTTTTTCTTTTAATACTTGGCGTCGAGCCGCTACCGCGTCTCTTGATTCTGAATAAAAACCGATCCCCCAATAAAATAAGAGGGGCCCTGTTATATAATGATTTGGTAAACAATATAGATGGGTGAAATTTATGGATAAAATTGTACAATTAAACGAACGGATAAAGAAATGAAATTAATCAATCCCTTTATATGCCTTAATCTTGTACGGATAGATACGGCCATTCTTTCATGCCCATACGCATTCTAATTTATCCACGCGTCACTTTCACTCGTTTGTCCGTACACTCATTTTTTACCAAATGGGCAGATGATTAGATGAATTACACAAGTACCGAAATGGATGAACAAAGAAGTAAGCTGTGTAAAAATTTATTTGAGAAAAGAAAATGCGTTGAATAGAAAACATTTGGAGTAATGAATTTATCAGTCGAACTATTCGAGAATGGATAATTTTCTTTATGTACACAGCGCAGGATCTCACATCGAACTACTCAATAAAATAGTTGGATGGGAAAGGGATGGCAAATTGAAAAACAATTACATTAGAGGATCATCAAGTTTGCTTCAAATATATGGACGGATGAGGCATTCCTTCGCCGAGCTTGCGATTGAAAACCATGCACGCCAAGCTTGTGTGTAATGTTGAAAATGAATTTGTGCTGTACATCGTATAGATACAATGCATGCACTTGTACGCGTATTTGTGCTATTCTTTATAAAAGGTTCTTGTATCATATTGTGTAAAATGTTTTAAGTTTATAACCCGAGCTAGCATAAAAACAGATGATAATCTCGTAATAATTGCAGAATCATTCTAGAAACCTTTGATGCTCTGTGACGCTTGCTGGAAAGTTTTCTGAATAAGTGAGGGATGAGGGCTAAAAGTGTTCACGAATGAATTCCACAAGAACCTTCATTCATTCACTGTACATGGCTACGTTAGAAAATGATCTCATTTTTTCTAATTTCCAAAATTCTGAATTCCTACAGGAAACGTAATTCATTCACTGTATATGTTACAATAGATCTCATATTTTTTCACAGTTAAAATTTTTTTTTAATTTATTTATTGACAATGCAAATATAGAAAATCATTTAAAACTACGGTCGCGACCTTTTAATACCTGGCGTGCCTTTTTTACTTTTCGAAGTTTTAATGTTTACTGATTTCACTTCTTTTTGCGAGGCGTGATAACTATATATGAACCGTATTCCATTCACTGTATTTGTCAACTTCAGAAAACGATCTCATTTTTTTTTTATATTTTGAAGTTTTTTAATGATAATGTAAATATAGAAAATTATTGGAAACTACGGTCGCGACGTTTTAATACTTGGCGTTCCTTTTTTACTTTTTCAATTTTTTTTCTGATTTTACTTGGATTTTACCGCGGTAACAATATTTACTTAAGAAAAAAAATACATTCCTCGTCTTAAACGAAAATTTTTGAAACGATTTATTTCAAGGTGAGTGATTTTCACTATATGACAAAAGCAATCAACACAGCTAATTTTTCTATGTAGACGGACGAAAACTGTGCGGTTATGTTCATGTGAGTTGAAACCTTTTACAAGCAATAATAGCGACAATTTTAATTATCCATTCAGCAAATCGAATTTTCCAATGAAAGAGTGGGAAATTCCTATGCAATGGGATGACATTTTTATTTTCTATTACTTTGGGGATATTACGATATCTGTGGCCCCAAGTTTTGGCCATGTAGTCTTCATATTTGGCCCGAAATAAGACTTTTTTAAAGAGTAAAAAAAATCGAAATTCGGCTTTTAAGGGGGTGAAACAGAGATTTTAAATTTTTTCTAAGAGAAAGAATTTTTTGGCAGATTTCCTTGAAATTCGACGTTTATATTCTAGAATATATGAGTAATTTAAAAAGTGTTCGGCAGTTATTTGGAACTTATCGAAGGTGTTGCAGACCTACCCAACGATTCCGCACACATATCGAAGGTGCTTCAGACCCACCCAACAATTCCGCACACACATCGAAGGTGCTCCAAACCAACCCAACGATTTCGCACACATATCGAAGGTGCTTTCAGACCCACCCAACAATTCCGCACACACATCGAAGGTGCTCCAAACCCACCCAACGATTCCGCACACACATCAAAGGTGCTTCAAACCCACCCAACGATTCCGCACACACATCGAAGGTGCTTGAAACCCACCCAACGATTCCGCACACACATCGAAGGTGCTGCAGACCCACCCAACGATTCCGCACATACATTGAAAGTGCTCAAAATTCGCCCAATGATTCCGCACACACATCGAAGGTGCTCTGTGCGCGTCGTCGCGAGTTGGCTACCGCCACACAAAAATGGTGATAAAAATTTTAAAAAACATTTGCCGCGGTTGAAATTTTAGGTGTGATCTTGTTTTAACCTCTTTTTTATGTGTGCAAAAGCTGGGTGTTCAAATCGAAGTGTCCCTTTCGGAACTATATCCGCGAACGCAACCATCAACGGGAACACATTTAATTTGCAAATTTTTTTAAAACAATTTAGGTACCCCAAATAATATAATACGCAAACTTCATGTCTCTCATTTTCCCCCCTCAAAGGCCAAGTTCCGATTATCTTTGTTTAAAAAAGTTTGCATGGTCAGAATTAGCGACCACAAATAATATGCATTATAAAAACGCTGCAATTTTGAAATCACTCTATCACCCCCTTAATGGTCGAACTTGGATCTTGAGTAAATAAAAAAAAGTCTGATTTTCGATGGAATATAGACGCTGTATCGTCAGAATTAGGGACCACAAACATTATAATGCTTCAACTTTCAATCCCCTGTTTCACCCCTTAAAAGGCCGAATTTCGATTTTTGTCACTCTTGAAAAAAGTCTTATTTTGGGCCAAATATAAAGACTACATAGTCAAAACTTAGGGCCACAGATATCGTAATACTGCCATTACTTTTTTTGGAAAGCTCCATTTATTATTTGGAAAATTGATTTAGGAAACCATCTTCTTCTTCTTCTTCTTCTTCTTCTTCTCTTTCAATGGATTCCATGTTGACATGGATACTGTCAATGGTTTGCAATGTCCAAAGATACGTTTCCATGGTATTCAATGTCTAAAACGATAGCTTTATGGTTATTTGTGTCCAGTGATATTTTTTCATGGTCTTCTATAACATTAGGACCTGCGTTGTCAATGTAGAATGTTAAATCGCCGATCTAGATATCGATAACTATGAGGAAATATTACGAAAAATGTGAAAAAAAATTCCATAAAAAAAATTATCAAACCAACTGTAAAGAATTTCCACACAAAAATTCAAAAAAAATTTCACAAATCATGAAAAAGCATAACATAAAAAAAATACAAATTGTAATTATTTTTCAAAGTGTTGAAAAATTCTAACAAAACGTAAGAAATAAAAAAAATCAAAATGAAAGATTTTAAAAAATGAATTGAAAAAAATTTCCATCTAAGTTACGTCCAGCATTAAAACTTATGATATCAATTCGTGGCCAAGTATTTAATGATAATTCAGAATACTTATTCCTACAGGTACCATCAGGAACTTTAGAAAGTTCTTATGAATCAAAAAAGTTACCATTTAAGTTACGTGCAGCACTAAAATTTATTATGATATAAATTGGAGAACAAGCGTTTTATTAGTAATTTCGAGATTTAACATTATGAAATTATTTCAAGAAGCGTTTAAATAAAAAAAAACACACATCAAAGGTATAGTAATTTGTTACACTGTGGTGGCAGAACTTGGAAGAAAATCGATTCTTCACAGACTCTCAGGATCCCCTGGTATTATTCACAATATTCGACATCGATTTTAGATCGGTCCAAATTATGTTTAAATATGTGTTAAAAGTACTTGTCCGGCCCATCACTATTCATCCAAATTGTTGTGCCCGTACATCGCACTCCTAAAATAATGAGTATATAAATTAAGCGTTCTCAGTAAATGCATCGAGTATATAAATGTGCCCGTACATCGCACTCCTAAAATAAAGAGTATATAAATTAAGCGTTCTCAATAAATGCATCGACGGCGACATATCAACGTTCCCGAAGAAAGAATATCACGCCATATTGTCCCGAGAGGGGGAAAAGCCCCCGAGTCTATAAATTTACCAACTAACCAAAATTCGACAGTCTTTGACGAGAATTGTAACGATTGGTCTCGAGGGAATAAAACCTAGAATTTGCAACTTCTTAAATAAACTTATTGTTAACTTGTTGTAAAAGTATCGAGTTGGAATTCAGCTCTTTTAGCCTAAATCCTTTAAATACTCGTCCTTGATAACTCGTCCCTTCGCGACGGTCTTCGCGGACACAACAAAATTATTTATTCATATAAAAATCAGGCCCCTTCTAGAACTGATGCATCATAAGTATACGCTCAGAGGAAATTGAGGAAGTTATTTTCAAGAATAAATTGATTAAATAAAAAATTCAACCGAATTCTCCTGTATACATATACAAGGGATGTTAATGTGCATCGATAAATGAAAGATATTTTCCACAATACAACGAACCTATACTTTTATTGAGAACATTAAACTGATGATAAATCGCATTTGAGTCAGTTTTCAACCGGTTTTACCGTACAATTTCGTTTTTTTATGATTGATTTTTATTTGGATGAATAGTGATGGGCCGGACAAGTACTTTTAACACATATTTAAACATAATTTGTACCGATCTAAAATCGACGTCGAATATTGTGAATAATACCAGGGGATCCTGAAAGTCTGTGAAGAATCGATTTTCTTCCAAGTCTTTGCCTCCATAGAGAAGCAAATTACTATACCTTTGATGTGTTTTTTTTTTTATTTAAACGCTTTTTGAAACAACTTCATAATGTTAAAACTCGAAATTACTAACAAAACACTTGTTCTTCGATTTATATCATAAATTTTAGTGCTGCACGTAACTCAAATGGTAACTTTTTTGAATCATAAGAACTTTCTCAAGTTCCTAATGGTACCCGTAGAAATAAGTATTCTGAAAAATCATTAAATACTTGGCCACGAATTGATATCATAAGTTTTAATGCTGGACGTAACTTAGATGGAAATTTTTTTCAATTAATTTTTTAAAATCTTTTATTTTGATTATTTTTTATTTCTTCCGTTTTGTTAGAATTTTTTAACATTTTAAAAAATAATTACAGTTTGTATTTTTTTTATGTTATGTTTTTTCATGATTTGTGAAATTTTTTTCGAATTTTTGTGTGGAAATTCTTTACAGCTGGTTTAATAATTTTTTTTATGGAATTTTTTTTTCACATTTTTCGTAATATGGTCTGGAAACAAGGGACCATCAATGTACTTGTCCCAACCTGTTTTTCCCTGGGGTATTTCTGAGATTTTATATCACGTCTTTTTTCTCAAAAGTTCTGCAATCGTGTTGTTCAGATTAAATTGAACTGAGCTATGCACAATCACGCTGAGTTCAAAAAATAAAAATAAAATCTATATTGTGACGTAACATCCTCCTGAACGACCCGAATCGACTAGAACACGAAAAACGACCGATGAGCACGTTACTGCTGGCCGGCAGCGGCTGTACTGGAGGGCAATACAAAGGCCCGATACAAGCGGCGGAGAGCTACACTAGCGGTGCCGCGTATTAAAAACACGAACTAATACATTTTTTCTTTTGTCAATTAAAATTCAATGCGATCTCGGAAAATATTGTAACTAGGCTCAAATGAAGCGGAAAATTATAATGAACCGAAGAAAAATAATTGCGACGTAAAATTTTGTAGTAAAATCCTGAAAATAATAAAATAAAAATCTAGAGTCGCGGCAGCGACTCTGAGACAAGTACATTTATAACAACAACATGACATGACGAGTTGCTGCCAGAGATCCTTTACCGGAGCGATAGCGTTTCCAATTGTTTTCGAAAATTTTCAAAATTTGTTTCTTTAATAATTAATTAACTATAGTATTCCAGAGAATATTATAAGTTAACGTATTTTTTATTTTTTTTTTCTTTCGATCGCGACCTCTTCGAACTCTGTAGCTTAACGCGTTGAAGAGATATTAATTATTTATTTTTTAATAGCATCAAAAAATGGGTCGGATTTTCGCACACATTTTTGATGTTTATTTGTTTTTTTTTAGTGACAAATCTGGTGCCATAATACATTTTATATACCTATATATTTTTTTTCTGGTGCCATAATACAAGTATATACTTATATATATTTCGTGATATGACGTATGGTGTGTTGTTAAATGAATGAGGTTATAAAGATCGCGTTTGACAGTTCTCTGTAGTACAAGTATATATCTATATATTTCCGTGATGTAAAAGAAAGATTGCGAATGTAACAGTTTTCACCGACTATTCACCGACTATTTAAAAGCAGGACAATGTTTAGTGAAAATGGTGAAAAAAGTAAAGATGAAAAAAAGCGAAATAGAGGTCGAAATCCATATTGTGTTTTCAACAGTTAAAGTTTCATACGCAGAAGACTGCCAGTCAGAAGACCGAAATAAAATTTTGGTTCCTTCCGGATAGAGATTTCTTGAGTTGGTCCGTATTCTGAATTTTTGGATCAACAAAAATTTTTGGATCCGCAAAGAAAATGAAGAAAGATAGAGTGCGGGTGAGTATACTTGCAGGCTCCGGTGACAATGCTTTTAAGTAAGTAGAATAATTTTTCAATATAATAGTAATTTTCTGATTACAGAATCTTTTATCTCCAGCGCTAATGAAATGTGGAAGCGGTCTGTTGCTGTTCCTTTTCATTTTTGGTTGTGAAGACTGTCGCAATGGTCCAAGTCCACGGGTTCCTAAAGTGTCAGAATTTGTTACGGACCAGCAAAAATTTTGTTGTTTGAGATAAAGGTATTAAAATTTGATCCTCAATCAGAATTTAAATCACAAGTTAATAGTAGAGATGAAGATGAAATTGCAATCAACAGCGTCAAAGTTTCATACTAGAAGATTGCCAGTCAGAAGACCGAGATAAAATTTTGGTTCCTTTCGGATAGAGATTTCTTGAGGTTTGGATCAACGTTGATCTGCAAAGAAAATGAAGAAAGATCAAGTGCGGGTGAGTATACTTGCAGGCTCCGGTGACAATGCTTTTGAGTAAGTAGAATAATTTTTCAATATAATAGTAATTTTCTGATTACAGAATCTTTTATCTCCAGTGCTAATGAAATGTGGAAGCGGTCTGTTGCTGTTCCTTTTCATTTTTGGTTTTGAAGATTGTCGCAATGGTCCAAGCGTACAGGTTCCTAAAGTGTCAGAACTTGTTACGGACCAGCAAATCTGAGATAAAGGTATCAAAATTTGATCCTCAATCAGAATATAAACCACAAGCCCTATAAACTCGTTCAGTTTAATAGTATAGATGAAGATGAAATTGCAATAAAAATTTTTTTTTATTACAGTGGAAGCGGTGTTTCCTGATAAAACTCTTTTGATTCAAATGGACACGGTGTGATTTTTCCATGACCTCAGTTTGGTTGGTCAACACGGTTTTACAGTCTCAAGCGTTCCATGAAAATATATGGCTCAAAGTCTTGATTGTCCAGATTTCGTGATCTCAAGTGATTGATATGGAGGTATTCCTTGAGCCAAGGGCTTCAAATGAGTGGATACTGGGAATGAGATTCTTGGGTCAGACTCGTTGGGAATATGTTAGAACTTTTCAGTTCTGGAAGGTGCGATACTACAGCGAATGAAATTTCGATTCAGGTATATTTTATGACGATAATTCCTTACCTGTCACTCGAGCGGGGGGGGGGGGGGGACTGCGAGGGAAGGGGCAAAAATGAATGAAGTCGAAGGCACACAATAAATAAAGAAAAGAGAACAAAAGGTGGCTTTATTTCGCGGGACAAGAATCACTGGGCGCCAGTTAATTTTTATAATAAGAAAAAAAGTAACAAAAAAAAATATAATTGGTAACAAGCTCTCGATGTTGATCGAAAAAGGTAACAAAGAAATATAATTGATGACGAGCTCTCGGTTATTATCGAAAGAAAAGTAACAGAGAAATATAACCCGTGATAATCTCTCCGGGTTTCTCTCGCAAGAGAAAGGAACAACACAATCATTCGTCGTAACACGCGGTCGGATTACGCAAGTCCGCGGGGGGGGGGGGGGGAGGGGGGGCAGGATAAGCCTCGTTCGAGGGCTGACCGGTATCGCGAAAGACAGGAAAAACACAAGGGGGGGGAAGGCGGCTACGAGACTCGAAATTGTCGGGTCGGTGGGCGCCTGTCGCTCAGGCGTCTTACAATACCCGTGAATTTCCGGACACAATTGACACTCGGTATAACCCGCGCGGGGCTGATAATCAGCTCGAGAAAGAAAAAAAAGGGGGGGAACGGGGGAAAGAGGGCCGCTGCCCACGCACGGTTCACTACACTATTCTTCACCACCACAGCACTTTTTCTCCGCAACGCGACGGATAATCGGGCGAAACCGGGGCGAAGCGAATTGAATTGCGCTCAAACGAGCCCAGCGGCTCGGAGAATAATCCGGGGAAACAGGCGCACGACTTTGGCGAGTGCGTAAGGAGCCGGGAGGAAAGATGGCCGTCGGCCACGTGCTCCTTTCGTCGCGGCTTTACAGAGGACAAAAACGACTTACTTGATCGCCGGGGAACTCTAATCGCAACACAATAAATCCCGCGTCAACGTCCAATCGATATTCCAAATCGTTTTTCCGGGAAAAGCCTTCGTCGTTGTAATAAGAATTCGCTGATTATTAACTGGGTCGAATTGCCGGGTTAAGTCGCTCAGAGCCACGGTACGCACGCCGAGTCGTGAAGAAGTGAGGCCTCGTGCCGGCTTCTGCGATCTTCTTCCTGCTTGCGCAACATCGATCGATAATTGATCGATGCGCGCGTCGACGGGGGGTCCAATGGCGATGACTCATCTCGCGCACCTCGATGTGGTCGGTGGCGAGGGGGAGAGGCGGGGAGGTGAACGGGGCTGGGAAGTCGGGGCTCGATTGGCTGCTAGCGTGTGACGTCACGATTCGTGATTGATTCTCGATCCTCGTGAGGCGCTCTATGACGAGTCGCTGAGGGCTAGCGCCGCCGTGGCCGGTGATGTAACTCGGTCGTCAACTTCGGCTCGCGCTCTGTTTACGCCGTGAAATGTCCGACGAGGAAATACGGGCGACGTCAGTGTTCGCGTGAAAGAACGTTCTCGGTGTTCGTGAGTGCGGGTGGGTGCCCAAACTCTCGAGGGTGAGCGAGCCTAGACGCCGGAGGCCCATAGAACCGGCGGAGACGTGGCCGACGCCGTGAAGACTTCGGTTGGCGTTGACAGTTGGAGGTTATGGGACCTCCGACTTGGCGATGTTGCTCTTCGTTGTGTCTTGACGGGGCTTCAGACTGGGTAAGGGGTTCGCCCCCTTACCCGAGGTGAGTTGTTTCAATTTCCCATTGTTTTTCGATGGCCAGCGAGGGGGTGCGTGATATCGCGAGGCGGGAAGGGACTGCTGGGAGCGGGGGCTGGGTCTGTGCGAGGGTCGGTTCAGGGATGGTAGTGAGGGGAGTTCTGGGGGCTGGTGTGGGAATGCTTCTGGGCCTGGGTTCTTGGTGCGGGGTTACCGTTGACTAGTGGCTCGGAGACTTATTTCCCTTGGTGTATCTGCAGGTGCTGCGTCATCTTACTCCAGGGGAGTGCTGTGCTGCGTCGAGGGCTTGGTGCGCTGGGCTCTTCTGGTGCTGGTGACGGCGTGCGCAGACTAGGGTTTAAACTTAGGACTACTGCGAGGACTCCTACGGAGTCAGAAGCCAGAAAGGGGCCCGCTGGCTTAGGCTACGAGGGAGAGAAAAGTGCTGCGGTGGGACACCTCCACGACTGCGGTGACGGAGTGGCCACAACGTCACAATTTATATGCATTTTTTTGTAGTTTTCTATCAAATTGAATGAGAAACGAAGTCATCATTATGTGATTAATTGTATTCTATTTCAGTTAAAAAAAAAATATTTCTGGATTTTCGCTGTGAGAATTCCGTCCAAACTGCTTGGTTATTTTTCGTGTTGCTCTTGCCAAGACACAACCATTGATTCAAGTGTTTCTCAAGGTAAGTCAGTATCCAAGTTTAACGCTACGAATTAGTCGATGATGGAAATTATTGCAATCATGGTTTGAAACACTTATATATTGTAACGGTACGATTGTGGCAGAACACCCCGTTACGCGTGAATTCGAGCTTCTTATGAATAAAAGGAGCAGGTATGAAAGAAAAACAAGAGTTAACTCAAAGTAATGTGAAAATAAACAAAAGAAAACTTTTATTCAATTTTTGTTTGTTGTTTTTGGTGTTTGTTTGAGTACAAAATCTCAGCAAATTTCTTTTTTTTTGAAATCTTTCCAAATTAATAGTTTCTGATTCGCATAATAATTTAACAAAATGAAAGAAATAATTTCTAATTCGATGCTCGCAAATAATTTTTGTTCAAATGTCGCAAAATAATTTGATCGCATAAATGATTTTTTCAGCCCTCCGGGCGGAAAAATCGTATACACTCCACGGGAGTGAAATTAGACCACCTCAAACCGCGTGCTTATCACCCTCGCCTTCGGCTCGGGCGACAATTCTGCCCGCGGTTTGAAGTAGTCTATTTTCCCTCCCTAGGTGTGTAATATACTATTATTGATTCGCAAAAGGTTCGCAAATAAATTTAATTCGGTCCTCATCAATTGCTCTTGATAATTAATGTTTCGCCAATAGATTCTAAATGATTTCTACAGTAATTTGTGTTTTAGTAAAATAATGTTTAAATTCGCAAACTAATTTTCTAATAATTTCGTTTATCGCAAATGATTTTAAATTCGCAAACTATCAGATGTCTCGCAATATAATTCGATAGGAAATCAGTGTTTCGCAAATGAATTTTATAATACTTTAGTGTTTCGCACAGTAACTTGAACAATAATTTATGTTTCGCAAACTAAATTTAGTGTTTCGCAAATGAAATTTAGTGTTTCACAAAATGATTAGGTATTTCCCAAAATAATTCAACAATGATTAAATGTTTCCCAAAATAATTTGATAATTCTGAGTGATTCGCAAAATAATTTGGATTCGTAAAAAAAATGTTTGATCAAAAACTTTTAAATTGACTCTACTTGAGCTCAGGAAGCCAAAAAGGATTTATTCAAGGATTAGAACCCACCCAGGAATCTTCAGACAGAACGAAATCGAACTGTCCCCGCCCTCCTGGCATGAGTGAGAGGAATCCACCAAGAATCTTTTGACCGAACGAACCCGAACGGTCACCTCCCTCTTGGCAGACAAGGATGGGTAATCTAGTCAGAAATCTTCAGACAGAACGAAATCGAACCATCCCCGCCCTCCTGACTAGATCGGTGCCCCACACTGACAATCCTGAACCCAAACGAAATCGAATGGGGCCCACCCTGTCAGCATGAGTCGGTGGTTTATAAAACTTGCTTCCTGAGCTATATATTTTCTTTTTTATAGTGCGTAATGCGGGCTCTGGTTTCCTAGGCCAGAGTCGGCTAGTTTGCGTAATGCGAATCCGAGTTGCGAGTCTCGAGATCGGCTAGTGACAGCGGGTCTAGCGTGATGAGGACTAGACTGGCTGCCGAGACCAGTTTCCATTGCCTTCTTATACTCGCGCAAAACAACGACAAACCATCATAATAATTTTGTCGCATTGCGACAATTACGCCCATTCACCAATCAAGTTCATCTCAAACCTTCTCAAAATACCCGATTGGTTAAGTTTTGTGTCGTATGTCCGTTGTTATTGGTTGATTGGCTCGGACCAATGCCTATTTTCGGAGTTCCAGCGATGCGCAAACGCGACACTTCGCTGGGCCAATTGTTGATGGATGATTTCTTTATTCATTGTTCTTGGAATTCTCGCATTGGTCGGATCTCTTGATTGGCGAATGTGCGCTTGTTCTCTGAAGCGCGCGAAATACATTTGAATTTGAATTTACACGAGTTATTTTTTGTTATAAAATTTCGTCAATTTGCAAGTGATTTTATTGTGAGATTTCCACCTTCCTACTTTTTCCGAATCCTTTCGTAAGTTTCAAATATTTTCATGTTAGACTCCCTGAAGTTATTTAAGTGAATTTTAAAGAGATAGCTATTCTGCGCGATCGCTACGAGATGGGTCGATACGCGAGCCCAGGCGCTGGCGCCTTGATCGATTAATTGTCGTACCACGCTCTACTGCGTCGGTACGGCCGATAACCATTTTGTTGACTGGTGTGGATCGTCTCAATATATATATTGTAACGTAACCTCCTCCTGAGCGACCGAATCGACTCGAACCCGAACATAACCTCAAAAAGGGGCATCGCGACGCGGCGCGATGTTTTGACCGAGCGCGTACAACGACCGGTAAGACGCGTCACTGTTGGCCGGCGGCGGCCGTACTGGAGGGCAATACAAAGGCCCGATACAAGCGGCGGAGCACGACACTAGCGGCGCCGCGTATTAAAAACTCGAACTATTATATTTTTTTGTTTTGTTAATTAAAATTCAACGCAATTTCGTAAAATATTGTAACTAGGCTCAAATGAAGCGGAAAATTATAACGAATCGAAGAAAAATAAGGAAAAGATTATTTCTTTTAAAAAATTGATGTAAATTCAAATAAAACAAGACACGTGTTTATGACGCATGCGCGGATAGAGCGTTAATGGGCTATAGGACGCGTACGTGACTTTTAGCAATTGTAATTATTCGAATCATATTAAAACAACTAACAATGTTAAAAAATGAAGAAAATTAACCCTCTCGGACCGTATGTTGCTTCTACGCAACACGCACTTCCAGGCCCAATAAAACTGCATCGGTCAGTAAGGTCGGGGTTCTAACTACCTATTTCCATGAAGCAAGGTTAGATTGTACCTTAGATACTCCGAAATCAAGAGATAAACTGCTTTAACTCATCGAAATATCAATATGAAGTCGGCGTTTCATGTTGAGCTGGCGTTGTGTGAAAAGGTGCTTTAGTTATCGCAAAAGAAAAGTGGGTATACATTTTTTTTCGTACTCCAAACGTTATTTCGTTTCAAAGGGAAGCTAATATGATGTATTTAAGGTATTCGGTGCTAGATTCATTCGTAAATTTTCCTGATTTTGCTCCCCAAGAACCTGGTGCTGCGCGCAGCGAACATTCCAAAATTCATATTTTCCAACAAAAAAAAACCGAAATGTCACAATGGATTCGGAAACTAGAAAGTATTTTGAGATAAAATTATGAAGGGAATCATTTTCCGTCAACGCGAAATAGGTCTCAGTCTGAGAGGGTTATATAATAACGGATCAAATCGAAGTTTTTGTTATTGAAAATCGGAATAAGCAGAAAAACATAAAAAGCGGTAGTCCGCGTATCGTATGTTAGCCCGCGCAACCAACGGGCGAGCGTGAATCATGGCAACGGGCCAATCAGAGAAGGCGTTACGAAAAGATGCGCAGAACCGATCCGAAAATCGAAAATTCGGCGTTTGATAATTTTATGGTGGGGACACGGGTATAGGAAGCGCTGCGCGACTCATTCGGGAGGCAGTCCTTTCTCAAAATTCTGACTCGGAACAAAAAGGCTGACCTCAAACATTATTCTTGATTTTGGCAAGCAACCTAACCTATTATCCTAATTTTTCCTGGATGCCTGGAATCTCGGAGTGATTCGGCGACGTTTCAATCCCAGAGTCCAGGGTCCGCACCTAACCTCTAAACTTTCCAAATTTCCGTTGCACGGGATCTCGGAGCGATTCGGTGACGTTTCAATCCCAGAGCCCGTGACGGTAAATAATCTAACCTTGCAGATGCTCAGGATCTCGGAGCGATTCGGTGACGTTTCAATCCCAGAGCCTGGGGTTTGTTCCTTAACTTAACCAATTTTTATTTCTTTTTGCTTGCTAGAATCAGGGATGATTTTTCTTGTAAATTGATTTGTAAATTTGTAAATTCTCTTTTTAAATTCAAAATTGAAACTAATCGAGTCCGAGTCAAACAAAACCACGATTTCTGTAAAGTTTGTAAATCTTGTAAATTTCAAATAATTAAAAAGGCCGCGGTACGAATTTGAGGTTATATCGCGTCAAACCTATAATAATTTCTTTTAATGTATAAAATCGAAACATTTTTGAATTATTGAAACTACTATTTTGAAAAGCGAGCGAAAAAACGTGTAAATTAAAAATTTGATCAATTCGAAAACGGCGAGCGCAATCGAAATTTCCCCAATTGTCGAACGCAATCAAAATAATAAATAAAAAAATCAATGATCCTGTAAAATCGATAAAAGTTGAATAAATCCGAATTGTTAAAATTGTCAAAATCGAAATTCCGCGTTCTCACGTTTCTTTCATACCTGCTCCTTTTAAAATTAAGGTAGCTCGAACCGACGCGTGGCGGCGTTCAGGCCAGGTCGGCAAGAGCGTTACGTTACAATATATATATTTACGTTTTTTGCAGTTTTCCTCGTTGTTGCTGATAAGAAGTTACGGACTTGTGGCTTGGTTCATCGTGTTTTTCAGAAACGAGTTTGCTTAATGTATTTTGGTAAAAAATATGGTCCATTTTGAAATTTGCTCTGACTCGGTAATTGAGGAGTCAATGGGGTTGGAGAAGAAATTTATGAGGACGTTGATGGATTTCTTGATAATTTAGAAAATGGCGCTGAATTTGTAACCGCATAACAGACTATTCGAAAGTGTTGATGATTTTTAATCGAACAAAGTAAAATTTAAGTTGGAAATAAAATATGCGCGCGGATGTTTGTTTGGCTGTATAGTACTTAAAACAACTTTAATGTATAATAAAATGATTTCTCAAAAAAACTAATTCTGCGTAAGTTGGATTTTCAATATCGCGTTATCTGGAATTTTTATTAGCCGTAATTTGATATATTTTTCTCTTTCAATGAGGCAGGGAATTTTTTAAATAATTTCCAAGGTAAAGAAACTAAAAATCTATTTTATTAATTAAAAATTTTTCCGAATACACTGATAGGTAATAATTATAATAAAAACAAGAGAAAAATTTATATTGCTGATACTACAAATAGTTTGTATAAATGCTACGTCGTTTTTAACGCATCTACACGAAAATATATCATTAGATCTTTCACGTGATTACGGTATGTCAGAGTTTAAATTGCGGCTGATTTGCTTTTAAATATTTTAAATTTTCTGTGAGTTTTAAAAGCGCGTGACTTTCTATTCATGATTACAAATTTCAATAATGATATGAAACAAAAATGAAAAAAAAAAAAATAATTTCGGAGGGACTTGAACCTTTTTTTTTTTTTTGAAAAGTATTTTATTATGACTCGCGTACAATAAGTGAAAAGTAGATGCGGCGTAAATAAATACATTAAAAAAGTGCCGATCGGTATAAAAGAGTGTGGGTCCAGATGTGGCTGTATGGAATGAGCGCTCGTCTGGAGAATATTGACGTTGGAGTAATTTCGCTTGAGTTGTGATGGCGTTGAATTGCTCGGAGAGTACCGAAACGATGTGCGAACTAAGCAAGGTTAGCTCTGGTACCAGGGAAAAGCAGAGAGTTATCTTTGCGAAAATAAAACCCTTGTGACCGGTTAAAGGGTATCAAGAGACTCGGCAGAGTCTCGGGACAAGTACATTGACAGCCCTGTCGTCTGCTGGCCCGAGGCTCTCGCCGAGACTATATTATCTCTGAATAAAACAATTCGCGGTGGTGGGGGTAAAATCGACATGTCATTTACTTGAATTGCGAAGCTCAGGAGTTATGTCGTAATTTGAAAATTGAACTTTCAGCTAATTAAGAAATTCTCTTTCGATTGCGCCCAAAATCAGCATGATCGGTGGCGTAATTGCTGAGAAAAAACTTTGCACGGGCTCAAAATTATGCAAAAAGTACCAACACATTTACGCAGCTGACGTATCCGTATATGGGTTCAGACCGATACATACAAGGGTTTCTTGATGCCCATCATAACCAATCACCGGTGAGAATCTATCCGTCTCGACCAATCGCCGATGAGAAAGTTTCTGATAGTCCTCAATGTTTTCTTGTATACCGTCTGTTATCGTCTGTTATGTTATTATAAAGTGATTGCGATCGTAGCCCCGTGGATCAACGGTGCAAGATTTGCAAATTTCGTTTAAATAAATAAAACAATATTGGAAATAGCAGTGGATATAATCAATTTTATTTTTTTCATAAAAGAAGTTTCAATAAGTTTCGAGCCCAATCCACGACAATAATATCTATAATAAATAAAACCTCAAAAGTGGATTAATTGATCTCATACAGTGTACTGAGAGTGAGTAAAATGTTGAGAAGTGAAAACGTGAATAATGTGTGTCGTGAAAATTAAGAATTATCTGTTCTACCTCGATATCGTAATATATACATAGATAGCAAATTTGCGAGATTTCGCGTCATGTTGACGTTTGAGGTTATGACCGCCGGAGTGCTGTTGCGTGCAGAGTGTAGAAAAATAAAAGTGGTTATTGAAAAGTGGAAGGAATCGATATTATTAATGACGTGACTAATTAGTGTTGAATAATAATAATAATAACAATGAGAAAAAAACGTTCGTTCATTATAACCTCTAAAACGTTCTTTCCAAACAGAAATTCTATGTTGTGTAATTAAATTAAAGAAAGAGGTGGATGGTTGTGTGTAAACGAATTCAAATAAATTTTAAAAAACTTTGGTCAAGTAATTCAATGTATTGTTGTCATAATTTCTTTCATTTAGTTTGGCTGTGTTCACCGGTCCCTTTTTTCCACCTCCTTAGCTTACAGTGTATTGTCATACCAATTTCTATTCGTTCTCCAGACAATACGAGAGATATTCGTATTTCTATTTCTTTATATTGATTTCAACAAGATAATTTGAAATATTTATAACAAAAAGCCTTCATGATTGCTTGTTCATACACCCAAGTTTTGAAAAATCTTTGGGCCATGTAAATGCATAGATATATTCACTTGAGTTGTTACATGATAAATTTGGAAATTTATTTCAATAAGTCATTGGGTGCTTAATTTTCATGATATCAAAATTTGTATCTTCGAAATGTAATGAATACCTCTAAAGTTCGACAAAGTGATGAAGTGACATGTATATTGAATATTTCCAGACCATGTTTGCGATTGGCATTGTGGGTTGAAAAATTCATGTCTGTAAGTCTACACCTGATCATTTTTGGATGTGATCAAATATTTTGTCTGCGGATAACCATGGAGACATACAAAATTACAGCATTTTGCTTGCTTCAACATGCATCGTATCTGTCACTTTTTTTTTGAATGTGTCATAATAAGTTTCAAAAATGTAGTTCATGTAATTTTGAAGTGTTTTTCCCTATAGCACCAAAGTCTGTATAACTGGTACGTAGCAAGTACCTATGAACTTTGATATTTCTGTGAAATAGCAGGTATGCCAATCTTTTAACTTTTTGGTTCCGACTGGAATATATTAACGAAGATATTCATTACTAAAGTCTTCACCTACTTATTTCTGAATAGATCTGAAATTACTGTCTTCAGAAACTAATGCACAGTTACATGAAACAATTTTGATTTCTGTTCTCTTTCAAATGCGCTGTCTTTTTTCTTTTTAACTATGGCTCTGCTCTTTCCGATCCTTGTTTTGACTCCATCGGTTTGCAGCGGATCGATGCATATTATTAATTGGTTGCCTAATATGTGTCCTATGATTTTCTACTATTTCTTCATGCTGATTGTGGTAACGTGATTCAAGAGGTTTCCAATTATGATCATCAATCGCACATTTTGTACGACAGATTCTCAAAACAGTTTCTGGTCTTGATATAAGTGTAGTTATTCTTTTTCCACCTTGTTCCAAAAACTTGTTCCAAAAAGTCTTTGGATGCTTTTTTTGCTGATAATATGAAAAGTTGAATCTTCGGAATGCGGTAGGCAAACACATAAGTATTGACAACAATACTTATGAAATGACGTGTATGTTGAGTATTCCTATTCTGCAAACTGCAAATGTGGAATTATTGGTGAAAACATTCATTACGATAAGTGTACAGTTGCTCAGTTTTCGATGCGATTAAGTATAATACCTGCCAACATCATGGAAACCTACAGAATTTCTGAATGTTATGTGCGCTATGTCATTTTAATGTAACATCATGACTTCTAACAACTTTCCACTCTAATACTATAGATTTGGATCATTGAAATACAGCAAAAATCTGCAAACTATATAATTTATATACTGTGCCATTCATTTTATTTTTTTACTCGCATTGTAACATAAATATCAAGTGAAAAATTCATTACAAAAGTCTTCAGTTGCTCATTTATGGATGGATTTGAAATTGCTGTCTTCCAAACTCATTGCGCAGATACATTGAATTGCAGCAGATACCTGCGAATTTGGAAATTTCTGTGGATAAGTATATGTGCTAAGTATCACCCCCTATCTTTATGGTAATATGTAATGGAACTTTGTTCAGCAAGTTTTAAAGTATTTCTTTTCAAAAAGTATTAAAGTTTGTATTACTGCGGTATGGAGCGAATACCTTCAAACTTTGATATTTTTGTGTCGCAGCATGTGTGCCAATTATTTAAATTTTTTACTCCAACCGTAACATGTAATTTCAAAAATTCATCACAAAAGTTTTCAGCTTTACTAATTATCTTAATTTTCCTTTTTCTAAATTCTATGCTAAATTTCTGAATTTCCTAATTTATTTCTAAATTATCCTGAAATGAAATTGTTTTCCTCCACAAGCAATGCAGGTACCTTAAACGTCTTTGAATTCCGTTGCTCTGTTGAATCAAGTACGCTCAGTTTTTTTTACTTCTTTGAATTCTGACATAATAAATGTTTCCGGGTGCCTTTTTTCTGCAACTATCAAACTGTAGATAATTGGATCTCCGCGGCCTCTTGCAAACTTTGGAAATATATTTCATGGGGGGCATGTTTTGGATGACATAAAAATGTCTAGATTCAGAATGCAAAAACGACATTTAAAAATGGCCAATTCTGTTGTATTCGTTGTGTCTTGAATTTGATCTATCTTTTCTCTTTTCACTAACGTTATAAGCCGGAAATCATATCTCAGCCCGCAACACGCATTGCTACATGCTCTTGAGTTTCCAATGGACAAAACATATTAGAAGACAAGGAGAAAAATCATCAAAGTCCAAGAACAAACCTCTATCGAAATATTTCCAGTACAATTTTGACGAAATTTAGGTCTTTTTTCGTGGAAACCAACGTTATAAGCCGAAAATCATATCACGACCTACAACCTGCTTTCACCGTGCTCTTTGGTTCCTAATTGACAAAACATATTAGAGTACAAGGGAAAAAATCGCCAAAGTCCAAGGAGAGACCTGTGACGAAATATTTTCAGTATAATTTGGATGAAAAATTGGTCTTTTTTCGTAGAAACCAACGTTATAAGCCGAAAATCATATCCCGGCCTCCAACCCGCTTTCGACCGTGCTCTTGTATTCCTGATTGACAAAACATATTAGAGTATAAGGAAAAAAATCGCCAAAGTCCAAGAACAGACCTGTGACAAAATATTTCCAGTTCAATTTTTACGAAAAATAGGTCTTTTTTCGTGGAAACCTACGCTATAAGCCGAAAATCATATCCCGGCCTCCAACCCGCTTGCGGCCGTGCTCTTGGGTTCCTAATTGACAAAACATATTAGAGTACAAGGGGAAAAATCGCCAAAGTCCGAGGACAGACCTGTGACGAAATATGTCCAGTACAATTTTGACGAAAAATAGGTCTTTTTTCGTGAAAACCAACGTTATAAGACGAAAATCATAAATAATTCATAGAAATTTAAACTAAAATCCTATAGTCAACTGAACATAAATAAGGAACTTTTGAGAAAAAAGACGTGATATCAAACCATAAACTTCCCCTAGGAAAAAAAAGGTTGGGACAAGTACATTGATGGTCCCTCGTTTGCTGATAATTCCATCCATGAAAAAAACTTCAAAACAAAATTTTTATAAAAAATGGGCAAAAAAATTATTTTTTAAAAAAAATACAGAACAATTCGAAAAAAATTTCACAAATCTTGAAGAAGCATCATCTTTAAAAAAAAACTAAACTGTATCTATTTTTTAAAGTGTTAAAAGAATCAAATAACAAGTAAAAAATAAAAACCGAAAAATCGAGCTTGAAATCATTTTGGAAACCGATGCCTCATTATTCTTCTTATTTGATTCGAAGGGCTAAATCAATTAAAAAAACTTCCATCTATTTTACGTGCAGCATTAAAATTTATTATATCAATTCGAGGCCAAGTATTTTCTAATAAATTGAAAAAAGTTACCATTTGAGTTACGTGCAGCACTAAAATTTATGATATCAATCGAAGGACAAGTAATTTATGAGTAACTCCAAATTTCAACATTATGGAACTGTTTTAAGAAGCTTTTAAATCCAAAAAAATCACATGCAAGCTAGTCATTTCTTACTTTATGGTGGCAGAGACAATCGATTTTTTTCAGACTTTCAGGAGCTACTGATATTATTCACAATAATCGACGTCGATTGGATCGATAGAAATTATGTTTAAATATGAGTTAAAAGTACTTGTCCGGCCCATCACTTTCCATTTAATTTATTATATTTAAATAAAAATCAGGGCTTTTTTGGATTTAAAAGCTTCTTAAAACAGGTCCATAATGTTGAAATTTGGAGTTATTTGACGTATGTGATGTTTGAGAAGTAGTTTCTGCAGAGTTTTATGATGTAATTATCAATTCTCGGGATGTTTGCCCGGTTGTAAAGAATTTTGTTGGAGATGAAGCGTACGTAATTGGTGTGCTCGGATCTGTAGATGTGGAGGCATTTTCTTAGGCACTGTCTCTCGAAAGAGCGTAACTTCTCCATCATCGTGTGGTTGAGGTTCCACCAAGTTGGCGCAGCGTATGTTAGAATAGGTCTGAGAAGGAGGAGGTATAGTATAATTTTTGCTTTGCAGGTAAGGTGCTTGTTGTAAAAGATGTTGATGTTTGCTTGATAGGCTTTTCTGGCTTTTTCTACTTGAGTTTCGACGTGGATATTCCCCCGAAGGAGGTTGTCTAAGTAGACACCGAGGTATTTAACGACATTTTTATGGGGAACCACCGTTTTAACGTTTGTTCCTGGGTTTGTTGCCTTTATTTGAAAAGTTTTGTAGCCGATCCTGTGTGAAGAGCATATTTGGTTGAGCGGCTTTCTAAAGAGAATGGTCTCGCATTTTGAAGGGCTGAGGCGGAGGTTCCAGTTTATATACCATTGGTTTATTTTCTCGACTATTGATTCTAAGGTTGCGCGGACTGTCTCAATTGTTTTATTGGCGGTGTATACAATAACATCGTCTGCGAAAGCGATGGCCGAGGAAGTAGCGTTGATATTGTCGGGGTTGTTGTTGTTGATGCCAAAGGACGATAGTATGTCTGAGGTGAAGATATTGAAGAGGATGGGGGAGTTTACTGTACCCTGCTGAAGGCCTTCACGGATGCTAAAGGTTTCTGTTGATGTGGTGGTTCCGTCCCAGGTTACAAATGTTTTAGCGGTTATCATGTCCCAGATGTTGAATAAGAGCGGTTTCGGGAAGTTTTTCGAGTGTAGTTTGTAGATAAGCCCTGTAAGCCACACGGAGTCGAAGGCTTTTTCTAAGTCAAGTAACGCTGCCCCCACGAAGAGCGAATTTTCTACGTCTGTATGTATGTCTGTGAGCAGTTTGTGTATGGTATGTGTGGTTGAATGTTTCTGTTTGAAACCAAATTGAGAGTGAGGTATAATGTTGTGGGTGGTGCAGAAGTTTGTTATGCTTTTGTTTATGATTATTTCAAAGACTTTACTGAAGTTGGGAGTGAGACTGATGGGCCTATAACTGGACGGATCATTGGGGTTTTTATTTTTCTTGAGGAGCGGGAGTACTTTTGTTTTTTTCCAGATTCTTGGGAAGTAGTAGTTGTTTAGCGCGTTGTTAAAGATTATGGTGAGGGTGGATGTGACTTTTTCTGGGAGGTGTTTCAGCACTATCGAGGGGATGTTGTCCAGAGCTGCGGAGGTTTTGTTTGGGAGTTGAGTGAGGATTTTACGTACTGAGGCTGTGTCGCAGAGGATATTATCTTGGTCGTTGCCTGTGCTGGGGTTTGTTGACTTGTTGAGGTTTGAAAAGTAGGTTATTGACGTGTTATTCTGTTTGAGTGAGGTTAGTTCGGCTAGTAATTCGCTGGTTCTGTTGTTGATTAATTCTACGAATCGGAGATTCTGATTGATATGTCTGGGGGAGTTTATCGATTCATAAAAAGCACCTATTACGTTGAATTTGTCTGTTTGTTCTGTGAAAGAATATTTGTTGTTGCTGACTGGAATATTTGCCAGATTAATGTTTGTGCGGTTTAGCAGAGCTTGATTATGTGTTGGTATTTCGATTTTTCCGATTTTTATTGGGTCATTGGGACGCAGGAGTCTATTGATTTTTGGAAAAAAAGACTCTGCTTTACGGTGATCTATTCGTTTTAGTTGGTTTTTCCAGTAGTTTTCCGTTGATTTTTTGAATTCCGCTTTGAGGCGTTTTTTCATTGTTTTTAACACGTTTTTGGCGATCAGGGAGGCGGGGCGTTGACTATATGGATCGAGTGAGGAGAGTTTGTGTAAGGTGGATACTAGAGAGGATTTTATTTTGTGGAGTTTTGTTATCGTTGAGTTGAGGTATTTGTGTGTGTTATTAGTGGCTTTGATTCGGGGCGTGATGCTATGGATGGTTGCAACGATGTGGGTATTTATTTTATTGATAGCATTGTCTATTTCGTCGTTAGAGAGATTTCTATTGTCCGGGATTATTTCGAGGTAGTTTTCATCGAGATGCCTGGAGAATCGGTCCCAGTTGGTGGCTTTGTAGATGAATCTTGTGGGATAGTCGTCTGGGGAGGCGTTGCGAATTTCGTCACTGTCAAGTGAGATATTGAAGGATATGGCGGCGTGGTCGCTGTCATAAGGGAGAGTTTTTGTGGTTGCGTTCGGGGAGATTAGCAGCTGTAATCTTGCATCTATTATTGCCAGGTCTAGGAAGGAGGCGGCCGGTTTGTAGGTGGGAAGGTCGGATGGGAGGATCAGTGTTTTGAATTTTATCGCGTTTCGCCCGTCCCAGTTGACAAGGATTTTGCCTCGCGTGTTTTTGGCGCGATCGCCCCACCGAGTATGTCTCGCATTTAGGTCTCCTGCTAGTATAAAGAAATTTTTGTTTTTATGTAGGTTGAGTTCGCTGAAAAGAGTGGCAAGTTCAGAAGCGAATATATCTCTGTGGTCGTTTGTGGCGTAGGTGCTTATGATGTAGAGATTTTTTGCTCGGTGTGAGTTTAGTTTTATAATGGTATACTCTATGATTGCGTTAGTGAGCGAAGAGGGTTGTGTGATTAAAGAATAAGGGATTCCTTTTTTAATGAGGATGGCGGTACCCCCCCCCCCCCCCCCCCCCCCCCCCTCGGGTTGCGTTAGGCCTATCGGTGCGAATAAAGTTGTAGTTTTGAAACTCGAGCTTGTGTTTATAGTTTAGTTTGGTTTCTGAGAGGAGTATTATGTCATGTGAGTATTTTTCTGTAAAGCTGATGAGCTCAAGTCTTTTTTGGTGAGTTACTATTGAGTTAACGTTTATAGCTGCTATGTGGATATTTTTAAGGAGTGTTGCGGGGTTATGCATTGTTCGGGAATAAAGATGCTAGTAGGAATTCTATTTTTTGTGTGTTGAGTGCAACTTGTTTAGCGATAGTTAGCAGTTGTTCAGATATGATTGTTGATAAGTCTTTTTTTAGCACGTCGAGCCAGTTTGTGTTCTGGTGTGGTGTGGGGGAGGACGAATTATTGTAGTTGAGCGAGAGTAAGTTATTGTTGTTGTTTGGGTCGTGAATGGGTTGAGAGAGATGGGGATGGCTTTGTTGAGAGTTTTGTGGACCGGTGGGGAGGTGATTTTTTGTGATTTGAGCAAATGATGTTCTTGGGTTGACCGGTGTTGCTATTTTAATTATTTTTTCATGTAACGAAGAAATGTTTTTCGCTTCGTTCTGTTTTTTAGTTTTCCGAGCGAACTTAAGATATGGGCAACCTTTATACAAAGCAGGGTGTCCGTGAGCTCCGCAGTTGGCGCAAGTGAGGTCCGTCGGGTGGTGTTATTAGTGTAGTGGCAGGCCCCAGGTTCGTGCGATTGTGCGCATTAGACGCACCTGTATTGGAGGTGGTAGTTTTTGCTGGCGTGCCCTACTCGCTGACAATTTTTGCATTGGAATACTGGAGGCTTCCGGAGGTGCTCCCATCTTACTCGTTGATACGCGAGAGTTTTTATTTTAAATAGTGTACTTACTTTGCTGGTGTTTGAAACCTGGATGAGGTGGTGGTGCCTTTCAGGGTTATTTTTGTCGAAGTTAAAGAGGGCCACATTTATGAGTTCGATGTTCGGTATTTGAAGGCCTAGAATTTCGTTTTTGATATCTTCGGGAGTGAAGTCTCCACGGATTCCTTTTAATAACAGAGTTTTAGGTTTTTCTTCGATCGGTGTATAGGTGAAGAACTGGATTTTGTTATCAATGAGCGCGGTTTTGATTTTGTTGAAGTTATCAAGGTTATTTGCGTAAATGGTGTGGTTTGTTTGGTCGGTTTGCTTGAGTGTTACCTCGCTTTTTGTAATTTGAAGGCTCGTGGTTAGTGTTATGATGGCTGCTAGCGTTGTCTTCGCTGTGTATATGGGCGGAGGTTTGCGGCCCTTCCGTTGGGCCGTTGCGGAATCAGAGGTGGGGGGTTCCTCTGCTTCCATGTCGCTGTCGTCAGAGAGCGCTTCATAGTGATTCTTTTGCGTAGTTGCGGGTCCTTCCTGTGTCGGTAGACTGTGTCTCCTTTTGACGGGATTCTTGGGAAGTTCCCAGCCAGTTCCTATAGGTGGCAGGTCAGGCGTTTCTTGCCGTGCCGGCGAAGTTTTGCGCTTGCGCGATGTCGCAAGGTTCGGACTTATGTTCGAGGTGGATGGCTTTTTATTTTCTTTTCTTAGATTTTTAAATAGGTAATCAATTTGCACTGAGTTTAGGTTCCTTGTTTTCCGATCGCGATTGGCGCTGGGCGCTGGTGCGCTGTTGTTATTCGAAGTCGATGGTTGCGAAACGCAGCCCGCGCCACGTGCGTTTCTTTCATTGTCTGTTCGGTCGGCCATGTTTGAGACTGGCCCGAGGGCTAAGCCCGTCGGTGCCAGCGCCTTTGATTATGCGAAGAGTGACTTATAATGAGTGATATTATGAGAACGGATGATCACTATGAATTAAATCGATAACCTGAGATCCAGGCTACACACTGGCGTGATATAAGGATGGTGCACTGCACTATGGTGGTATGATACGAAGAATTACTTGGACGGTAATGCTCTGCACGATGTGAACGCCACGGATGCAAGATGGCTACTCAGGGACTTGAACCCGGGTCGCTCAGGTGACAGCCTAGCTCGCTTGTCCTTAGACTACCAGATTGGATATAATTGATTGCAAACTTTATCTAGAGTCGCGGCAGTGACTCTGAGACAAGTACATTTATATATATGACGAGTTGCTGCCAGAGACTCTTTACCGGAGCGATAGCGTTTCCAATTGTTTTCGAAAATTTTCAAAATTTGTTTTTTCAATAATTTATTATTTATAGCATTCCGGAGAAGATTATAAGTTGACATATTTTTTATTTTTTTTTCTTTCGATTGTGACCTCTTTGAACTCTGTAGCTTAATGCGTTGAAGAGATATTAATTATTTATTTTTTAATTGCATCAAAAAATGATCTCGGATTTTCGCACACATTTTTGATGTTTATTTGTTTTATTTAGTGACAAATCTGGTGCCATAATACATTTTATATACCTATATATTGTTTTTCTGGTGCCATAATACAAGTATATACCTATATATTTTCATAACGTATAATGTATGGTGTGTTGTTTATGCTGATAGATGATGAGGTTATAAAGATGGCGAATTTGACAGTTCACCGATATCTTATAATCTTAATTTTAAAAGGAGCAGGTATGAACGAGACGAGAGACGAGAATTGTGTTGATAAGAGAACAAAATGAATTTATTAAACAATACTTGTGTGTTTTTACAAAATGATACGCGTCTTTAATTTTAATCTTTGTTTGTCCGCGTTGTTTGACCAAGTCAGGCGAGAGAAGACTCGAAAGACCCGGAAAAACGGAGCGTTTTTCTGTATGAAATTTCGATTGAATTTTCAAATTTGTTTTCGTTTTTGTTTATACAATAAAGAACGCTTTATGGTTTATCATGCCCCCTGCTTATTCTATTTCCTTTCCTTTCCGCTTGCATGAGATTTTTCAGACAAAAAAACAAACAAAAAATAATGAAATTCGCAACACTAATAATTGACAACCGATGTCCTGTAATCCTATACCGCTTGAACCTGGATTTTTACGCTTCCTAGTAATTCAAGAGTGTTGTACGCTTTAGTTTTTACAATTTTTCGCTTTTGACGCTATACAAACTCTAGTCTTACCGCTGCCTCTTGAATTATCGCTTTTATTCGCTTGTTATTTGTTTTTATTCGTTATAATTGATTGTATTTGATCAGATGATTTATTTTGACTTTGGAGTTGTACAGTGGTTCCAATGGACAGCGGATTATTGAATTATTCAATTCTAATGCTAATTAATTCGTTCGACCCAACCAAATCGGATAAATTATGAAACAATCTTGAATTTAATAATAATCATTTGTTTATCGCCTCTATTCTCAATAAACCCAAAAAATGCGAGGTGGAAAGTTCGTGCTTGACCACGGGCCTCAAACGTCGCCGAATGGCGCCAATGTTCAAAAACACAAGACAGGTTAGGATGTGAACCCCAGACCACGGGCTCGATACGTCGCCGAGTCTCGCCAATGTCCTGAGCATTCACTAGGTTAGGTAATTTTGCCCACGGACCACGGGATCGATACGTCGCCGAGTCTCACCAATACCCCAGGCATCCAAAGGAATAGTAGGAAAAAGGATTTTCAGGTTTTACCAGAATAGAGTGTATTTTACTATTTGATGTTAGGAGAGCTCTTCTAGGAGATCCGAGTTGGTTCTAGAGGTAGGGTGAACTGCCTTCCGAATAAGCCGTGCACCGACTCTTATACCCTGTTCCCCACTCTTTTTTTTTTTTTTTTTTATTTTTTCCACTCGTATACCTTCTCGGTTTTTACGTTCTCCCCCCTTGTCCCCATTCCACATTTTTCCCCCGCCCGTTGCGGCTGCAGCCGACTTACTCCCCACTGTATCGCATTTGCCGTGAGCGAAGGGAAACTGCAGAAAACCTTGCCGATACAGCCGGTACTTGGTTGATCCCCTCGGATGGCAGTGCGAGTACGCTCAAGCGCTCCCACCAGAGGTGCTCAAACATGCACCTCCTCTACTGTGGTACATTGCGCCAGCCAGTGCACGGCTAGAGGGCCATCACTGCACGATGAGAACCGTCCACGGGAGGCCCCCGAAGCCGTACACCGACCGCACATGCATCACAGAGAGGTGTTTGGCCGTGGATTTATCAAGGTGGAGTCCGAACCACCCGGGATCACAGTAGAAAACACTTGAAAATATTTTCAATTTTCATTGGTGTCTTGGCCGGGATTCGAACCCGGGACCCGCAGATTGCGGGCCCGAGTCCTTGTCCATCAGACCAACCGCTCTCCCTCCCTGTTCCCCACTCTAAATTCTCTCAAACGCCGAATTTCTCTGTTTCGGACGCGTTCTGCGCATTCTTTTGTAACGGGCTTCACTATTGGCTCGCTGCCTTAATTCGCGCCTTGTTATTGGCTGATCTCTATTTTGCCCGATGCGCCAAATTCCGCTTTGATTAATTTTCCGCTCAGCATGACTTTAAAATAATAAAATTACAATGCCAATTGTTATTATTTAATTATTTGAGTGATTTGGCTTTATTGTTTCATTTAATATTATTTAATTTAATTTTTATTTGAAAAGTTACAAAAAGTCACGTTCGGGTTCCTATAGCCCATGAACGCTTAGCCCCGCGCATGCGCCGTAAGCACGCGACTTGCTTTAATTGAAATAATATAAATTTGTTACCAGATTTAGTCTTTTTATTATTTTTCTCGGGTAGCTGCCATTTTTCCCGTCATTTTGACCCTAATTACGCTCATATTAATTAATAAAATGTTAGAAAACAATTAGAAAAAGAAAAATATAATTTAGTTCGAATTATCGTCAAATAGCGCTGTTCAGAGCGTTGCCCGCCGGCTCGCTCGGGCCTTTGTGCCAGTTGACAAGATGGCCGCCGGTCGGGACGCACGCCCGTCATCGCTCCGCGATGTTTCTTGAACGCGTAGTATTCGGGAGTTCGAGCGCGCTCGGGCCGCTACGCGAGTGTTACGTCTCAATACCTATATATTTTCGTTATGATATGACGTATGGTATGTTAGAAATGCTAACTAGATAAGGTTATAAAGATCGCGAATCTGATAGTTCACCGACACTGTTCCCATTTTTCCGGTTCTGTAGAAAATAGATAAATGCAGGACAATGTTTTGGTAAAAGTGGTGAAAAAAAAGTGAAGAAAAAAAAGAGAAATAAAGGCCGAGGAATCCAACAGTGTTATATGTAATGGAGACAAATTGAAAATTGTCAACAACATTCGGATTGATGGTATAAAATATTTAGAAAAGTTAGAGTTTATTTCTATATATATCTAGAGACAGGACTAGAGATCAGTCAGGATTCTGAAACATTAGAAAAAAAATCCATGCCTCCGTTCTTTCTCATCAGCTTTCTCTCTCTCTCTCTCTCTCTCTCTCTCTCTCTCTCTCTCTCTCTCTGATTGTACCATCAGACTTGTCGATGTTTATTATTGGAGAATATAATAAAATAACCCAAAACAGGAATGTCGAAAGAGAGCAAGGGACTACAAAAGTATAGAAAGGCAGTATAAACGCATAATCTGTAAACGCATGATAGATTATTCGAAAGTGCTTGATTACAAAATTTCTATTGGCAATTCGAAACTGAGGCAATCAATATTTTTTTTCGTTTTGCATTGGTGGATTTTTTTTCCATTAAAAAGATTAAATTGATCATAACGGAAAATTTTCACTTCAATTCCAACAAAGTAAAATTTAAGTTCGAAATAAAATATGTCCGCGTGTGTGTATGTGTGTATATTAGGGTGGTCATTATATTTGGGGTTAAAATTTATTTTGACCTTTCTGCCCCCTAAACCGGTTCGAAATACATAAAAAGTAATGCTGTAATTTTTTCAGATTTTTGAATCAGTGCTTAACCCTCGACCACGGGGGTTGAAGTTTTTCGTTTATACAGGGTGTCTTTAATCTTACACCTGACTTTTCTCGGAAAATATTGCTCGGATCAAATATTGTGTGGAACAAAACTTTTAGGGGTTGAAGGGGGACGTTTGATAAAAATTGGTTTGTGGATCCAAAATTCAAAATAACGGCGTTAGAATGGCCGACATGTTTTTTTCGAATGGAAACATAACTTTTTTTCATCACCAAAAAATTTTTCAGCGCAAAACCAACAACTTTTGTTGGAAAAATTTTTTGATTAAGTTGATATTTTTTAAGTGAGAACATTATTTTTAACTATTTTAAAGGTATTCAGGATGCACCGCGAAGAGATCTTTAACGTACCAAGTGCAAGTGCGTTTGCGTGTAAGGAGCATATCAACGATTTCGTTGGGACTGAAATCAGCCATTGTTGCTAATTTTCAGAATTTTCCTCTAATTTAAGAACTTTTAAAAATTTCGAGAATCAAGAATTTTTCTCTGATTTCAGAACCTTTACAAATTTTCGATTTCGTCTCTTGCTAATGGCTGCAGAGTCAGAAGATAAACGTTTCAATCAATTTTTCATCCGTGGGCAATCACAATGACTTCTAAAATAAAAAATTCTTCTCTGATTTAAAACTCTAAAGTAAGAGAACTACCCAAAGTCAGACTACGTCAGTACTACCAATGATGTTTTCTTTAATCTCTTACAAAGTGAACTTACCTTTAATCGTACGCGAGGCTTACGCTTAAAGATAAGTATACGCAAGCGAGGCTTACGCTTAAAGATAAGTTCACGTAAGCGAGACTTGCGCCTACTTTTGAGTTGTAAATCAGAGAAGAATTTTTTATTTTAGAAGTCATTGTGATCGCCCACGGATGAAAAATTAATTGAAACGTTTATCTTCTGACTCCGCAGCCATTAGCAAGAGACGAAATCGAAAATTTGTAAAGGTTCTGAAATCAGAGAAAAATTCTTGATTCTCGAAATTTTTAAAAGTTCTTAAATTAGAGAAAAATTCTGAAAATTAGCAACAATGGCTGATTTCAGTCCCAACGAAAACGTTGATATGCTCCTTATTTTAGGGAGGTGTCGGGGCAATTACTTCCCAGCTGAAAATTTGTATCGACGTGAATATCCTGATCGTCGTCACCCATCACGGCAGACAATCCGAACCCTTGAGCAGCGAGCGAGGGCAGGTCGGATGATCCGCCACCGTCGACATTTCCCAAACGTCAATAATTTTGGTGGATTGCATGAAGCCCGAAACATGGCTATTTTAGCCATGATAGCAATTGATCCTCATTTGAGTGCCAAAGTGATCTCGGAATGACTGGGGTTTCCCAAATCGACAGTGCACCGTGTATTGAGAGGTGCGAAACTTCACCCGTACCGACTACAATTCCACCAAGACACTCCTAATCCAGATCCGTTGCGAAGGGTGGCGTTTTGTCGGTGGGCGTTGAGACAAATCGAGCGATCCAGGGACTTTTTTCGATACGTTATGTTCAGTGATGAATCCACTTTCAACAACCGTGGTCAAGTGAACCGATGGAACTTTCGGTATTGGTCTGATCAGAATCCACATTGGTTGAGACAGATCGATCACCAGCATCGATGGAGTTTGAACGTATGGTGTGGTATTGTGAACGGGCAATTAATAGGTTCCCATTTTTTCGAGGGAAATGTGAACTCTGTCCGTTACCTTGATTTTCTACAAAATGAACTGCCTCTTTTGCTAGAAAATCTGGATTTGGAAACACGTCAACAGATGTGGTTTCAGCAAGACGATGCACCCGCTCACTGGGCTCATGTTGTTCGAAATCATCTGGATACAAAATTTGGTCAACGGTGGATTGGTCGAGACGGTCCTGTAAATTGGCCTCCAAGGTCACCAGATCTTACGTCTCCTGATTTCTTTTTGTGGGGGTACTTAAAAGACGCTGTCTACCGTCAAGCTCCAACAACACAAGAGAACATGAAGGAGCGGATAAGAGCTGCCTGCCGTGCGATCCCGAGAGATGTTCTCCTACGCATAGTTGATGGTTTTGAGAGAAGAGTTCAGGCATGTTTAAACATGAATGGAGGGATCTTTGAACATCTCTAGGGAGGGATCAGAGTTCACTCACAAGGAGGGTTTGGAGTCCGAAAATACTGCGGTAGTGACGAACCGCAGAGACCTAATCCTTGTGAGCTCGTACCTATGGGCATAAAGGCATTGCATGCCCCTCTTTTTAAAAAAAGTTGAAAAATAAAATGAAAATAATAAACACACACACATGCACCTCCACGTATGCACGCATATGCAGACGCACACGCAAACGCACTTGCACTTGGTACGTTAAAGATCTCTTCGCGGTGCATCCTGAATACCTCTAAAATACTTGAAAATGATGTTCTCACTTAAAAAATATGAACTTAATCAAAAAGTTTTTCCAACAAAAGTTGTTGGTTTTGCGCTGAAAAATTTTTTGGTGATGAAAAAAAGTTATGTTTCCATTCGAAAAAAACATGTCGGCCATTCTAACGCCGCCATTTTGAATTTTGGATCCACAAACGAATTTTTATCAAACGTCCCCCTTCAACCCCTAAAAGTTTTGTTCCACACAATATTTGATCCGAGCAATATTTTCCGAGGAAAGTCAGGTGTAAGATTAAAATGGGACACCCTGTATAATACATGGAATTTTTCTGCGTTTGTGGTCATGATTTTACTGTGGGCCTCAATCCGTTTGGAAAATCTTGAAATTTTTAAAAATTATCTCACAAGCATGTTGCTACACGGAAAAAAATTCCAATACTCCTACCCTCAAAATGTTGTATAGCATCACCATACTAACCTATTAACCTTTTAAGCGGCAATGACGCCATATGGCACACATTTTTTCTGGGCCCAAAGCGGCAATGACGCCATATGGCGCACATCGATTATTTCGTGATTAAGTCAATCAATTATCACCAAATTTGATACTCGGGGGTTTCTGGGGTCGCTGATTACGAATCCGCTCTCAAAATTTCGAAATTCGAAATGGCGGATCCAATATGGCGGCCGAAAATGCAAAAATTCATTCGAATCGGATAAAAATTGGTACTCGGGGGTTTTCGGGGTCGCTGATTACGAATCCGCTCTCAAAATTTTGAAATTCAAAATGGCGGATCCAATATGGCGGCCGAAAATTAAAAATTCATTTTAATCGGATAAAAATTGGTACTCGGGGGTTTTTAGGGTCGCTGATTACGAATCCGCCCTCGAAATTTCGAAATTCAAAATGGCGGATCCAATATGGCAGCCGAAAATGCAAAAATTCATTCGAATCGGATAGGAATTGGCATTCAGGGGTTTTCGGGGTCGCTGATTACGAATCCGCCCTCGAAATTTCGAAATTCAAAATGGCGGATCCAATATGGTGGTCAAAAATCCGAAAATTCATTTGAATCGGTCGAAATTTAGTATTCTTCGGGGTCGCTGATTACGGAGTATATAAATTGAAAATAGAAGATTCTCTATGACACATATGAATTGATAATGTAACATTTTTGCAATGGCACCTTTCTCTTCATATTGATTTTATATTAACCCTGAGTTTTTCAAGTTTTATATGTGAATAAATGTAACACAAATACTATTCAAAATTGCCCCGTGCATGGTCGGCATATGAGATATTGTTTTCGAATTATAAATTTTGAGGGCGGATTCGTAATCAGCGACCCCGAAAACCCCTGAGTACCAATTTTTATCCGATTAAAATGAATTTTTCATTTTCGTCCGCCATATTGGATCCGCCATTTTGAATTTTGAAATTTCGAGGGCGGATTCGTAATCAATGACCCCAAAAACCCCCGAGTACCAATTTTTATCCGATTCAAACGAATTTTTTATTTTCGGCCGCCATATTGGATCCGCCATTTTGAATTTCGAAATTTTGAGAGCGGATTCGTAATCAGCAACCCCAAAAACCTCCGAGTACTAAATTTCGTAACAATCTGAATACTTTTTTTTCCCGCATTTTGGGCATTATGAGGCGAATTGGTTCTGCCGCTTAGAAGGTTAAAGCGCAAAACGATATTTTTGGACACACAATTTCAAGTAAGCAGTTTTAACTAAGGAAAAAAAGAAAAATTCTCCAAAATCTGATATAGGGGGTTTTTGAGGGTGCTCTTTCAGAATCTGGCATTTATTTTGTAAAATTAAATCAAAATCTTCAGTACTTGCATTTTGAATTGGAAAGTCAACAATTTTTGACGTTTTTTTTCCTTCAAATCGATTTTCGTTACTGTTGCTGCACTCAAATAACCATATCATCGCCAGCAAAAGTGTTCTCAGTGTCTGACATTTCCAGAATACTGGTTGTAACCAGTATTATAAAAGTATGTATAAATACTCTTTCCTCACTCAGTCTTTCCAAAATGGCGGTTTTTTCAAAACAGCATGATGTAAATTTGCGTAATTTTTTTCTCCGAAAGTCTCAACGTAACAAAAAAATGTTACAGACCAAAAAGTATTCAGCATCATCTGAAGAATAAGTCTGATTTTTATCAAAAATTTTCTAGCTATTTTTGTATTTTTCAATTTTGACAATTTTTGGAAAAATTTTTAAAATTCTGAAAATAGTCACACGTGTTTTTTGGATGATTCTCAACAATTTTTGTTATAACAAATTTTTTTGTAAAGTTGAAACTTTTTGAAAAAAAAAATCATTTTCCATCGCATAATAAATAGGTTCATAATTTTGTTCTCAAAAAGTTTCAGTTTTAAAAAAAATGTTACATAACGAAAATTGTTTGAGAATCATCCTAAGAATGCGTGTGAATATTTTCAGAGCTTTTGAAATTTTACAAAACATCGAAATTGAAAAATACAAAAATAGCTAGAAAAATTTTGAAAAAAATCACACGTATCCTTTAGATGATTCTCTATACTTTTTGTTCTGGAATATTTCTTTGTTATGTTGAGACTTTCGAGAAAAAAAATCATGCAATTTTTCATCATGCTTTTTTGCGAAAACCGCCATTTTGCGAAAATCGAGTGAGAAAAAAGTGTTCATCACCAGTGTTCTGGAAAGGTCAGTTATTGAGAACACTTTTGCTGGCGATAGTATGATTATTTGAGTACAGCAACAGTAACGGAAATCGATTTAAAGGAAATAAAGCGTCAAAAATTCTTGAGTTTTCAATTAAAAACGAAAAAATAATGAAAATTTTGATTGAATTCTACAAAATAAATGCCACATTCTGAAAGAGCACCCTCAGAAACTTGCTATGCCAGATTTTGAAAATTTTATTTTTTGTTCCTCAGTTAAAACTGATGTGTACTCGAAATTGAGTGTCCAAAATTGTTATTTTGCGCATTAATGGGTTAGTATGGTGATGCTATACAACATTTTGAGGGTAGGAGTATTAGACATTTTTTCCGTGTAGCAACATGCTTGTGAAGTAATTTCTGAAAATTTTAAGATTTTCCAAACGTATTGAGATCCACAGTAAAATCGTGACCACACACGCGGAAAATTCCATGTATTATAAACGAAAAACTTCAACCCCCGTGGTCGAGGGTTAAGCATTCTTTTAAAAATATGAAAAAATTACAGCATTATTTTTTAATGTATTTCGAACCGATTTAGAGGGCGGAAACGGTAAAATTTTGATCCCAAATAACGACCACCCTAGTGTGTGTGAATATACCTAAACCAACTTTCATGTTCAATGAAACGATTTTTATTTTCAAAAAAACTGATTTGGCTTAAGGGGGTCACCCCCGGTGGGAGCCGCATTTTTTGGGGTTTTTCCCCGATTTTTTTGCGGCAAGGATAAAAAATATAGACTTTAGAAATTTGAAGGTTTCATTCAATGGTATTTAACTCTATGGTAGAATTTTTTAACTCTGATATTTCGGGTTTATTCGGTGTAAAACTACTTTAAAGGAAACCATCTGCATGGTCTCCACGATTCCGGAGGTTCCGTTTATCTGCGATCAAAAAACCAAGGAGCGTTTTGATTTGTAAAGCAGTGGCTATCGCCTGAACATACAGAATCATACAGAAATATTAAAAATTAAAGGAGCTATGCAATATTTTGGAAAATTTAAATCAGGTGTTTCAAAACGGACAAATCCTTCAATTTTTCATATTTCTGTATGATTTTGATTCAGGTGATAACCACAGCTTTACAAATCAAAACACTCCTGGTTTTTTGATCTCAGATAAACCGATCCCCCGGAATCGTGGAGACTATGAAGAAACATATGGGTTCCTGTGGAATAGCATTACACCGAATCTACTAGAGATATCAGAGTTACAATTTCTACCATAGAGTTGAAATACCATTGAATAAACCCTTCAAATTTCAAAAGTCTATATTTTTTTTCCTTGGCGCAAAAAAATCGCGAAAAAACCCCACCAAAACCGGCTACCGCACGAGGTAACCCTCTTATGTTGTATTTCATTATTCCAATCGATCAATATTGCGTTATCTGAAAAAAAGATTCGAGCGCCTTAGTCGTTGAAATCCTGTCGTTATTTAACGACTTAATCTTCAACATTGAATTTTATAATTCGTTACAATTTTTTGAATTTTTAAATATATTAGCCGTAATTTGATTAAAAATTTTTTGGTCCCTTTTTTTCGATATCTCTTTCGACGAGGCAGAAAATAATTTTAATTATAAATTTTTTCAATAAATGTCGTTTCGCAAGTACACTCTGATGGGAGATAATTAGTACCTAACATGAAGATTTTTCCCATATCCTGTAAAAATTTGTCAAGTTCATAGTGCACAAAAAGTAGTCAAATCAAATCATAAGTCACAGCACGAATGCTGTTGAAAAATTGGAGACAAGTACATTTATGTTTTATGTCACCTGGACAGTAGTCTCAGTGAAACCCCATGTGACACTCATGTACTTCAAAACACAAATGTACGATGATTTATAAGAAGTTGTTCGATCTATTCTCTCGAAACTTGCTTCAAATGAGAAATTCATTACTAAAGGTCATAAAAAAACCATTTCAAACGTAATGAATAAAAAAAATGGAATCTGCTAAATCTTGGTAATGTATGAAAAACGTTTGATGTTCAAATCAACAAAACGTTGTCAAATAAATGCAAAAGTGACGAGTACATCGGATGACGAATGAAAAAAATTAAAAACATAATGACATGTATTAAAAAAATTTACGAAACCAACTGTAAATAATTTTAACAACACAATTAAGAAAAGCTTTCGCAAATCGTGAAAAAAACATTATATTTAGAAGAAATACAAATCCGTAATTATATTGTAAAGGAAAAAAAAATTCAAATAGAACGTGAGAAATTCATTCCTACGGGAAGCATCCGGAACTTGAAAAAGTTCTAGTGAATCAAAAAGTTACCAAAAAATCGCATCAAAGGTAAAAGTCATTTGTTACTCTATGGTGGCAGAGACTTAGAAGAAAATCGATTCTTCTCAGACTTTCAGGATCCCTTGGTATTCACAATATTCGAAGGCGATTTCGTGTCGGTACAAATTATGTTTAAATATGTGCTAAAAGTACTTGTCCGGCCCATCACTTTTCATTCAAATTGCTCATTCAAATAAACATCAAACTAGACCTTAATTAATGTATTATTTTTATGGAACTAGTATTAACGCTGCCGTTTCACGCCCACTTGAATTCGAACATCATCCCATATATGCTCGGCGGCAACTATCTCTTCGCAACAATTCACTCATGTTTTTATGTTGATTTTAACAAAGTGCTATTGTGTACGTGATGATAAAAAAAACGAGATTGTACAGACGAATCCTCTCGAAAATTTATTAAAATGCGATTTATTATCAGTTGAATATCTTCAGTAATAGAATAGGTTAGTTGCTATAACAAATAAAACCTCGTCAAATATTAATTCATTACAACGTATGAAAAACTATGCTCAAAAAAAATTCAACACCTATAAAAAACTACAAGCTCGTCATAGCAGCTCAAGAAAAAATGATTGAACCCTCAAAAAATAAAATCATACATTGTTTCTTGAAATTGAAAAAGGAAATTGAAAATTGTCCGAGTAAAAATCTGCTTCTAAAAAAACTATCCAAAAACCAAACTCATCATACACTTTATGAAAAACCTTCTTCGTTATCATTCAAAAGAATATCGAACCTCGTCAAGACACGCTTCCTTCCAAATAATTATTACAAAATAATTCACAAAAATGACGTCTCAAATGACCATCTCAAATGCATTAATGAATAACCTCGAACCTGTGATATGGAAATACGTAATCTCAAGACGTTCCGCTCAAAGGAACTGAATGTTGTCAAATAAGTGCAAAAGTGGAAAGTACATTGCATTGAGAACCGAAAAAATACAAATGAAGTATATTTAAAGAAGATTAAAAAATACAAATAATCAAATGATAAACAAAAGAAAAACAAAAACACAAAAAAATCGCAAACACAAAAAGATATAATAACAAAAAATTACGAAGATTTTAACTTACTGAATAGTCAACTAAATTATTGAATTTTAGCCGTTGTGAAATCATGTTCTAATGGGCTTTGAGAATACTCGTCTGCCTCAGAACGTTTTAGCTAAATTACTAAAAGATCGACAACCATAAAAGTTAAAAAATCTTGCTTTTAAGCAATTATATAGAAGAACAATGCCACCCATTTTTTTTTATAACCAGCACATATAAAACTGTGGTTAATTTCGAGTTGAGCATACTCTTCCGGCCCAAGGAGTCCTGTCTGAGTTACTATTCGACAGTAGAAACTTATAAGGAAACCGAAATCTTCCTGCCCATGACTTTTTGAGAAAATGGCTAATCCAAAATATCACATCAAAGGTGAAGTCATTTTTCACTTTATGATAGTAGATTTATAAGAAAATCGATTCTTCTCCGACTTTCAGGATCCCTTGGTATGATTCACTACATATTCGACGTCGATTGGATCGGTACATGATAACGAAGAAGGTTTTTGATTTTATTTTTTAAGGGTTCAATCATTTTTTCTTGAGCTGCTATGACGAGCTTGTAGTTTTTTATAGGTGTTGAATTTTTTTTGAGCATAGTTTTTCATACGTTGTAATGAATTAATATTTGACGAGGGCTGTCCAGGGGACATAAATGTACTTGTCTTCAGTTTTTCACAGCATTCATGCTGTAATTCATGTTTATTTGCCGACTTTTTGTGCACCGTGAACTTGAAATTTAACAAGATATTAAAAAATCGAAATCATAATAGTGAAGACCGGTTCATCTCTTCTTTATATTACGACAATATATAGATGTGATCTGTTATCGTTGATTTATTTCTCAATTTGTTCTAAGAAAAACACATAACTATTTTTGGCGTTTCTCGGCCAACTTCTTTTCTCGACCTTAGTATCATCCAGAGATCGTCAAAAAAAAATTTTTTCATTTTTAATTTTTACATTGATCAAAAATGCACATTGGGAAAATAATAATTATCAGTTGATTAAAAATTTAAATCAGTCATTATTTCAAATTACATTGTCAATTGAAAAACCAATTTCTAATTGATGAAGGAGATATTACCAATTGACAAAAAATTTCCAATTGATGGAGAAGATATTGTCAATTGACCAACCAATTTCCAATTGATGGAGGAGATATTACCAATTGACCAACCAATTTCTAATTAATAAAGGTGATATTGCCAATTGACGATAATTTTTCAATTGATCCAAAATATTCTGTCAATTGATCATATAAAATTCAATTCTAGGGACATTTTTGACTAATTGGTAGATCATACATTGTCTGGTTTACGCATACATAGTATGCGATACGTCCGTGAAGATCTTCGACGCTTAGGTCTACCGGCTCCATGATTTTCGATGTCTAGTTATTTTTCTCCATGGTTTCCGATGTCTAGGTCGATGGTTCCATGGATTTCGATGTCCAGGCATATTGCTCCATGGTTTTCGGTGTCTAGGTATACTTCTCCATGGTTTTGGATGTCCAGGCATATTGCAACATGGTTTTCGATATCTAGGTATACTTCTTCATGGTTTTCTATGTCGAGGAATATTTATCCATGTTTTTCGATATCTAGGTATATTTCTCCATGGTTTTCGATGTTCACGCATATTGCTCCATGGTTTTCAATATCTAGGCATATTTCTCCATGGTTTTCGATGTCTAGGCATATTGCTCCATGGGTTTCGATGTCTAGGTATACTTCTCCATGGTTTTCGATGTCAAGGTATATTCCTCCATGGTTTTCAATGTCTAGGTCGACGGGTCCATGGTTTCCGATGTGTAGGTCGACGGATCCATGGTTTCCGATGTCGAAGTCGACGGATCCATGGTTTTTGATATTGACAGGTCGACAGCTCTATAGCTTTCGGTGGCTAGGTCGACTCTTCTGATTTTCAAAATTATGAAAATCTGACATCGGAATTGTGCTCAGCAGTCACAACAACTCTCGAGAAATAATTTCAGGTTAATGGGATTGATTTTAAGAAAGTCCTTCAAGATATAATATTTGACACTTTAAATTTTTGAAATTTTAAACATTTGACATCAGATTTCTGCTCAGCGATCCCGGAAACCTTTCAGTAACAAGTTGCATTGTTGTTCAAGAAATCATTCGAAATATCAGATTCATCACTTCGAATTTTTGAAATTTAGAAAAGTCGGCGGCAGATTCGTGTTCAGCGACACCTCTGAATAACAAGTTTCAGGCCAGTTGGATCAATTTTTCAAATAGTGGTTTGGAATATAAGATCCGCCATTTTGAATTTTCGAATTCTAGGAAATCTGATACTGGAATTGCGCTCAGCAGCCCCAAAAACCCCCGATCTCCATCAATCTATCGTATTCCATGTCTAAATTGTATCGCTCATTATCGATAAATATATAATCATTTAACAACATTGTGGGCGAATTGACGAAGAACGATCCGGTCTTCATCGATTGACCAAAAACTTTTTATTTAATGGACAAATTTACGGCATTTGGCAAAACATTCTCCATTAATTGGAAAATTTCCGTCAATTGGCAATACATTTTCCATTAGTTGCCAATAATTTCCATAATTGATCATTTCATTTCCACAAATTTAAACTGTTCAATCAATTGAGAATCGACTAACGGTAACTTCCAAATTCTCAAGCATTTTGCAATACCCCCTGTCCAATTACTACTTTTTCAAGAAAATAACAATAGTGTTCTTCGTGATTCTAATTTTCGGACAATTAATAATAACTATCAAAATTGGTGGCAAAAAAATTATTGGGGCTGATATCTGCTTTGACATCGAAAACAATGGAGCCACGGACCTAGACCTAGAAAACCATGAATCCGTCGACCTAGACATCGGAAACCATGGACTCGTCGACCTAGACATTGAAAACCATGGAGAAATATACCTAGACAACGAAAACCATGGAGAAATATACCTAGACATCAAAAACCATGGAGAAATATACTTAGAAGTCGAAAACCATGGAGAAATATACCTAGACATCGAAAACCATGGAGCAATATGCTTGGACATCGAAAACTATGGAGAAATATACCTAGACATCGAAAACCATGAAGCCGTCGACCTAGACATCGAAAACCATGGATCCGTCGTCCTAGACATCGAAAACCAAGGAGCCGTCGACCTAAGTACAATTTCACATCCGCATTCTCACCAGCACTTCTCAAAAAAATAGAATTCGAATTTGAGTTTAAAACACCACCAACACAACATAATGCTCACGATATCTTTAGTATATAAAAAATGTATGATTACTAAATGATTATTGAATTAAAATACCACTAACACAGTAACTGCGCACTAAAATCAGTGAGCTGTCACATCACGATCACGATCACTATATATACAGGTGTCATCCATGGTCACGATGTTAGGTCAACTTGGACACTGACGGCGTTCCAACCTCATTATTTCATACACATAATAGAAATGTCAGACACGGAAATATATAGGTATACAAAATATGTTTGGAACCAGATATCCCTAGTTCTTGAAACAAATAAACATCAAAAATGTGTGCGAAAAAATGCACAATTTTCTGATGAAATTAAAAAAATAATAATTAATATCTTTCGAATGCGTTAAGCTACAGAGTTGCAAGAGGTCGCAATCGATAGAAAAAAATAAATAAAAAATACGTCAAGTTGAAATATCCTTTGAAATTACGTGATTATTATTTTATTGCAGAAAGAAATTTTCGAAACGAGTAGAAAAGCGATGGCTCCTGTAAAGAGTCTCTGGCAGCGACGTCATAAATGTACTTGTCTTTAAGTCACTACCGCGACTCTAGATTCGTTTGAAGAAGGAAATGAGTACTAAAAATTGCCGTCATTTCAATATAAACTGGGGAGTTAATTTGGAAGCTTGACAATTTTTATCGTCCGAAGGGTATTTTTTCATCAATACAGAATAATATCTCTTGTATATTACAGAAAAATTTGTTTGGATTTTTTATAATGAATGCAATCAAGTTAAAATCTCTTGGAGATAATTTTCTCAATTCTCTCTGTAGGTATACATGTGATCCATCAGATCTAGAAGAGCCCTGATTTTTATTTGAATGAGCAATTTGAATGAAAAGTGATGGGCCGGACAAGTACTTTTAGCACATATTTAAACATAATTTGTACCGACACGAAATCGACTTCGAATATTGTGAATACCAAGGGATCCTGAAAGTCTGAGAAGAATCGATTTTCTTCTAAGTCTCTGCCACCATAGAGTAACAAATGACTTTTACCTTTGATGCGATTTTTTGGTAACTTTTTGATTCACTAGAACTTTTTCAAGTTCCGGATGCTTCCCGTAGGAATGAATTTCTCACGTTCTATTTGAATTTTTTTTTCCTTTACAATATAATTACGAATTTGTATTTCTTCTAAATATAATGTTTTTTTCACGATTTGTGAAAGCTTTTCTTAATTGTGTTGTTAAAATTATTTACAGTTGGTTTCGTAATTCTTTTTAATACATATCATTATGTTTTTAATTTTTTTCATTCGTCATCCGATGTACTCGTCACTTTTGCATTTATTTGACAACGTTTCGTTCATTTGAACACCAAACGTTTTTCATACATTACCAAGATTTAGCAGATTCCATTTTTTTTATTCATTACGTTTGAAATGGTTTTGTTATGACCTTTAGTAATGAATTGTATACATATTCCCTAGAGAATGAAAAGAAGGATGCACTGTAATCTAAGGAAGTGGAAAAAAGAAACCAAAGGGCACAGCCAAACTAAATGAAAAAAAATATGGCAACAATACGTTTAATTAGACACCTTTACTTGAGGAAAATTTTTAAAAATTTATTTGAATTCATCAACACATAACCAATTACGCGTATTTTTTCTTCGATATAATTGCACTACATAAATTTTTTGGTTGGAAAGAACGTTTGAGGTTATAATGAACGAACGTTTTTTTTCTCGCAATAACTCCGGTTGAAAGTTCAAAGGAAACAGATCAATAAGGATTGCATAAAAATTATGTCACAAAATGAACGTAAAGTCAAGTATTTATACGAGAAATTTGCCAATTATATATCAACAAACACTCGCGACCGATTAATACGGGAGTAAAAAAACCCGCACTGTTTTCACAAAACTCACGTAGTTCATTTTATAATGATATTGCAACATCTAATATAATCGAATTCTCACATCACTATTCCCCGAAATTTTATTATTTAAATCGCTGTCGCTACTCGTTCGCTCGTACCATCGAAAACTCTCAGGTGGTTGTACACGATAAATATAGATCAAGAGACTCGGTAGAGTTTCAGGATAAGTAACCCACCCATTTGCTTATCAAAAATTTTCTTTTTTCTTTGTTCAAATTTAAAAAATATATGATAAAAATTCTTAAAAAGTAAATGGATGAATCTTATATAAATACGTTTAATGGTTAATTTGAAGGCTACATAGATGGCAAACGTTGCGCTCCTTGGCTGGGCTACTCCGGGGATTCTTTCCTTAAAATTTCGTCTTCCCGGCGCGAAGCGCCGGGGAGACCCACCTATTTACTTTTCAAGAATTTTTTTTTTTTATTTTTTTAATTTGAACAAAAAAAAAGAAAATTTTCGAAAAGTAAATGGGTAGGTCTCCCCGGTGCGAAGCGCACACATCTAAACGCTTGTAGCGTTTGAATCGCCAAGTCGAACGCAAAATAGCGCTATTAATGCTGTCAGCGTCCAAATAGAATCTACCCTTGATATCGAGAGCCGCTCGTTCGCACAAGTAGTCAAATTCCGATCACCGTGCCGGCGAGTCTGATGTCCGAGTCTCAGTACATCGAGGCCTTTGTCTTGTCCTATGTACGACGAGCGTTAAGTCCATCTTTCTTTCTCCCGAGTTTTTTTGTCGAGTTGAGTCTCATTTGTTTCGGAATACAGTTCCGGTTTTCATTATGTTTTATGTGGCGTCTTGCGAGCCCTATGTATAAAAGTATCGTGCGAGATTTCGGCCGACATATCCCGGGTCTCGAAAATTCTGTGTAGTTCAGTTCCTATAGTTCTACTCGACCAATCGACTTCTAAATAAAACTATTCCCGGTGGTGGGGGTAAACTTAGTATTTTATTTTGTTCAATTACGAAACTCATGAGTCATCTGAGGCTCTGGAAATTGAACTGGAGACTAATTAATAAATTTTCTTTCGATTCCGCCCAAAATCAGTATGATCGGTGGCGTAATTACTGAGAAAAATGTTTGCAGGGGCTCAAAATTATGCAAAAGTTATCAACACATTCAAGAATTTATGTGTGTATTAGGGTGTCCTTAAAAGGGGTGTTTTCGAATTTCTTTGCTCTCAGGGGCTCAGATGCTTCTAAATTAATAAAAAATAATTCCCTGAAAATTTGAGCTCTCAATATTAACTTTAAGATAGTCCGCATTTCAACCTAAGATTCTTATGGAAATAACATGAGAAAAATTCTATTCGCTCTTTAGTATTTCATAACTCTGAGACAAATAAATTCAAAATTTCCAGACATACATATTTTCATAGAGAATTTGACGCTCTACAAAAAAGGTCTTTTATGATTTTTAGCTAAGTCTATTGGTTTAAGAGTTGTTTGAGATCAAAGTTTAATTTTTATTTCTCATTATCAATATTATCAAGGATATTCATCAAACCCTTAGGGAAAAAATGGTTGGGACAAGTACATTGATGCTTCCGTGTTTCCTAATCATATCACGAAAAATGTAATAAAAATTCCTTTAAAAAAATTATGTAGCCAACTGCAAATAATTTCAAAAGAAAAATTAGAAAAAATTTCACAAATTTTGACAAAAACATTACATTAAAAAAAAATACAAATCTGTATTTGTAAATTGTAAATTGTAAATAAAACTGTAAAATCTAAATTTGTAAAGTGAAAAAAATTCAAATAAAATATGAGAAATAAAAAACCGAAATATCGCGCTTGAAAACATTTTGAAAAACATGCCCCATTTTTCTTATTTTATTCTAACAACTAAATCAACTAAAAAAAAAATTCCATCTAAGTTACTCACAGCATTAAAATTAATAATATCAATTCGAGGCCAAGTATTTTCTAATAAATTGAAAAAAGTTACTATTTGAGTTACGTGATTGATTTTTTCTGGATTTAAACGTTTCTTAGAACAATTTCATAATGTTAAAACTCAGAATTACTAGTAAATCACTTGTCTTCCGATTGATATGATAAATTTTAGTGCTGTACGTAACTGAAATAGTAACTTTTTCGATTCATTAAAACTCTCTCAAGTTCCTGATGGTTCTCATGGGAATGAAAATTCCGAATTACCATTATATACTTGGCCTCAATTGATGTCATAAATTTTAATGCTGCACGTAACTTAGATGGAATTTTTTGTCAATTGAGGTAAAGGTATATAAAGTAACCCTACCTTCACAGAGGGGGAGGGGGAAGGTCCCCGCACTATAACCCCGATGAAAAATGGCGGCGGTCACCCCCCCTTCTTTGATTTTTTATGTCAAAGCTTAAACAGTGTTATAGCGAATTTTCAGATTATCTACTTATACATACATCCAAATGAGACAAAACACACACACACACACACACACACACACACACACACACACACACACACACACACACACACACACACACACACACACACACACACACACACACACACAATGGCGAACATACACATTCAATTTCGTGTATTGAAACGAAATAACAGTCTACCAGTGGCTTCCCGGGTTTCGGGAGGCCGACTTTTATTTCTATTTATTGTGCTGGCCGTCTGATCTGGGGTTAATGACCGGCTCAGCTGTGTGGATCTTCGGACAGGCAGATAAGAAGGAGAAAGACAGAGATAGGAACTCAACCTCAGGAGCGCGTTGGCTGCCGTGTTTACATACGGAGCGCGATGGCTTACCTTTTCATCATCGGTTGGGACGAGGAGAGATGCCTTGGTAATCTGGAGGTGGGGGCTTGGGAATTCCCTTTAACTTTAAAAAAATACAGAACAATTCGAACAAAATTTCACAAATCTTGAAAAAACATTATGTTTAAAAAAAAACTATTCTGTATCTAATTTTTTAAGTGTCAAAAGTATCAAATAACAAGTAAAAAATAAAAAACCGAAAAATCGCGCTTGAAATCATTTTAGAAACCGATGCCTCATTCTTCTTATTTGATATTCGAACAGCTAAATCAATTTAAAAAAATTCCATCTAATTTACGTGCAGCATTAAAACTTATGATATCAATCGAAGGACAATTAATTTCTAATCAATTGAAAAAAGTTACCATTTGAGTTACGTGCAGCACTAAAATTTATGATATCAATCGAAGGACAAGTAATTTATGAGTAACTCCAAATTTTGACATTATTAAATTGATCTAAGAAGCTTTTAAATACAAAAAAATCACATGCAAGCTAGTCATTTCTTACTCTATGGAGGCAGAGGCTTATAAGAAAATCGATTCTTTTCAGACTTTCAGGAGCTGCTGATATTATTCACAATATCCAACGTCGATAGGATTGATACAAATTATGTTTAAATATGAGTTAAAAGTACTTGTCCGGCCCAACACTATTTATTGAAATAAAAATCAATCATAAAAAAACGAAATTGTACGGCAGAATCCGGTTGAAAATTTATTGAAATCTGATTTATTATTAGTTTAATGTTCTTAATAATAGTATAGGTTAGTTATACCGAATGAAATTCGTTCGCTGGAAGAAGTGAGAAGTAAAAAATGCCGTCATTCCAATACAAATAGGGGACTTATTTTGGACGTTTGAACATATTTAATATGCAAAATGTTTTTTATTTATCGGTGCACAATAACATCCCTTGTATATTACAGGACAATTCGTTTCCATTCTTATTAAATTAGTGCAATTAAGGGAAAATTACTTGAAGATAACTCTCTAAATTCCCTCTGCATGAATATTTGTGCTCCATCAGTTCTAAAAAAGCCCTGATTTTTATTTGAATAAACAATTTAAATGGAAAGTGATGGGCCGGACAAGTACTTTTAACTCATATTTAAACATAATTTGTATCAATCCAATCGACGTTGTATATTGTGAATAATATCAGCAGCTCCTGAAAGTCTGAAAAGAATCGATTTTCTTATAAGCCTCTGCCTCCATAGAATAAGAAATGACTACCTTGCATGTGATTTTTTTGTATTTAAAAGCTTCTTAGATCAATTTAATAATGTCAAAATTTGGAGTTACTCATAAATTACTTGTCCTTCGATTGATATCATAAATTTTAGTGCTGCACGTAACTCAAATGGTAACTTTTTTCAATTGATTAGAAATTAATTGTCCTTCGATTGATATCATAAATTTTAATGCTGCACGTAAATTAGATGGAATTTTTTTAAATTGATTTAGCTGTTCGAATATCAAATAAGAAGAATGAGCCATCGGTTTCTAAAATGATTTCAAGCGCGATTTTTCGGTTGTTTATTTTTTACTTGTTATTTGATACTTTTGACACTTAAAAAATTAGATACAGAATAGTTTTTTTTTAAACATAATGTTTTTTCAAGATTTGTGAAATTTTGTTCGAATTGTTCTGTATTTTTTTAAAGTTTTTTTTATGGATGGAATTATCAGCAAACGAGAACCATCAATGTACTTGTCCCAACCTTTTTTTTCCTAGGGGAAGTTTATGGTTTGATATCACGTCTTTTTTCTCAAAAGTTCCTTATTTATGTTCAGTTGACTATAGGATTTTAGTTTGAATTTCTATGGATTATTTATGATTTTCGGCTTATAACGCTGGTTTCCACGAAAAAGGACCTATTTTGCGTCAAAATTTTACTGGAAATATTTCGTCACAGGTCTGTTCTTGGACTTTGGCGCTTTTTTCCTTGTACCCTAATATATTTTGTCAATTAGGAACCAAAGAGCACGGTGAAAAGCGGGTTGGAGGACGAGATATGATTTTCGGCTTATAACGTTGGTTTCTACGAAAAAAGACCTATTTTTCGTCCAAATTGTACTGAAAATATTTCGTCACAGGTCTGTCCTTGGACTTTGGCAATTTTTTTCTTCGTACTTTAATATGTTTTGTGAATTAAGAACTAAAGAGCACGGTCGAAAGCGGGTTGGAGGCCGGGATATGATTTTCGGCTTATCACGTTGGTTTCCACGAAAAAAGACCTAAATTCCGTCAAAATTGTACTGAAAATATTTCGTCACAGATCTGTTCTACGACTTTGGCGATTTTTCCCCTTGTCTTCTAATATGTTTTGTCCATTAGGAACTCAAGAGCATGTAGCAATGCGTATTGCGAGCTGAGATATGATTTCCGGCTTATAACGTTAGAAAAAAGAAAGGAACAGAGGAAAGATAGATCAAATTCGAGACACAACAAATACAACAGCCATTTTTACGGCCATTTTTAAATGTCGTTTGTGCATTCTGAATCTAGACATTTTCATGTCATCCAAAACATGCCCCCCATGAAATATATTTCCAAAGTTTGCAAGTGACCGCTGAGATCCAATTATCTACAGGTTGATAGTTGCAGAAAAAAGGCACCCGGAAACATTTATTATGTCAGAATTCAAAGAAGCAAAAAAAACTGAGCTTACTTAATTCAACAGAGCAACGGAAATCAAAGACGTTTAAGGTACCTGCATTGGTTGTGGAGGAAAACAATTTCATTTCAGGATAATTTAGAAATAAATTTAGAAATTCAGAAAATTAGCATGGAATTTAGAAAAAGGATAATTAAGTTAAATAGTAAAGCTGAAAACTTTTGTGATAAATTTTTGAAATTACATGTTATGGTTGGAGTAAAAAATTAAAATGATTGGCACACATGCTGCGACACAAAAATATCAAAGTTTGAAGGTATTCGCTCCATACCGCAGTAATACAAACTTCAATACTATTTGAAAAGAAACACTTTAAAACTTGCTGAATCAAGTTCCATTACATATTACCATAATCAAAGATAGGAGGTGATACTTAGTACATATATTTATCCACAGAAATTTCAAAGTTCGCAGGTATCTGCTGCGATTCAATGTATCTGCGCAATGAGTTTGGAAAACAGCAATTTTAAATCCATCCATAAATGAGCAACTGAAGACTTTTCTAATGAATTTTTTACTTCATATTTATATTACAGTGAGAGTCAAAAAGTAAAATGAATGGTACAGTATATAAATTTTATAGTTTGCAGATTTTTGCTGTATTTCAATGATCCAAATTTATAGTATTATAGAGAAAAGTTGTTAAAAGTCATGATGTTACATTAACATGACATAGCGCACATTACATTCAGAAATTCTGTAGGTTTCCATGATGTTGGCAGGTATTATACTTAATTGCATCCAAAATTGAGCAACTGTAGACTTATCGTAATGAATCTTTTCACTAATAATTCCACATTTGCAGTTTGTAGAATAGGAATACTCAACATATACGTTATTTCATAAGTATTGTTGTCAAAATTTGTGTTTGCCTACCGCATTCCGAAGATTCAACTTTTCATACTATCAGCAAAAAAAGCATCCAAAGACTTTTTGGAACAAGTTTCAAAATTTATTACTCGACAGACCAGGTGGAAAAAGTATAACTACACTTATATCAACACCAGAAACTGTTTTGAGAATCTGATATACAAAATGTGCGAATAATGATCATAGTCGGAAACCACTTGAATCAGGTTACCACAATCAGCATGAAGAAATGGTAGAAAATTAAGGGACACATATTAGGCAACCAATTAATAATATGTATTGATCCGCTGCAAACCGATGGAGTCAAAACAAGGATCGGAAAGAGCAGAGCCAGACTCAATAGGAAGCAAAATATGGGAATATTCAAAAATAATGATGACACAAAAAATAAATTAGAAAGCATTTATTCGATTGGAGTTTCTCACATTATATATACTCACAGTTCCGTGTGTTCTTGTTTTATTAATTATCAACCATAATATTTCAGATCGCAAAAAGAAAATTTGACGTTATAAGTTGACGAACATTTTTTCTTACAACTTCCAGACCTATTTTTGATAAAGTGATTTGGCTTATTTATATTATTCACTAACTATGCGAACGTTTGTTACATATGTCCCGCACTTCGTAACGTCAAACCCCGGCCGGTTCGTTACCACACAGCTATTAAAGGGAACTCGTTTATATAACCTACATAATTACACATGATATATAATCACGCAACTGACGATATATTTACACTGAACAATATTCCGCGCACTCTGGTTTAATTGAAAGATTATCTCAGTTGACACTTATTTCCAATCGAATGAAATAATGAAATCTTTAAAAGTTTGGTTGACATATGCATCGCGCATTTTTTATATTTTTTATTTGCACACACAGATCACAGTCTACATTTACGCGGCCACTTTTATACCGGTTTAGTATACCACAAGTTTTAACAAAATAAATCTTAACCACTTTTCACTAACCACTTTCATTTATTAATTAGAGTCCGCACACAACAGCACTTTGGGGATCATAACCTCACCTGTCAAAATGACGTTCAGTATGAAAACAAGTCTCGGGTGGTTTCGGATGTGCGTATCGATGTATTGATATCATATAACCTATTTACAAATGATATAAATGATAAACTTATTTTCAGTCAAACGAATTAATGAAATCTTAAACAGTTTCGTCGACATGCACCGTGTATTTTTTTATTTTATTCTTTTTTACACACGTCGGATCACAGACTACATTTACGCGACTGCTTTTATACCGGCAAGAGTACGATTTCCGAGGCGCCAAGTTTTGACCATGCAGTCTTCATAATTAGCCCAAAATAAGATGTTTTTCAAGAGTAAAAAAAATCGAAATTTTGCCTTTAAGGGGGTGAAACGGGGGGTTGAAAGTTGAAGTATCATTATGATGTGTATGCTCCCTAATTTGGATCATGTAGCGCCCTTTTTTTTATCGGAAATGATACTATTTTGCAGTAAAATGAAAATCAAGATTAAAAAAAATAAAAAAATTTAAGGGGGTGGAACGGTGATTTGGGGAAAATTCGTCGAAAACAATTCGTCGAATCACAATTCGTCAAATCACAATTCATCGAATCACAATCATTTGAAAATTTGTCGAAAACTCGTTAGAAATACTGTTTTTGATTTTTGGGTGGGTCCGGAACATCACTCAATAGGGTTTGTAACGTTGAGGCGCGTTTTTTTTTTTAATTTATAAAAATGTTGAAATTCATTTCTCTATTCGACACATCTTTGATGTGTGTGCGGAATCGTTGGGTGGGTTTAAAGCACCTTCGGTGTGTGTACGGAATAGTTGGGCGGGCTTGGAACACCTATGATGTGTGTGCGGAATCGTTGGGTAGGTTTGAAGCACCTTCGATGTGTGTGCGGAATCGTTGAGCGGGTTTGAAGCACCTGCGATGTGTGCGCGGAATCGTTGGGTGGGTTTGAAGCACTTTCGATGTGTGTGCGGAATCAATCGTTAAATCTTGGCGCATCCGAAATCGTACTTTCCCCAATGAATTGAAGTTATATTTTGTAACAATGTTCGCTTATACTGCCAAATAAACAAATGAACGCAAATGGAAACAGGAGATGGTAAACAACACAACACAACAAGACAACCTCCACGTGGTGTTTTCCGGGTTACGCTAATAGTCTGCAATTTAGCGCACACATTTTGAAAATCAAGGCGCAATGTTTTAATACGGCATTGAAACACTATTAAAAATACTATTTTATACTTCGAAAAATCATTTCAACGCAAGATATTAATACCCTCACGTATTCGCGTGCGTTAGAAATTTATCATCAATAGCCAAAAAAACACTTTTTTTCAACTTCAAATGGTCATAACTCCTTAAGGAAGCCGAATACGCAAAAATTTTATTCTTGTAATTCGTTTTAGAATGGTCGAAATATAAAGAATCAATCGTCAAATCTTGGCGCCTCGGAAATCGTACTCTCCCCCATATATAGATATACAGAATGCCTGTTCGCTATTTTAGGCCTTCTAACTCTTGAGCCCCACCCGCGGTCGGCCTAGCAGCTGGAGGAGCCGACATCGTTGAGCCAATCAGAATGCGTAGAGGCACAACTCTACTACCACTAACAACGTCAAAACGCGTATACGTATACGCCGAACTCGTGATGTGTCAGTAACTTTTGCATAAGCTTGAGCCCGTGCAAAGTTTTTTCTCAGCAAATACGCCACCGAGAATGCTGATTTTGGGCTCATTCGACAGAGAACTTCTTAATTAGCTTAAAGTTCAATTTTCAAAGCCGTACATAACTCATGAGCTTCGCAATCAAAGAAAATCACATGCCAATTTTACCCCCACTACCGCGAATCGTTTTATTCAGAGAAAGTATAGTCTCGGCGAGAGCCTCGGGCCAGCAGACGACAGGGCTGTCAATGTACTTGTCCCGAGACTCTACCGAGTCTCTTGATTGTGTGATAGTCAGGCGCTATGCTGAGACACACGACAATAAAAGAATTCTGCGAACGATCTATGTATCAAAGGATAATCGAACGCAATATCGAGAGACTTTTAACACATAATTTGGTGTGATGTTTCTGATCTATAGGGTGGCTTATGAGTGGCGTTGGGATGATACTCGATTTTGTGTGTTCGAAATGATGAAATAGGAAAAAAAAGGTTGGGACAAGTACATTGATGGTCCCTCGTTTGCTGATAATTCCATCCATGAAAAAAACTTTAAAACAAAATTTTTATAAAAAATGGGCAAAAAAATTATTTTATAAAAAAAATACAGAACAATTCGAAAAAAATTTCACAAATATTGAAAAAGCATTATCTTTAAAAAAAACTAAACTGTATCTATTTTTTAAAGTGTTAAAAGAATCAAATAACAAGTAAAAAATAAAAACCGAAAAATCGCGCTTGAAATCATTTTGGAAACCGATGCCTCATTCTTCTTATTTGATTCGAAGGGCTAAATCAATTTAAAAAAATTCCATCTAATTTACGTACAGCATTAAAAACTATTATATCAATTCGAGGCCAAGTATTTTCTAATAAATTGAAAAAAGTTACCATTTGAGTTACGTGCAGCACTAAAATTTATAGACAAGTACTTTTAACTCATATTTAAACATAATTTCTATCGATCCAATCGACGTCGAATATTGTGAATAATATCAGTAGCTCCTGAAAGTCTGAAAAAAATCGATTGTCTCTGCCACCATAGAGTAAGAAATGACTAGCTTGCATGTGATTTTTTTGGATTTAAAAGCTTCTTAAAAAAGTTCCATAATGTTGAAATTTGGAGTTACTCATAAATTACTTGTCCTTCGATTGATATCATAAATTTTAGTGCTGCACGTAACTCAAATGGTAACTTTTTTCAATTTATTAGAAAATACTTGGCCTCGAATTGATATAATAGTTTTTAATGCTGTACGTAAATTAGATGGAATTTTTTTAAATTGATTTAGCCCTTCGAATCAAATAAGAAGAATGAGGCATCGGTTTCCAAAATGATTTCAAGCGCGATTTTTCGGTTTTTATTTTTTACTTGTTATTTGATTCTTTTAACACTTTAAAAAATAGATACAGTTTAGTTTTTTTTAAAGATAATGCTTTTTCAAGATTTGTGAAATTTTTTTCGAATTGTTCTGTATTTTTTTTATAAAATAATTTTTTTGCCCATTTTTTATAAAAATTTTGTTTTAAAGTTTTTTTCATGGATGGAATTATCAGCAAACGAGGGACCATCAATGTACTTGTCCCAACCTTTTTTTTCCTAGGGGAAGTTTATGGTTTGATATCACGTCTTTTTTCTCAAAAGTTCCTTATTTATGTTCAGTTGACTATGGGATTTTAGTTTAAATTTCTATGAATTATTTATGATCTTCTTCTTATAACGTTGGTTTTCACGAAAAAAGACCTATTTTTCGTCAAAATTGTACTGGACATATTTCGTCACAGGTCTGTCCTCGGACTTCGGCGATTTTTTCCCTTGTACTCTAATATGTTTTGTCAATTAGGAACCCAAGAGCACGGCCGCAAGCGGGTTGGAGGCCGGGATATGATTTTCGGCTTATAACGTTTGGGTTCCACTAAAAAAGACTTTTTTTTCGTAAAAATTGAACTGGAAATATTTCGTCACAGGTTTGTTCTTGGACTTTGGCGATTTTTTTCCTTGTATCTTAATATGTTTTGTCAATTAGGAACCAAAGAGCACGATGGAAAACGGGTTGGAGGCCGAGATATGATTTTCGGTTTATAACATTGGTTTCTACGAAAAAAGACGTATTTTTCATCCAAATTGTACTGAAAATATTTCGTCACAGGTCTCTCCTTGGACTTTGGCGATTTTTTTCCTTGTACTCTAATATGTTTTGTCAATTAGGAACCAAAGAGCACGGTGAAAAGCAGGTTGTAGGTCGTGATATGATTTTCGGCTTATCACGTTGGTTTCCACGAAAAAAGACCTAAATTCCGTCAAAATTGTACTGAAAATATTTCGTCACAGATCTGTTCTTCGACTTTGGCGATTTTTCCCCTTGTCTTCTAATATGTTTTGTCCATTGGAAACTCAAGAGCATGTAGGAATGCGTGTTGCGGGCTGAGATATGATTTCCGGCTTATAACGTTAGTGAAAAGAAAGGAAAAGAGAAAAGATAGATCAAATTCAAGACACAACGAATACAACAGAATTGGCCATTTTTAAATGTCGTTTTTGCATTCTGAATCTAGACATTTTCGTGTCATCCAAAATATGCCCCCGATGAAATATATTTCCAAAGTTTGCAAGTGGCCGCGGAGATCCAATTATATCTACAGTGTGATAGTTGCAGAAAAAAGGCACCCGGAAACATTTATTATGTCAGAATTCAAAGAAGTAAAAAAAACTGAGCGTACTTGATTCAACAGAGCAACGGAATTCAAAGACGTTTAAGGTACCTGCATTGCTTGTGGAGGAAAACAATTTCATTTCAGGATAATTTAGAAATAAATTAGGAAATTCAGAAATTTAGCATAGAATTTAGAAAAAGGAAAATTAAGATAATTAGTAAAGTTGAAAACTTTTGTGATGAATTTTTGAAATTACATGTTACGGTTGGAGTAAGAAATTTAAATAATTGGCACACATGCTGCGACACAAAAATATCAAAGTTTGAAGGTATTCGCTCCATACCGCAGTAATACAAACTTTAATACTATTTGAAAAGAAATACTTTAAAACTTGCTGAACAAAGTTCCATTATATATTACCATAAAGATAGGGGGTGATACTTAGCACATATACTTATCCACAGAAATTTCCAAGTTCGCAGGTATCTGCTGCAATTCAATGTATCTGCGCAATGAGTTTGGAAGACAGCAATTTCAAATCCATCCATAAATGAGCAACTGAAGACTTTTGTAATGAATTTTTCACTTCATATTTATGTTACGGTGCGAGTCAAAAAATAAAATGAATGGCACAGTATATAAATTTTATAGTTTGCAGATTTTTGCTGTATTTCAATGATCCAAATCTATAGTATTAGAGTGGAAAGTTGTTAGAAGTCATGATGTTACATTGAAATGACATAGCGCACATAACATTCAGAAATTCTGTAGGTTTCCATGATGTTGGCAGGCATTATACTTAATCGCATCGAAAACTGAGCAACTGTACACTTATCGTAATCAATGTTTTCACCAATAATTCCACATTTGCAGTTTGCAGAATAGGAATACTCAACATACACGTCATTTCATAAGTATTGTTGTCAATATTTGTGTTTGCCTACCGCATTCCGAAGATTCAACTTTTCGTATTATCAGCAAAAAAAGCATCCAAAGACTTTTTGGAACAAGTTTCAAAATTTATTACTCGACAGACCAGGTGGAAAAAGAATAACTACACTTATATCAAGACCAGAAACTGTTTTGACAATCTGTTGTACAAAATGTGCGATTGATGATCATAATTGGAAACCTCTTGAATCACGTTACCACAATCAGCATGAAGAAATAGTAGAAAATCCTAGGACACACATATTAGGCAACCAATTAATAATATGCATCGATCCGCTGCAAACCGATGGAGTCAAAACAAGGATCGGAAAGAGCAGAGCCATAGTTAAAAAGAAAAAAGACAGCGCAATTGAAAGAGAACAGAAATCAAAATTGTTTCATGTATTTGTGCATTAGTTTCTGAAGACAGTAATTTCAGATCTATTCAGAAATAAGTAGGTGAAGACTTTAGTAATGAATATCTTCGTTAATATATTCCAGTCGGAACCAAAAAGTTAAAAGATTGGCATACCTGCTATTTCACAGAAAGATCAAAGTTCATAGGTACTTGCTACGTACCAGTTATACAGACTTTGGTGCTATAGGGAAAAACACTTCAAAATTACGTGAACCACATTTTTGAAACTTATTATGACACATTCAAAAAAAAAGTGACAGATACGATGCATGTTAAAGCAAGCAAAATGCTGTAATTTTGTATGTCTCCATGGTTATCCGCAGACAAAATATTTGATCACATCCAAAAATGATCAGGTGTAGACTTACAGACATGAATTTTTCAACCCACAATGCCAATCGCACACATGGTCTGGAAATATTCAATATACATGTCGCTTCATCACTTTGTCGAACTTTAGAGGTGTTCATTGCATTTCGAAGATACAAATTTTGATATCATGAAAATTAAGCACCCAATGACTTATTGAAATAAATTTCCAAATTTATCATGTAACAACTCAAGTGAATATATCTATGCATTTACATGGCCCAAAGATTTTTCAAAACTTGGGTGTATGAACAAGCAATCATGAAGGCTTTTTGTTATAAATATTTCAAATTATCTTGTTGAAATTAATATAAAAAAATAGAAATACGAATATCTCTCGTATTGTCTGGAGAACAAATAGAAATTGGTATGACAATATACACTGTAAGCTCAGGAGGTGGAAAAAAGGGACCGGTGAACACAGCCAAACTAAATGAAAGAAATTATGACAACAATACATTGAATTACTTGACCAAAGTTTTTTGAAATTTATTTGAATTCGTTTACACACAACCATCCACCTCTTTAATGTAATTACACAACATAGAATTTCTGTTTGGAAAGAACGTTTTAGAGGTTATAATGAACGAACGTTATTTTCTCATTGTTATTATTATTATTATTCAACACTAATTAGTCACGTCATTAATAATATCGATTCCTTCCACTTTTCAATAACCACTTTTATTTTTCTACAGCACTCCGGCGGTCATAACCTCAAACGTCAACATGACGCGAAATCTCGCAAATTTGCTATCTATGTATATATTACGATATCGAAGTAGAACAGATAATTCTTAATTTTCACGACACACATTATTCACGTTTTCACTTCTCAACATTTTACTCACTCTCAGTACACTGTATGAGATCAATTAATCCACTTTTGAGGTTTTATTTACTATAGATATTATTGTCGTGAATTGGGCTCGAAACTTATTGAAACTTCTTTTATGAAAAAAATAAAATTGATTATATCCACTGCTATTTCCAATAATATTTTATTTATTTAAACGAAATTTGCAAATCTTGCACCGTTGATCCACGGGGCTACGATCGCAATTACTTTATAATAACATAACAGACGATAACAGACGGTATACAAGAAAACATTGAGGACTATCAGAAACTTTCTCATCGGCGATTGGTCGAGACGGATAGATTCTCACCGGTGATTGGTTATGATGGGCATCAAGAAGCCCTTGTATGTATCGGTCTGAACCCATATACGGATACGTCAGCTGCGTAAATGTGTTGGTACTTTTTGCATAATCTTGAGCCCGTGCAAAGTTTTTTCTCAGCAATTACGCCACCGATCATGCTGATTTTGGGCGCAATCGAAAGAGAATTTCTTAATTAGCTGAAAGTTCAATTTTCAAATTGCGACATAACTCCTGAGCTTCGCAATTCAAGAAAATGACATGTCGATTTTACCCCCACCACCGCGAATCGTTTTATTCAGAGATAATATAGTCTCGGCGAGAGCCTCGGGCCAGCAGACGACAGGGCTGTCAATGTACTTGTCCCGAGACTCTGCCGAGTCTCTTGATAGATTCTGTGTTTAGAATGGTATGGGCTATACCGAGGACTTAGTATAATAACGAGGCATGGGCTATACCGAGGACTTAGTATAATAACGAGGCATGGGCTATACCGAGACTTATAAATTACGTGACACCGACTTTGCCGAAAACTTATATCTAAGAGTGGCCTGGGCTATACCAAGGAGTTTAGCTTTCTATGGCAAGTGATAGTCGGACGCTATGCCGAGAGACACTTGTCACGGAGATCTTAGGGTGATTTCGTTCCCGAGTGAAAGTCGGACGCTATGCCGAGAGACACTCGTTTCCGAGAACGAAGAGAATATCGTGATAGCTGGACGCTGTGCCAGGAGACACGATATTCGAAGTAGGATGGGCTTTCCTAAGGAAGCGTGATAGCTGGACGCTATGCCAGGAGACACGCCGAGAGTATATTATAGGATTGGAGTTTTTGGATCAAATGATAGGTAATTGGCCACGGAGGTGTCGCCTTATATAGTGTCTACTCCGTGGTGCGGCGAGGCACGCGGCACGGGGTTTCCCTCGCCGTGGTGGGGCGTCGGACTCGACTGTTCTTACGCACACGGGCGCTTGCCGTGTGTGTGTAACGTGTATCGTTACAGTATACAGTCACGGATGTTTTGATATTGTGATTACAAATACGGATTACGCTCAACAAACGAGGATTCAAACATCTTACAGTGAACCATAAAATAAACTTCGTGGATCCTGATACTCGCGCTCATACGCAAAACATTGAGAGAGTGTGGAGAGACCTGCGAGGTGCTGTGCCGAAATACGGTCGTGTTTCAAAAAATTGGTCTTTTTATATTTCCCAATTTTTATTCAAAAGAGAATACGAGTATTCAGAGCGAATCCCAGCTTTTTTCCGAATTATGCGCGAGATGTTTCCCATCGTAGATCTTCCGGTTCCTGAGATGCAAGCCTGAGTCATGCCCCCGTGAGTTAAAATTATTAAAATTACTAAAATTTCAATTTTGCGTGTGTGTGCGTGCGTGCGCGTGTGTGTGCGTGTGTGCGCGCGCGCGTGCGTGCGTGTGTGTGAACACTCAAACACTAAATACTCCCTGAAAATAAATTGAAAAATCCTTATACCACTGTTTGAACTTTGACATAAAAAATCAAAGGAGGGGGGGGGGGGTGACCACCGCCATTTTTCTTCGGGGTTGTAGTGGGGGGACCTTCCCCCACCATTCCCCCCTCCCACAAGTGGTGGGGTTACTTTGTATACCTTTACCAAAATCGTATTGTATACAATAAAAAAAAATGTTCATCAAGTGTTGAAGATGAAAGATTGTACGAAGAACGGAGACGATAGAAAAACCTAACTATGCTTACATTTATAATTGAATGAAGTAATGAGAAAATTCTGCCTATAAAAATTGCCTCCGATTATAATTATGTAATTTAGTGATCCGAAACAATTGATCTAGCGATTTCGAAAATACATACTTTCTTTTGCTGCAGTGTAAATTGTGCCAGGAAGTTTTGGATGAGCTTGAGCTGTTTTAGCCGCGATGACAACGTTGGCTCCATCCCTGGCGACTTTTAAGGCAATACTTTTCCCAATTCCTCTAGAACCGCCGGTTATGAAGACTGTCCGACCGGCAAGCTTTCTAAAGAACAATTTCTCATGAAAAAAGTAGTAAGAAGGCGTGTGATTAGAGCACTGTTTTTTTCAAAAACTTCAACAGTTTGCATTTCAGCTTAATTGTCGTTGTAGAGAGGGTGCATTTTGGAAGGAAAATGAACAAAAAGAGTATTAGGGTGTGTCAAAAAAAATTTATTTCTTTTCTCTAAAAAGAACATCCTTCAATAGTTCCAATATCATAAAATATGATGCCGATCCAAATTTCAGCCCTTTAAATATTTCTTAGAGGTCGTTCATCGCGATTTTCTGTTTCCCATTTAATAATCTAGGGAACACATCACTGGCGACTTTTGAGTTTTGCAACTCGCGGATTGATCAATGTAGGATGATTCCCAAAGCACGTTTTTACAAAAAATCGAATACTCTATAAAAATACTCTTGTCATTTTGTAATAAATCTGCTCTTTTGACCGTTATTCACTATCAAAGTTGAATCGATAGTAGATATTTAACTTTTACCGCTTTTTTTCTGCGAAATTATTAACCTAAGACGATTACACCTCATGAGAATCTCGTGGTGGCCACATGGGGTGTGTCACACCCCATGCACTTTAGAGCGCTGTAGCATTTTGTAGAATTATTTTGGGGGCTCAACAAAAATTGAGAACATAATTCAAACGTTTCTCTATTATCCTATCCACGAACGGAACGGAAATTTTAGTTTGAAGAATGTTTAAAAAATTCTTGAAAAAAAATTCGCGAAAAAGTTTTTTTTTACTAAAAATTCTGTATTTTTTTTTGTTTTTTGACATATCAACAAAATTCAAGCAGGGTCTGATTTGTGAAAGCATTCTCTTTCTGGTGAGTATAATACCACCTGGACAGTAGTCTCAGTGAAACCCCATGTGACACTCGTGTAGTTCAAAACACAAATGCACGATAATTTATAAGAAGTTGATCGATCTATTCTCTCGAAACTTGCTTCAAATGGCCAATTCATTACTGAAGGTCATAAAAAAACCATTCCAAACGTAATGAATAAAAAAAATGAATCTTCTAAATCTTGGTAATGTATGAAAAACATTTGATTCAAAGGAACAAAACGTTGTCAAATAAATGCAAAAGTGACGAGTACATCGGATGACGAATGAAAAAAATTCAAAACATAATGGTATGAAAAAAAAATTACGAAATCAACTGTAAATAATTTCAACAAAACAATTAAGAAAAGCTTTCAAAAATCATGAAAAAAACATTATATTAAAAAAAATACAAATCCGTAAATATATTGTAACGGAAAAAAAATTCAAATAGAACGTGAGAAATTCATTCCTACGGGAAGCATCCGGAACTTGAGAAAGTTCTAGTTAATCAAAAAAGTTACCATCTGAGTTATGTGCAACACTAAAATTTATAACATCAATCGGAGAATGAGTATTTCATTAGTATATAATCCACAATTTTTCACAATATGAAATTGTTCTGAGAAGCGTTCAAATCCAAAAAAAAATCAGGATCCCCTGGTATTCACAATATTCGACGTCGATTTCGTATCGGTACAAATGATGTTTAAATATGTGCTAAAAGTATTTGTCAGGCCCATCACTTTTCATTCAAATTGCTCATTCAGATGAGAAAGAGCGGATGCATGGATTTTTTTTTATAATGTTTCAGAATCCGGATTACATCTCAAGATATATATAGAAAAAATCTCTAACCTTTCTAAATATTTTATACCATCAATCCGAATGTTGTTGACAATTTTCGATTTGTCTCCATTGCATATAACACTGTTGGATTCCTCGGCCTTTATTTCTCTTTTTTTCTTCTTCACTTTTTTTCACCACTTTTACCAAAACATTGTCCTGCCTTTATCTATTTTCTACAGAACCAGAAAAATTGGTACAGTGTCGGTGAACTATCAGATTCGCGATCTTTATAACCTTATCCAGTTAGCATTTCTAACATACCATACGTCATATCATAACGAAAATATATAGGTATATACTTGTACTACAGACCGGGGTATCGGTGAACTGTCAAATTCGCGATATTTATAACCTCATCATCTATCAGCATAAACAACACACCATACGTTATACGTCATGAAAATATATAGGTATATACTTGCATTATGGCACCAGAAAAACAATATATAGGTATATAAAATGTATTATGGCACCAGATTTGTCACTAAATAAAACAAATAAACATCAAAAATGTGTGCGAAAATCCGAGACCATTTTTTGATGCAATTAAAAAATAAATAATTAATATCTCTTCAACGCATTAAGCTACAGAGTTCGAAGAGGTCGCAATCGAAAGAAAAAAAAAATAAAAAATATGTCAACTTATAAACTTCTCCGGAATGCTATAATTAATTAATTATTGAAGAAACAAATTTTGAAAATTTTCGAAAACAATTGGAAATGCTATCGCTCCGGTAAAGAGTCTCTGGCAGCAACTCGTCATATATATAAATGTACTTGTCTCAGAGTCGCTGCCGCGACTCTAGATACTTATACCGAATAGAATTGGTTAGCTGGAAGAAATGAGAAGTAAAAATTGCCGTCATTGAATATAAACTGAAGAGTTATTTTGGAAGCTTGAACATGTTTATTGTGTCAAATTTTTTCCATTTATCGATGCACAATAATGTTCCTTGTATATTACAGGACAACTCGTTTCCATTCTTATTAAATTAGTGCAATTGAGTGAAAATTATTTGAAGATAACTTCCTAAATATCCTCTGCATGAATGTAAGTGCTCCCTCAGTTCTCGAAAAGCCCTGATTTTTATTTGAATGAATAGTGATGGGCTGGACAAGTACTTTTAACTCATATTTAAACATAATTTGTATCGATCCAATCGACGTCGAATATTGTGAATAATACCAGAAGTTCCTGAAAGTCTGAAAAGAATCGATTTTCTTATAAGTCTCTCCCACCATAAAGTAAGAAATGATTAACATTCATGTGATTTTTTTGGATTTGAAAACTTCTTTGAACAATTCCATAATCTGGAAATTTGGAGTTACTCATAAATCAGTTGTCCTCTGATTGATATCATAAATTTTAATGCCGCACGTAACTCAAGTGGTATCTTTTTTCAATTTATTAAAAAATACTTGGCCTCGAATTGATATCATTACTTTTATTCCTGTAAGTAACTTGGATGGATTGTTTTTAAATTGATTTTATTATTAGAATAAGATAAGAAAAATGGGGCACCGTTTTTCAAAATGTTTTCAAGCGTGATATTTCGGTTTCTTATTTCTCATGTTTTATTTGAATTTTTTTTCACTTTACAAAAGAATTACAGATTTGTATTTTTTTTTAATGAGATGTTTTTAACAGGCTTTGTGAAATTTTTTCCAATTGTTCTGTTGAAATTATTTACAGTTGGCTTCATTATTTTTTTTATGAAATTTTTATCACATTTTTCGTGATATGATCAGGAAACACGGAAACATCAATGTACTTGTCCAAACCTTTTTTTCCCTGGAACTTTTGGCGGTTTTTAGTTTTATTTCGACAAAAGAGTCTAGTGTGGAACTTGGAATTTTCAGGTAAGATCGCATAATAACTTTCCATTGAAAAATCTAACAATGTCAGCCTTAACGCTCGATTTTCACCTCTTTCAAGGTAAAAATTAAGCCCGGAACTCAATTCAGCGACACAAAAAACCCTTGTAAACCATTTTTCGTCCCAATTTTGTGCTCTACACCAAAAAAATCCGATAAAAATAAAAGTTCAAAACAATTACAAAAAAAAATTGATTAAAAAATAACAATTTGATCGAAGGAAAAAAAAAAAATTGAAACAAAAAATTAAATTAAAAAAAATCTGACGGAGAAAAAATTGAAAAGAAAAAAATTGACCGAAGACTTAGCGAGATTATGGTAATGATCAATATATTGTAATAAGAATTATGTGAACAAACGCTCGCCAAGTACTTCGGTCAACTTTTTTCTTTTCAATTTTTTCTCAGTCAAATTTTTTTCCAATTTAATGTTTTTTTTAATTATTTTTTTTTTCTTCGATCAAATTGTTATTTTTCAATCAAATTTTTTTTTTATAATTGTTTTTAAGTTTTATTTCTATCGGATTTTTTTGTGTAAAACACGAAAAATTCACAAAAAAACACAAAAAATGTACTTTCAATTAATTTAAAAAACATTCATTCAAGGTTAATAAGTTTAATGTATTTGATTACTGATGCTTTTTTTTCATCGGTTTCATTCATTTGACAACTTTTTGTGGGGCTATTTTCGGGGATTTATTTAACAACTTTTTGGGAGGCTACTTTCGGGGATGTATTTGACCATTGATGCTTTTGATAGGTTTCATTTATTTAACAACTTTTTGTGAGACTACTTTCGGGGGAAGTAAATGTACTTGTCTCACTTTTTTTACAGCATTTTTGCTGTTTTACATTATTACCAGAACTGACCCGACTTTTTTTTGTATATACCAATCAACAGGTTATATGTGGTATGAGACGCTGATGCTCGTTTTTTATAAACTTGTAAATTTCGTGAATTGTGAAAAAAATGCTGTATACCAAAGGTAGTTTCTTCGATATGAGACAAACATTTTATGAGTACTTTTTACACAATTCACGGTATCTTTTCTATGAGTTTCTCAACATCATATCATCATGATAAAAGTAAGCTAACGCTCCTTTATCCAACATACTTTTCTTTCCCAATGCTGCTGCGACAAATCCACTGAACCGAACATTTGAGGAAAAAAAGAGTTCGTTATACAAATTACATAAAAATCATGCATGATAAAGGTAAAAAAAAAATTTTAGTGCTCAAAAATGCGTTTTTTTCACTTATTCAATATTGTGAAGGTGTATAAGCTAAAATAACTCTGCATTTTAATCTTACCGCATCAAATTACATAAAAATCATGCATGATATAGGTCAAACAAGATGTTCGAGTACCCAAAAATGCGATTATTTGACATTTTGAAAAGTTTTTTGCAATTTACTCAAAATTGGTGGGTGTAGGCGCTGAACTGATCCTAAATTCTGATTCAGCGCGTCAAAATACATAGAATTACATGGGTCTAGTCGAAAGTACTGACCACTTTTTTTTTGTATGCCGGTGTTGTTTTTGGATGCGATCAAATATTTTATCTGCATATAACCATGGAGCCATACAAAATTACTCCATTTTGCTTACTGCTTGAATATGCACCATGTCTTTCACTTTTTTTCTTAAATGTGTAATAATAACTTTCAAAAATGTGGCTCAGGAAATTCTGAAATGTTTTTCCCCATAGTATTAAAGTTTGTATTACTGGTATGCAGCGAGTACCTTTAAACGTTGATATTTCTGTAAAGCGGCCGGTGTGCAAATCATTTCATTTTTTGGTTTCAACTGTAGTATGTAAACAAAGAAATTCATTACCAAAGTCTTCAGCCGCTTACTACTTCAGCGAATAGGGCTGAAATTGTTGTCGTCGAAAGCCAATGCACATACACATCAAACAATTAGAAGTTTTGTTCGCTTTTCAATATGCTGTCTTTTTACTTTTAGTTTTGGCATGATTAATTTGATTATGGAATGTGAATAGAAAAAATAGATAATAAAAATAATTCAAAATGCTACAAAAAGTCATCAATGGCTCATTTATGAATGGCATAAGAATTTATGGTTTCAGAATGCAATGCATATCTAGAAATATAAGCAACTCTGTTGGTTTTGACACGTTTTATACTTTTTCTTTCTCCGGTTGAACCTTGGTGTCTACATGCAGACTTTGAAAATGTTGTGCATCGACATGCGTGCATCCACTTTGCATCTCTGCGTATACTGATATAAATGAAAATGAATACTTCAAAAAGTCATGATAAGCCCATTTTTGAAGAAAATAAAAATTTCTAGCTTCTGAATGAAATATATTTTTCTAAAAATTGCCAATTCTGGTGGACTTGGTGAGCATTATATGTTTTTTTTTCTCTCTCTTTCTCTGTTTCTATCAAATTTTAAGGAAAATCAATGAATACATTTGTTTCATTAAAAATTCTTCATATCTTTTTTTATTTAAAATGATTTCATCGAAAAAAATAAAAGCAATATTTATAAATAAAGGCAAAAAATTTACGATGATGGAAAAAATTCGTAAACTTTACGGAAAATGATTTAAATCTCCCAAAATGATGGAAACATTCAAAATCGTTGAAAAATTGAGGCGATCATTTCAAACATTCGAAGAATGTCAAACTGTTATGTATTGCGCAAAACCTAACGAAAATCATTGGAGAAATTAATTTTAAACATCACAATAGAAACATAGGAAAACTTTCGAAGACCTTATTTAAAAATATTTTGTGTCATTTAGAACTACCACAGAAAAAAAATTTAATATCAAGCTGGAAAAATCCTCTCTCAGAGAAAAAAAATTTGGACTACTAAATCGATGATCGCCCGTTTTCGCATTATACCACAAAAAATGTAAACAAAAATTCTCAAACCTCACAATGAAAATGATTTCAAACCGTGAAAAAATATTCAAATTCATTACAATCCTACAGCATTGGTGAATAACATTATCCACTAATTTATGCGGTATTTTCAACGTGAATGAGAGTTTTGAATCGAATTTCAACCATTCGACACATAAAACAAACGTCCATGGTTTAAATTATTAACTATAATTATTTTTCATTATACGGCGTCCGAATTTATTGGTTAAAACAATTAGAAAAACATTATTTACGAAAATTTCATTTATTCCAATATACATCGCAGAGTATTCCTAGATAGATCAACCAATGTTTCAATTTTGCATTCCACACTCTATTGATTTTTGTTCTTAACCTCTAGAGAACCAGAAAGCCGATATATCGGCTCACCCTGTGATATGAACTTTGTATATAGTTGATACGTGATACTAGACACTAATTTGAGCACTTTTCAAGGGCGATTTCAACTCTCAAATGCCGGTCCTCTAAAGGTTAAGGTCATTATACTAATGACCTTAACATGTTTACCCTAAACACCTAAGCAAGTTACATGAGATTCAAAAGAGAATTTTTTATTATTACGACTATATTGAAAATATTGAAATTCTTGCCCACTAATATTAATCTCAATTAATCTTCTTGATTTTGCAAAAAAAAATAGGTAAGGACGTACAAGAATATATCGATGTGACGAGCACTTTTGTGTCGTATGTGAACATTTTTTAAAAGATTGCTTCAATCGAATTTTCAATTTTCTGATCGCAGAAATAAAGTTTTTTTTTCAACTTCGTGTTATTGGGATTAGATCAGTTTAATTTAACCTGAAAAACGAGATTGCAGAACTTTTGAGAAAAAAGGCGTGATATAAAACCTCCAAAATTCTTTCAGCCGGACAAGTACTTTTAAGACATATTTAAATATAATTTGTATCGATCCAATCGACGTTGAAATTTGTAAAATAATTCCAAAAGATCCTGAGTCTGAGAAAAATCGATTTTCTTCCAAGTCTCTGCCATCATAGTGTAACAAATTACTATACCTTTGATGTGATTTTTTTTGGATTTAAACGCTTCTTAGAGCAATTTCATAATGTTGAAATTTGGAGTTACTCATAAATTACTTGTCCTCCGATTGATAACATAAATTTTAGTGCTGCACGTAACTCAAGTGGTAACTTTTTTCAATTTATTAGAAAATACTTGGCCTCGAATTGATATCATAAGTTTTAATGCTGCAAGTAACTTATTTTTTTATTCAATTGATTTAGTTGTTAGAATAAGATAAGAAGAGCGAGGCATTGTTTTTCAAAATGTTTTCAAGTGCGATATTTCGGTTTCTTATTTCTCATGTTTTATTTGAATTTTTTTTCACTTTACAAAAAAAATACAGATTTGTATTTTTTTTTAATGAGATGTTTTTAACAGGATTTGTGAAATTTTTTCTAATTGTTCTGTTGAAATTATTTACAGTTGGTTTCATAATTTTTTATTATGGAATTTTTTTTACATTTTTCGTGATATGAACAGGTAACAAGGGACCATCAATGTATTTGTCCCAACTTTTTTTTCCCTAAGATTTGAATATCTGCAGAAAAAGAGCACCTGAAGACTTTTTGAAACCAATTTTCATATTCATCACGCGACAAGCCAAGCAGTATGTGAATAACTATGCACAAAAGATTTACTTAAAATTCACATGTATAAATATAAACAACCATACACTTCATAAATCTTCATAAAACTTGTGAATCATTTTGTCGTAATTAACGCAAGAGAATGTCTAATTAATAAATCTTGGTAAGGATTTACTGGTAACTGAACGCATCCAAAAAATAATTTAAAATGTATTTCCTGTGAAATGGCGTAAGAAACTGATGCCTTCAGTAGAATCATTTGCCAATATCATATGCATAGTTTCATCAATAAAATCTTCATAAGTAGTAACCTAAATTGAAAATCTATGTGACCATACTGCATAGCCTCAGCACATAGTTAAGAGTTCCATATGAGTCCAATACAATAGTTGAAGATAGAACTAGTTGAAGAAGAAGTAGAAGATAGAAGTAGAAGATATGTCAGAACTGCAAAGTGTTTAGAAAGTGTGATACTTCGCTACGTTTAACACCAAAATTTAACAGGCAAAATTTTCAGATGGAGTGATTGAAGCATTTACTGTATAATTTATTGAGGAGCGTGATAGTAATTAGCACATGTGATGCATGGCTATCACAATCAAGACCATGTGGTTTCTTGCAATTGTAAACATTAATCAACCTTTATCCTGTGAGAAATAATTGGAACTTATACTTGTACTAGATACTCAGAAAATATACTGATGAGCTAAACTACAGATTTAAAGTACTTTGCTAAGGAAACATACATTGACCCAAAAAAATGTCGAACCTTATGAATCAAAACATGAATACATACGTCGTTACAAAACTTATAAGTACACACTCAAAAACTGGTTGCATAGTTAAATGGACTTACCCTGTATTAATCATTCTGGGAAAATTCTTGAGATTATTTTTCTAGGTTACTCTAATAGCCGAATAGATTTGAGATACAATGAACTCGTCTGTTCCCTATGAGAAGGTGAAAACTGGTTATCGAATTCTGTTTTTGGAGTGGCAGCGTATCAATAATAATAGGAATTAATGCTCTCATGAACGTCGAATTATGGATATAACGGTACAAAGTTCAGTCTTGGAGTTAAAAATACAGCCTGCAATCATAAAGAACTTAGCTATAATTGAAAAGTACTGTTGAATTGCTGTTAAGATACATTTAACAAAATTCATTGAATTTTTTAAATTTCAGCTATAGTTAAAGAACAATAACTATCTATGATGAAAAAAACTTGCCATTCGGAAGCCGTATAACAATATGCATTAAAAAAAATAAGTCAAGAATCCAGAAATCGGTCGGCCAAGTTCACGGAGGTAGTAGAGATACAGGCATACAGCTGATACAGACCATGGGCAGAGGCAAACAAGTACCGTGAGTTGACCGTGGGCACTACCAACACTACCAAGTCCAAAGGCGTCAAAAATAATCCTATGTCTAACTTGTACCAAACACTGATTATTGAAAGTTACCAATTTACTAATTATTAAACATATTATGTGACAGAATTCGAGAAGATCAATAAAAATCTCTGAAGAACTTAACACCACGTTACATGAAAGCGTGAAATAAATGAGCAGACAAAGTGACACAACCTCAAATTCCTGAAGTCGTATGAAACTGCTTCGAGAGTGTAGAAATTTAAGAGCAAGAAGAAACAAAAAATAATTCACAAACAGAAATGAGTTCTCAACAAAGTCCAGCAGCTCTACAAGCGAGTGTTGATCGGGAAAAAGTTTATACGTGGATTATTGAACTGTCAAATCCTGAAACCCGAGAGAATGCGTTACTGGAGCTTAGCAAAAAACGTGAAGTTGTGCCCGATCTTGCACCTATGCTTTGGCATTCTTTTGGTACAGCTGCTTCTCTTCTTCAAGAAATAATAAACATTTATCCTGCAATTAATCCTGCCACTTTAACTGCTCATCAAAGCAACAGAGTTTGCAATGCTCTTGCCCTGTTGCAATGTGTTGCTAGTCATCCTGAAACACGTTCTGCCTTTTTACAGGTATTTAACCGCTATTAAAATCTGATATTGATTGGTTAATATCTTTGAACATTTATGCATATATTTATCGTTCAAATCTCTTGCATTTGTAAAAAATGCTCTTAAATATTGTCAAATCGATAAAGTTGACCTCATATTTAGAAAGTTGAAGGGTAGTTAAACTAGAAATAATGACCAAAGTTCAATCATGCTGAATCTAATTGAAAGCAAGCTGATCAGAATCTAAGGAATAGTCATAAATGGTCTAGATAATCTAGATCTCGCAATCACATTAAAAACCCTGAATCTAGCATAAGTACCATAAATAAATCAAGAGATTATAGATATTTTGTAATCATTATTATAAAAGTTTTGCCATCATTACAATTTATGATCTTTATATTATGAAATTGAATGTATGGATACTAGTTCAATGAAAATAATGAAAATTAATGCAAAGTGTCAAATACAGTGGGCGATGAAAGCATTCATACAGAGAGAATGTTAAAACAAATATCCTTTGTAAGAATACTTTTGTGGCTCACTGTATATTTAAAAAACATTTGGGAGATCAATATGGTTAGCATATTCAGTTTCAATTTTAGCAGGGATATCAATTGCTGAGAGTAATAATGGAAACATTAGGAACTCAGTGAGCCCTGGGATAGCAACTGATAAAACTGTCAATGCATTTGTCCTTTGAGTCTACCAAGTCTTATGAACAAGATGAAAAGTCTTTGGTCATTATAACTGTTATATTCATTATTACTATTATTGAATGCATAAATATATACATGATAGTATAGTATTGCTGCATCGTTTTGCACTATTGTAATAGTATATTACTCCTGACTTTGGAAAGTTGAACTTTTGGCGCATGTGTGATGAAAAAAATATTAATCTTCTTGGAAAATATCTTTTGTTTTTCAACAGGCTCATGTACCATTGTTCCTGTACCCATTTCTGCACACAGTGAGCAAAACAAGACCTTTTGAGTATTTGCGACTGACAAGTCTCGGTGTTATAGGAGCTTTAGTAAAAACTGATGAACAGGAAGTCATAACATTCTTACTTACAACAGAAATCATACCTCTCTGTTTGAGAATCATGGAAAGCGGTTCGGAACTCAGTAAAACAGTTGCCACATTTATACTCCAAAAAATTCTGCTTGATGACAGTGGGCTTTCATACATTTGTCAAACTTATGACAGATTTAGTCATGTCGCTATGATTCTTGGGAAAATGGTTTTGTCGCTCGCAAAAGACCCTTCCGCTAGACTGCTCAAACACGTTGTTCGATGTTACTTGAGGCTTTCCGACAATGTCCGGTGAGTTGGAATTAAGGAATAAATAGAAATCGAAATTGGCAAATGGGACTTTTAAATAGAATCACTGACACTCTATAAATTTATCTGACTTGTTTTTGTGTACTTTTGTCCACGTGAGTTATATGTAACTTATACTCTTCAGCATTTTCTTCTATTGTTTAATCTTTTACAGAGCCCTTTTAGCTCTCAGGCAATGTTTACCAGATCAGTTGAGGGATAACACATTTGCAACATGTCTTCAAGAAGATAAATCGACGAAACACTGGTTGAATCAATTACTGAAGAATCTGGAGACAGGACCACAGCAAGTACCTCCTCCTCAGCCAGGCCAGTCTGATCCAAGAGCCATTGGCATGTCACCACTAACATCATAGGCTTATGATAGCGGTGCATTGAAAAAATATTCAATTGAATTGCATTCATAATATAGTCGTTGCATGAGATTGAAAGAAAAATCGAATACCTTAATGGACAAGAAAAATAAAAAACGAACCGAAACAGCAACGAAGTAGTATTCGTTATTGACGACGATTTTACTTTTGTAATTTGAATTCGTTGCTCTCCACGGTACTTGGATTTTATGTATGAGAAAAACATTGAAAGAAAACACTCCATGATTGATGCGGACTCAAGATTGTAAAAAAAAGATTATATTTCCATATGTTTTTATATGGCTTTGTTAAGCATATATGTATATTAAGTATTTCGCACCGATTTGACGAACTTTCTTCCCAAACCCTACCAATTCAATGAATTTTTTTTTATATGACTACATTGAATCTCAAAGATACTCTGAATGTTTTGTAGATTTTTTAAAATAGTGTTTAAAAAAAAACTCTAAAAAACCTATTTCTGACAATCTAAAAAACTCACAAAAACCTATTATTATGTGTAGAAATCTTCAAGCTGTCACTCTAAGTGAAAGTATGATTTTTTCTTCCCTCAAGAACTCGAGAACTGCTCTATTTGAGCTAATTCGATAAGAAATTGTCAAACAATTCGTCTGATATATAAAAATATTTAAACATCGGACCACGGTTCACGAATTTTTCAGAATTGTTTTAATGTTGATTATAAAGCATAAAAAATCATACTTTCGCTACAGGTGATAGCTTGAAATGCATAATAACGAATTCTTGGGAACGTTTTCAGATTTTCAAAACTTTTTTCAAGTGGTCGTGTATTTTTCAGGGTGTCTTTCACACTCAATGTGAGCGTATCAGAAAGTCAAGTTATCAGGGTTCGAGGAAAAGTATATCCAATCGTTGTAGAATATCTAATATGTACTCATGTTTACTCAGATGTAGGGCCCCAAAACAAACTTTGGCAATTTTTAGGGTAGTCAGATTGTAAAATTCTTAAGGGAAAATTCTACGAGTATTTGGTTTAAGCCTTATTATTATTGATATACAATAATACTCTATTTTATTCTCGCTGACTCAGTTCTTACATCAAAAGTGAGCTGACCATGTAGCTCTATACAATTGACAGTTGAGATATTAACTTGGGTTGAATGAAAAATGCCAGTGTACCATATTGTTAGTGTTCCTTTTCTGTACGAGGCAAAAGCCTCCTGCACCAATGAAGAACAAGGCATGCTTCGTCGACCACAAATTGATGTAATGTATTTTTATCTGCTATTGTCAATTAACTGGAATCTCACGGTCAGTACACTTTAGATGAAATGCTGAGACTCTTCAGGATGTAACGATTATTGTACTCATAAGTCATAAAATCCTATCTCCGATACTGTATATATGACCGGATTTGTGTATATTAGATACATAAATATAAACGTGTAATATATAAACTACAACATTACATGCTCATTATGATCTGAAATATTATGTAGTCTTATTCTTAATCAGCATGCATAGCCAGATGAAATATACACCTATGTGCAGATTTTTTATTTTCGAGCCTAGAACCTAAAATCATTTCCCCAACAAATTTTAGTTTGATGAAAGTTAAGAACTTCGACAGGAATTCAGTAGATATGAAATTGAGTGTGTTTACACGGTGTTTTCAATTTTTTTCAAGAAAATGAACGGTACTGTATTAACCGGTTGACTGGTAAGCTTTCTTTTTTTCTTTTCAGTTTTAGTGCCAAAACTGATACGAGCCAATAAGTTACTGAATTATACGAAAATGCGATTCTGGGGGTTTTCGAGGTTGCTGATTCCATTCCCAAACTTGGTTTAACTTCCAATGAGTCAACTAGAGCTTTTTCCGAACATTTATTCGGTGTTTTATTTTTTCTAGATATTTTCAGTCAAATCTCTGAAAAATGTATTGGCGTAACTGCGAATATCCATATAGTTTGTATTAAAATCATAAAACGGAAAAAAGTTTCTGTTGTCAATCCTAAACATATAACATTTTTGAAATTTCTTTTCTGAAATTTTTTAACTTGTTTTGCCTTAAACTGAAAATCTTGAAATTATTTGGAAGAATTTCAATGCATTCAGAAGTGAAAAATGAAACTTCATTATCCTCTTTATATTTCAGTACAAGTCCCACAACGAAAAAATTGATCAGTTATAATTAAGCACTAATTGAAAAATAAAATTTCAAACCAAAATGAAATGAAAAAAATGAACTCAGCAAAAAGAAGCGCATTTTTTCTCGGTTTACCTTTCTTTTGAAATCCAAAAGTTCTCACGTTACGTTATGTTTTTAAAATACTATCTTTATCAAAAGAATGAGAAGCTCACGTGAAAAAATTATACAGAACTTTCTTCAAAATGAATTGAAAGCTCCAGCTATCCTCGTGAACGTCGCAGTATAAAAGAAACGTTCAATAGAATTTCTTCTCAAAACGCGGATCATCTGAGGATAAGAAAAGGAATTTAAACAAAAATAGATTGGAGCCGAATGTCTCCCGTTCGAAATACTCTTCATGAAATTCGTTTCTTTTATTTAGAAACTTCCCAAGCCTGGTGTAGCACATCACTTACAGAGTAACTTTATTTACACTATCCCGAAAGACACTCAGTTAAATCGATAAAAAAAAATTTTCATAAAACTGTAAAAATCATATTTTTCGTTTCACGAACAAGCTACTTGGTAGTTTATCGTAGAGAATTACTTCCTCTATTAAAAAACTGTTATAGGCATGATAATTGAAAAAAATTAATGAAATCACCTATTTTTGTTATGCCCGAACGTGAGAACGAGCGGGCTGAGAGGAAAATAACAATAACAAATATTAAAGTTACTAATCTCTCAGATGAACAAATAAATAATTGAGTAAAAAGGAGAAGAGATAGAAATAGTAGATGTTCGGAATAGCTATTAAAGCGCTAGGCGCACCTATTACGGTTGCTAATATACAATATGGAATTTCAGGAGGATTGATATAGGTCAAAACACATAAACAGAAGGTAAGAGTAACACGTTAGCTTGTTTATTGAAAAATCGGAATTGGAGATTTAGATTACAGTCGAATAAGATCGCAGTCTACTTCCTCTTGTTTGCAATTATATAACATAAATGAAATAAAAGGTGATACAATTTTGGACTTATGGGACGCGTAATCTGAGACGTGCTGACATAGAGCGGCGTTGCGGGTCTCCTCGAAGACAGTGTAGTCGGCACACTCACGTACACAAATCGCGTAGTACACTCAATAAATTTGAGCATATATTATATCGAAATATTGTTTAACTTCTGGATTTTTATTATTAATACTTTGAAGGTTTGGATATGTAAATAACCGATTAATGAGTTCTTATTTGCCTTCAAGAAGTAAAGAAACGCTGCACCTCAGTGCCTCACTAGCCCTGGAGCAGTGATGCTTGATCGCGAAAATTCGAAGACGCGTAATAGTCCAGTCACCTTAGCATAAGTTCTATTCAAGAGACCTAGAGGTTAGCCAATTTTTTATAAGTAGTTTGGACCTACAGGAATATAATCCTGAATTTGCGAACAAATCCAACTTGCACTTTTGCAATAAAAAATTATTGAAAAAAACGATTTTTTTGAGTTGGTGCTCAGGGAACGCATCTGATCGAAAAACTTAACACATGAAAGTTGTTCGACATAATGTCCTCTATAAAAAAGGTCTTATACAAAAATGCGGTATCATTCCTAATTAAGCAGTTAATTGCAAATAAAGACAAAAAATCACAACTTTATTTTTGCTGCTACAATCGTTTGTTTGTAGAGTTATCGGTTTGAAATTCACATAAGATGTAGGGAATTCAATGTCCAAGAGAACGGTCCAAGATTTATTAACCTGTAAGATATAGTTTAGCAACGATTTGCGATCTTCGAAAAAACTTTGACATCTCATAGAATTTGGCGATGAAGGCCTACAGCGTAGAAAAAAATCGAGGAGCTTCGTGTCACCGTGCACAAACTTTTTGGAAAAAATTAATCGTTTTTGTTGATAATAAATAGTGCTTTTTGACGTTTTAAAAATTTTACTTATAAACAAATAGCAATTCTGGACAAAGTTACAAAGATATTCGGAAAAATCTTGGACCATTCGATGCGTTTTTGAAAAACGAACAATTTAAAAAAAAAGTCTCAATATCTCTATTACAGACCAAGATATGAATATTTTTATATTTTTGCAAACATTTGTTGTTGATATTGAGATTTTTGGAAAAATCAAATTCGATAGCCTTCCGTAGGGTTCCAGCTATGAGATTTGATAAAATACTGACCTCCAACAGGGATATTGTCATCACGGTTATCCGTGTAATCTACTCGACGGCACGCGGCCGAGAGCACGGCGACCGCCGCTCGCCCGGGCGCGGCGGTGGGGGTACCCCTTCGCCCTCCGCAGACCCGCTCGAGCGACTTAGTTAACAAATTTGATAATTCCCCTTAGAATGGTCGTAGAACGATGTACTTTTTTTTCATTTTGCGTGATTTTTTCTCGCGAATGCGATGGTACCGTTAAAAATCATGTCCGTTCCACAGGAAAGCCGCCACGATCGATTTTAAAAATTCCACATATAACCATGCTTTAAATTCAATTTACCGTTAATGGGATAGGGTATCATGAATAAATATTTTCTTCAACATTATTTCATTCATAACAATTCGTTTATTTATATGAATGAAAAAAAATTAAGGAAGAATAGTTCACATCGTTTTGATTTTTTTTCTCGTCAGGTTCATACTCATCATCGCTATGAGATACTTTTACATTTATTGGCACCGTTACAACGGGCAAGTCAATTTCTATTTCATCGTCGATCGCTTCTTCACAATGGAAATTTTCTTCTCCATCCTCATCATCGATTAATATTATTTCGTGTTCGGCAGTATTCGCACAACTCATGCCGTTACATTTTTTACATAGTACCATACATTTTAATCCTAATTTCCTGCACGTACAATAAGATGTACAGTAGGGTGGCCCTTAATATGGGAAAAAAAAAATTTTCCCCCAAAACGATTCCAAATGATAAAAAAAAAATCTACGCAAAGCCGCAGCTATGTCCGGTAAGAGGAACACGTGCCTGTAAGCATGAACTTAGATTCAAATATCAATTTTTCTGCGTGATTGGAGAAATTTCGGTTTTTAAAATCTGGTTTATGTGTCAATTTTTTTTCCTACTTTCCAAAGCTATTGTATTCAATATCCAGATCAAATAATAAGGTCTTCCATACTACACTAACGAAAAAAATTAAAGGATCAAAAGATTTTTCCGAATTTTTAGTGATTTTTCAAAATGTTGTATTTCAGTGAAAAATGGTCGTATCGAGGTCTAAAAAAACGCATTTTGAAGCTTCAAGTTTCTGACTTCAAGATCTTATGACGAAAAAAATGCAGAGCTACATGTTCTGCGCAATTTTGAGAAAAAGTGTGAGAAAAAAATTTGCAAATTTTTATGCTGTTTATCAATTCCACAAGCGTAGATTTATTTTTTTCAACTAAGCCATGGTATGGACCGGATAGCTGGTTTATTCAGCTTCAATTTGCTTTTTAAAAACTTGGGTAGGACGTTTTTTTGTTGAGATGTTGAACTTTGAATTAAGAAGAACTCTTTTGTCTTTGATCGACGATATCTCGGCAACCAATAGTCGCACAAGAAATTCAAGGGCAGTTCTGAAAACTGTAATGAATGTCCTACAAGGTTCCGTTGCGATCTTGAAGATGAAATTTTTCTTTCATCCTTGTCGTGAGTTTAAAAAAATTGCAAAAAAAGGTAATTTATGGTTTTTCAGAAAGTCAATAGCCAAATTTCAAATAATCATGAAATGACTGATGTTGAGTATGCCATTTACAGCTGAATATACCCCCAAAAACCCTGCGAAGTTACATTTCGATCTAACCAATCGTTTCTTCGTTGCAACCGGTCAAACATTAAACAAATTTAAGGGTCACGTTTTTAACGTTAAACGAGTCGTGATCATGACCAAAATGAAAAAAAAAATTCTAAGTTTTTTCTACATTTTTCTCATAAATAAGGTTGAAGTATACAAAAAAAAAATTCCGAAAGTTTTTGATGAAAATTGATTTTATTTCTTAAGGCTTCCAACATTGAGGGCTACTGAAAAACCATAAATTACCTTTTTTTTTATTTTTTTAAATTCACGACAAGGATGGAATAAAAAATTCATCTTCAAGATCGCAACGGAACCTTGTAGGACATTCATTCCAGTTTTCAGAACTGCCCTTGAGTTTCTTGTGCGACTATTGGTTGCCGAGATATCGTCGATCAAAGACCAAAGAGTTCTTCTTAATTAAAAGTTCAACATCTCAGCAAAAAATGGTCCTACCCAAGTTTTAAAAAAAGCAAATTGAAGCTTAATGAACCAGCTATCCGGTGCATACCATGGCTTAGTTAAAAAAAATTAATCCACGCTTGTGGAATTGATAAAAAAGCATAGAAATTTGCTGTTTCTTCTCGCACTTTTTCTCAAAATTGCGCAGAACATGTAGCTCCGCATTTTTTTCGTCATAAGATCATAAAATTAGAAACTTGAAGCTTCAAAATACGTTTTTTTAGACCTCGATACGACCATTTTTCACTGAAATACAACATTTTAAAAAATTACTAAATCATGGAGAAAAATTGATACCCCTAGGAAAAAAAAGGTTGGGACAAGTACATTGATGGTCCCTCGTTTGCTGATAATTCCATCCATAAAAAAAACTTTGAAAAAAATTTAAAAAAATTGTAAAGGAAAATATTTTATAAAAAAAATACAGAACAATTCGAAAAAACTTTCACGAATCTTCAAAAAACATTACATTTAAAAAAAACTAATCTGTATCTATTTTTTAAAGTGTCAAAAGAATCAAATAACGAGTAAAAAATAAAAAACCGAAAAATCGCGCTTAAAATCATTTTGGAAACCGATGCCTCCATTCTTCTTATTTGATTCGAACAGCTAAATCAATTTAAAAAAAATCCATCTAATTTATGTGCAGCATTAAAATTTATTATATCAATTCGAGGCCAAGTATTTTCTAATGAATTGAAAAAAATTACCACTTGAATTACGTTCAGCCCTAAAATTTATGATATCAATCGGTGGACAAGTATTTTATTAGTCACTCAAAATTTTGACATTATTAAATTGTTCTAAGAAGCTTTTAAATCCAAAAAAATCACATGAAAGCTAGTCATTTGTTACTCTATGGTGGCAGAGACTTATAAGAAAATCGATTCTTCTCAGACTTTCAGGATCCTCTGGTATTATTCACAAAATTCGACGTCGATTGGATCGATACAAATTATGTTTAAATATGTGTTAAAAGTACTTGTCCGGCCCAGCACTATTCATTCAATAAAAAATCAATCATAAAAAAACGAAATTGTACGGCAGAATCTGGTTAAAAATTTATTGAAATGCGATTCATTATTAATTTAATGTTCTTTATAATAGGATAGGTTAGTTCTTATTCCCAATGGAATTCGTTCGCTGGAGAATAAGTGTGAAGTAAAAATTGCCTTCATTGAATATAAACTGGAGAGTTATTTTGGAAGCTTGAACATATATATTATGGACAATTTTTTTCATCTATCGATGCACAATAATATCCATTGTATATTGTGGAACAATTTGTTTCCATTTTTTATTAAATTAGTGCAATTAAGTAAAAGTTAATTGAAGATAATTCTCCCAATTCCCTCTGCATGAATACTTGTGATCCATCAGTTCTAAACAAGCCCTGATTTTTATTTGGATAAACAATTTAATCGGAAAGTGCTGGGCCGGACAAGTACTTTTAACACATATTTAAACATAATTTGTATCGATCCAATCGACGTCGAATTTTGTGAATAATACCAGAGGATCCTGAAAGTCTAAGAAGAATCGATTTTCTTATAAGTCTCTGCCACCATAGAGTAACAAATGACTAGCTTTCATGTGATTTTTTTTGGATTTAAAAGCTTCTTAGAACAATTCAATAATGTCAAAATTTGGAGTGACTAATAAAATACTTGTCCACCGATTGATATCATAAATTTTAATGCTGCACGTAAATTAGATGGAATTTTTTTCAATTGATTTAGCTATATGAATCAAATAAGAAGAATGAGGCATCGGTTTCCAAAATGATTTTAAGCGCAATTTTTCGGTTTTTTATTTTTTACTTGTTATTTGATTCTTTTGACACTTTAAAAAATAAATACAGATTAGTTTTTTTTAAATATAATGTTTTTTGACGATTTGTGAAAGTTATTTCGAATTGTTCTGTATTTTTTTTATAAAATATTTTTCTTTACAATTTTTTTTTATTTTTTTCAAAGTTTTTTTATGGATGGAATTATCAGCAAACGAGGGACCATCAATGTACTTGCCCCAACCTTTTTTTTCCTAGGGGAAGTGTATGGTTAGATATCACGTCTGTTTTCTCAAATGTTCCTTATTTGTGTTCAGATAACTATAGGATTTTAGTTTAAATTTCTATGAATTATTTATGATTTTCGACTTATAAACTTGGTTTTCACGAAAAAAGACCTATTTTTCGTCAAAATTGTACTGGGAATATTTCGTCACAGGTCTATCCTTGGACTTTGACGATTTTTTCCTTGTACTTTAATATGTTATGCTTTTTGGGAACCCAAGAGTACGGTGGAAAGCGGGTAGCGGTCCGAGATATGATCTTCGGCTTATAACGTTGGTTTCCACGAAAAAAGAACTATTTTTCGTCTAAATTGTACTGGAAATATTTCGTCACAGGTCTATCCTTGGACTTTAGCGATTTTCTCCCTTGTACTTTAATATGTTATGCTTATTGGGAACCCAAGAGCACGGTGGAAACCGAGATGGAGGCGGAGATATGATTTTCGGCATGTAACTTTGGTTTCCACTAAAAAAGACCTATTTTTCGTCAAAATTGTACTGAAAATATTTCGGCACCGGTTTGTCCTTGGACTTTGGTGACTTTATCCCTTGTCTGCTAATGTATTTTGTCTAGTAGGAACCCAAGAGCACGGTGGAAACCGGGTTGGAGGCCGAGATATGATTTTCTGCTTATAACGTTGGTTTCCACGAAAAAAGACCTATTTTTCGTCAAAATTGTACTGAAAATATTTCGGCACAGGTCTGTCCTTGGACTCTGGCGATTTTTCCACTTGTACTCTAATATGTTTTGTCCATTAGGAACCCGAGAGCATAGAGCAATGCGTGTTGCGGGCCGAGATATGATTTTCGGCTTGTAACATTTGTTTCGTCGAATAAAGACCGATTTTTCGTGAAATTTGATATGAAAAATTTTCGCCATGGATCTATCCGTAGACTTTATCGATTTTTCCCAAATCTTCATACTAAGAAAGAAGAGAAGTGGAGACTTCTTTAATAGAACAGATATTTTGATCTCTTTTCTCCAAAATTCAAGTGAAAGATAAAGAAAATTCAATGCACAACAAATCCAACAGAATTGACCATTTTTAAATTTCGCTTTTGCATTCTGAATCTAGAAATTTTCGTGTTATCCAAAACGTGCCCCTGATCAAAAATATTTTCAAAGTTTGCAAGTGGCCGCTGAGGTCCAATTGTCTACAGTTTGACAGTTACCGAAAAAAGCACCAGAAAACTTCTAACATTTATTATGCCAGAATTCAACAGAGCAACAGAATTCAAAGAAGTTTGCGGTACCTGCATTGATTTTGGAGGAAAACAATTTCAGGACAATTTAGAAATGAATTTAGAAATTTAAAAACTCAGAATAGACTTTAGAAAAAGGAAAATTTAGGAATTTAGAAAATCTGAAGACTTTTGTGGTGAATTTTCCAGATTACATATTGGGGTAAATAATTTGAATGATTGGCACACATGCTGCGACACAGAAATACAAAAGTTTGGAGGTGTTCGCTTCATAGCAGTAATACAAACTTCAATTCTATTCGAAGAGAAACACTTTAAATCTTGCTGAACCAAGATCCATTACATATTACCATAATCAAAGATACTTAGCACACATATTTATGCACAGAAATTTCAGTTCTCAGGGATCTGCGATTCAATATATCTATGTAATGTGTTTTGAAGACACCAATTTCAATTCTATCCATAAATGAGCAACTGAAGACTTTTGTAATGAATTTTTCATTACAGTTAGAGTCAAAAAGTAAAATGAATGGCACAGTATATAAATTGTATAGTTTGTAGATCTTTGCTGTATTTCAATGATCCGAATCTACAGCGTTATAATGAAAAGTTGTCAAAATTCATGATGTCACATTAAAATGACATAGTGCACATTGCATTCAGAAATTCTGTATATTTCCATGGATGTTGGCAGGCATTATATTTGATCGTATCCAAAACTGAGCAACTGTAGACTTATCATTATGATTCTTTTCACTAATAATTCCACATTTGCAGTCTGCAAAGTGGGATTACTCAACATACATGTCATTTCATACGTTCTATTGTCAAAATTTGTGTTTGCCCACTGCATTCCGATCATACGACTTTTCATATCATCAGAAAAAAAAGCATCCAAAGGCTTTCTGGAACAAGTTTCCAAATTTATCATTCCACAGACCAAGTAGAAAAAGAGTGACTATACGCATACCAAGACCAGAAATTTAAAAAAAAATATGATTTACAAAATGTGCAATTAAATATCATGGCTAGAAATCTCTCGAACCATGTTACCTCAATCAGCATGAAGAAGTAGTAGAAAATCAGAGGACACATCTCAGGCAACGAATTAATAATACGTATCGATCCGCTGCAAACCGATGGGGTGAAAACAAGGATCGGAGAGGGCAGAGCCAAACTTAATATCAAGCAAAATATAGGAATGTTTAAAAATAATGATGACACAAGAAATAAATTAGAAAACATTTATTCAATTAAAGTTTCTGTCATCATTTTAACAGTTCTGTGTGTTTTTCTTTTATTAATTCGTATATATAACCTATTTACACATGATATATAACAATGCAATCCATGGTTTTCGATGTCTAGGTATATTTCTCCATGGTTCTCCATGTCTAGGTCGACGGGTCCATGGTTTCCGATGTCTATGTCGACGGCTTCATGGTTTTCGATGTCTAGGTATATTTCTCCATGGTTTTCGATATCTAGACATTTTGCTCCATGGTTTCCGATGTCTAGGTCGACGGGTCCATGGTTTCCGATGTCTATATCGACGGCGTCATGGTTTTCGATGTCTAGGTATACTTCTCCATGGTTTTCGACGAAAGTTATTTCGAATTGTTCTGTATTTTTTTTATAAAATATTTTTCTTTACAATTTTTTTTTATTTTTTTCAAAGTTTTTTTATGGATGGAATTATCAGCAAACGAGGGACCATCAATGTACTTGCCCCAACCTTTTTTTTCCTAGGGGAAGTGTATGGTTAGATATCACGTCTGTTTTCTCAAATGTTCCTTATTTGTGTTCAGATAACTATAGGATTTTAGTTTAAATTTCTATGAATTATTTATGATTTTCGACTTATAAACTTGGTTTTCACGAAAAAAGACCTATTTTTCGTCAAAATTGTACTGGGAATATTTCGTCACAGGTCTATCCTTGGACTTTGACGATTTTTTCCTTGTACTTTAATATGTTATGCTTTTTGGGAACCCAAGAGTACGGTGGAAAGCGGGTAGCGGTCCGAGATATGATCTTCGGCTTATAACGTTGGTTTCCACGAAAAAAGAACTATTTTTCGTCTAAATTGTACTGGAAATATTTCGTCACAGGTCTATCCTTGGACTTTAGCGATTTTCTCCCTTGTACTTTAATATGTTATGCTTATTGGGAACCCAAGAGCACGGTGGAAACCGAGATGGAGGCGGAGATATGATTTTCGGCATGTAACTTTGGTTTCCACTAAAAAAGACCTATTTTTCGTCAAAATTGTACTGAAAATATTTCGGCACCGGTTTGTCCTTGGACTTTGGTGACTTTATCCCTTGTCTGCTAATGTATTTTGTCTAGTAGGAACCCAAGAGCACGGTGGAAACCGGGTTGGAGGCCGAGATATGATTTTCTGCTTATAACGTTGGTTTCCACGAAAAAAGACCTATTTTTCGTCAAAATTGTACTGAAAATATTTCGGCACAGGTCTGTCCTTGGACTCTGGCGATTTTTCCACTTGTACTCTAATATGTTTTGTCCATTAGGAACCCGAGAGCATAGAGCAATGCGTGTTGCGGGCCGAGATATGATTTTCGGCTTGTAACATTTGTTTCGTCGAATAAAGACCGATTTTTCGTGAAATTTGATATGAAAAATTTTCGCCATGGATCTATCCGTAGACTTTATCGATTTTTCCCAAATCTTCATACTAAGAAAGAAGAGAAGTGGAGACTTCTTTAATAGAACAGATATTTTGATCTCTTTTCTCCAAAATTCAAGTGAAAGATAAAGAAAATTCAATGCACAACAAATCCAACAGAATTGACCATTTTTAAATTTCGCTTTTGCATTCTGAATCTAGAAATTTTCGTGTTATCCAAAACGTGCCCCTGATCAAAAATATTTTCAAAGTTTGCAAGTGGCCGCTGAGGTCCAATTGTCTACAGTTTGACAGTTACCGAAAAAAGCACCAGAAAACTTCTAACATTTATTATGCCAGAATTCAACAGAGCAACAGAATTCAAAGAAGTTTGCGGTACCTGCATTGATTTTGGAGGAAAACAATTTCAGGACAATTTAGAAATGAATTTAGAAATTTAAAAACTCAGAATAGACTTTAGAAAAAGGAAAATTTAGGAATTTAGAAAATCTGAAGACTTTTGTGGTGAATTTTCCAGATTACATATTGGGGTAAATAATTTGAATGATTGGCACACATGCTGCGACACAGAAATACAAAAGTTTGGAGGTGTTCGCTTCATAGCAGTAATACAAACTTCAATTCTATTCGAAGAGAAACACTTTAAATCTTGCTGAACCAAGATCCATTACATATTACCATAATCAAAGATACTTAGCACACATATTTATGCACAGAAATTTCAGTTCTCAGGGATCTGCGATTCAATATATCTATGTAATGTGTTTTGAAGACACCAATTTCAATTCTATCCATAAATGAGCAACTGAAGACTTTTGTAATGAATTTTTCATTACAGTTAGAGTCAAAAAGTAAAATGAATGGCACAGTATATAAATTGTATAGTTTGTAGATCTTTGCTGTATTTCAATGATCCGAATCTACAGCGTTATAATGAAAAGTTGTCAAAATTCATGATGTCACATTAAAATGACATAGTGCACATTGCATTCAGAAATTCTGTATATTTCCATGGATGTTGGCAGGCATTATATTTGATCGTATCCAAAACTGAGCAACTGTAGACTTATCATTATGATTCTTTTCACTAATAATTCCACATTTGCAGTCTGCAAAGTGGGATTACTCAACATACATGTCATTTCATACGTTCTATTGTCAAAATTTGTGTTTGCCCACTGCATTCCGATCATACGACTTTTCATATCATCAGAAAAAAAAGCATCCAAAGGCTTTCTGGAACAAGTTTCCAAATTTATCATTCCACAGACCAAGTAGAAAAAGAGTGACTATACGCATACCAAGACCAGAAATTTAAAAAAAAATATGATTTACAAAATGTGCAATTAAATATCATGGCTAGAAATCTCTCGAACCATGTTACCTCAATCAGCATGAAGAAGTAGTAGAAAATCAGAGGACACATCTCAGGCAACGAATTAATAATACGTATCGATCCGCTGCAAACCGATGGGGTGAAAACAAGGATCGGAGAGGGCAGAGCCAAACTTAATATCAAGCAAAATATAGGAATGTTTAAAAATAATGATGACACAAGAAATAAATTAGAAAACATTTATTCAATTAAAGTTTCTGTCATCATTTTAACAGTTCTGTGTGTTTTTCTTTTATTAATTCGTATATATAACCTATTTACACATGATATATAACAATGCAATCCATGGTTTTCGATGTCTAGGTATATTTCTCCATGGTTCTCCATGTCTAGGTCGACGGGTCCATGGTTTCCGATGTCTATGTCGACGGCTTCATGGTTTTCGATGTCTAGGTATATTTCTCCATGGTTTTCGATATCTAGACATTTTGCTCCATGGTTTCCGATGTCTAGGTCGACGGGTCCATGGTTTCCGATGTCTATATCGACGGCGTCATGGTTTTCGATGTCTAGGTATACTTCTCCATGGTTTTCGACGTCTAGGTATATTTCTCCATGGTTTTCGATGTCTAGGTATATTTCTCCATGGTTTTCAATGTCTAGGTCGACGAGTCCATGGTTTCCGATGTCTAGATCGACGGATTCATGGTTTTCCAGGTCTAGGTCCGTGGCTCCATTGTTTTCGATGTCAAAGCAGATATCAGCCCCAATAATTTTTTTGCCACGAATTTTGATAGTTATTATTAATTGTCCGAAAATTAGAATTACGAAGAACACTATTGTTATTTTCTTGAAAAAGTAGTAATTGGACAGGGGGTATTGCAAAATGCTTGAGAATTTGGAAGTTACCGTTAGTCGATTCTCAATTGATTGAACAGTTTAAATTTGTGGAAATAAAATGATCAATTATGGAAATTATTGGCAACTAATGAAAAATGTATTGCCAATTGACGGAAATTTTCCAATTGATGGAGAATGTTTTGGCAAATGACGTAAATTTGTCCATTTAATAAAAAGTTTTTGGTCAATCGATGAAGACCGGATCATTCTTCGTCAATTCGCCCACAATGTTGTCAAATGATTATATATTTATCAATAATGAGCGATACAATTTAGATATGGAATACGATAGATTGATGGAGATCGAGGTTTTTTGGGGCTGCTGAGCGCAATTCCAGTATCAGATTTCATAGATTTCGAAAATTCAAAATGGCGGATCTTATATTTCAAACCACTTTTTGACTTTGATCGGAAAAATTGATACAACTGGCCTGAAACTTGTTATTCAGAGGTTTTTGGTGTCGCTGAACACGAATCCGCCGCCGACTTTTCTAAATTTCAAAAATTTGAAGTGATGAATCTGATATTTCGAACGATTTCTTGAACAACAATGCAATTGGCCCGAAACTTGTTACTGAAAGGTTTCCGGGGTCGCTGAGCAGAAATCTGATGTCGAATGTTTAAAATTTCAAAAATTTAAAGTGTCGAATATAATATCTTGTAGGACTTTCTTAAAATCAATCCCATTGACCTGTAATTATTTCTCGAGAGTTTTTGTGACTGCTGAGCACAATTCCGATGTCAGATTTTCATAATTTCGAAAATCAGAAGCGTCGACCTAGCCATCGAAAGCCATAGAGCTGTCGATATGTCAACATCGGAAACCATGGATCCGTCGAACTAGACATCGGAAACCATGGATCCGTCGACCTAGACATCGGAAACCATGGACCCGTCGACCTAGACATCGAAAACCATGGAGGAATATGCCTTGACATCGAAAACCATGGAGAAGTATACCTAGTCATCGAAACCCATAGAGCAATATGCCTAGACATTGAAAACCATGGAGAAATATGCCTAGACATCGGAAACCATGGAGAAAAATAACTAGACATCGAAAATCATGGAGCCGTAGACCTAAGCGTCGAAGATCTTCACGAACGTATCGCATACTATGTATGCGTAAACCAGACAATGTATGATCTACCAATTGGTCAAAAATGTCTCTAAAATTGAATTTTATATGATCAATTGACAGAATATTTTGGATCAATTGAAAAATTTTCGGCAATTGGCAATATCACCTTTATTAATTAGAAATTGGTTGGTCAACTGGTAATATCTCCTCCATCAATTGGAAATTGGTTGGTCAATTGACAATATCTTCTCCATCAATTGGAAAATTTTTGTCAATTGGTAATATCTCCTTCATCAATTAGAAATTGGTTTTTCAATTGACAATGTAATTTGAAATAATTACTGATTTAAATTTTTAATCAACTGATAATAATTATTTTCCCAATGTGCATTTTTGATCAATGTAAAAATTAAAAATAAAAAAAATTTTTTTTGACGATCTCTGGATGATACTAAGGTCGAGAAAAGAAGTTGGCCGAGAAACGCCAAAAATGGTTATGTGTTTTTCTTAGAACAAATTGAGAAATAAATCACCGATAACAGATCACATCTATATATTGTCGTAATATAAAGAAGAGATGAACCGGTCTTCACTATCATGATTTCGATTTTTTAATATCTTGTTAAATTTCAAGTTCACGGTGCACAAAAAGTCGGCAAATAAACATGAAATACAGCATGAATGCTGTGAAAAACTGAAGACAAGTACATTTATGTCCCCTGGACAGCCCTCGTCAAATATTAATTCATTACAACGTATGAAAAACTGTGCTCAACAAAAATTGAACACCTATAAAAAACTACAAGCTCGTCATAGCAGCTCAAGAAAAAATGATTGAACCCTCAAAAAATAAAATCATACATTGCTTCTTGAAATTGAAAAAGGAAATTGAAAATTGTCCGAGTAAAAATCTGCTTCTAAAAAAACTATCCAAAAACCAAACTCATCATACACTTTATGAAAAACCTTCTTCGTTATCATTCAAAAGAATATCGAACCTCGTCAAGACACGCTTCCTTCCAAATAATTATTACAAAATAATTCACAAAAATGACGTCTCAAATGACCATTTCAAATGCATTAATGAATAACCTCGAACCTGTGATGTGGAAATACGTAATCTCAAGACGTTCCGCTTAAAGGAACTGAACGTTGTCAAATAAGTGCAAAAGTGAAAAGTACATTGCATTGAGAACCAAAAAAATACAAATGTAATATATTTAAAGAAGATTAAAAAATACAAATAATCAAATGATAAACAAAAGAAAAACAAAAACACAAAAAATCGCAAACACAAAAAGTTATAATAACAAAAAATTACAAAGAAAAAAATTACGAAGATTTTAACTTACTGAATAGTCAACTAAATTATTGAATTTTAGCCGTTGTGAAATCATGTTCTAATGGGCTTTGAGAATACTCGTCTGCCTCAGAACGTTTTAGCTAAATTACTAAAAGATCGACAACCATAAAAGTTACAAAATCTTGCTTTTAAGCAATTATATAGAAGAACAATGCCACCCATTTTTTTTTTATAACTAGCACATATAAAACTGTGTTTAATTTCGAGTTGAGAATACTCTTCCGGCCCAAGGAGTCCTGACTGAGTTACTATTCGACAGTAGAAACCTATAAGGAAACCGAAATCTTCCTGCCCACGACTTTTTGAGAAAATGGCTAATCCAAAATATCACATCAAAGGTGAAGTCATCTTTCACTTTATGATAGTAGAGATTTATAAGAAAATCGATTCTTCTCCGACTTTCAGGATCCCCTGGTATGATTCACTACATATTCGACGTCGATTGGATCGGTACAAGTTATTTTTAAATACATGTTAAAAAGTACTTGTCCGGCCCATCACTTTCTATTCAAATTGCTCATTCATAAAAAAATCAAAGACGATGCTAATCCATATGTTAATATGATGGAACAAAAAAATCATATTTCTTTGAATTCCTCGAAACGCTCGTGTTTTACTTAACTGTTGATATTTATTGATTTTAACCGGATAAAATTGTATACGTGGATATAAAAAAATAAACACAAAATCGTATGGCTGAGTCCGATCGAAATTTTTCGAAAAATGCGACATATTATCATTTCAATATTCTCAGCATTAGTATAGGATGGTTCCTATACTGAATATGGAATTTCTTCGCTGAAAGAAATGAGAGGTAAGAATTGCTTTCATTTTGCAATGTAAGCTGAGAAGTTATCTTGAATGCTTGAAAATTTGTATCGTGCAAAGTATATTTTTTTATTTTATGGTTGCACAATGAGATCCCTTGTAAAATACGGGGAAATTCGATTAGATTTTTTTCACAATTTATTCAATTACCTAAAGATATTTTTGTCAACTCTCTCCGAATTCATACTTGTGGTTCATCAATTTTAGGAGAGCCCTGATTTTTTTATTATATTTTTTCATCAGGGCCTTAAAGTCCGTATTGTAAAATTCTTTTCCTCGATCGACGTGAAGATTTTTGGGTATGCGTCCTTTGCTGAGAATTGATTCCATTGCAGCGGTGACATCTTTTCCACTCTTACTCTTCAATGGTGCGGCCCAGGCGAATTTGGAGAATATATCGATGACGGTGAGGAGAAATTTATACTTGGAGTTGTGTTGTGCATATGCAGACATATCGACAAGATCAGCTTGCCAAGTCTCATCCAGACCGCGTATATCCACTCGTCGACGTGGGTAATTTCGTCGAGCTGGCTTGTGTAGCTCCTCTACCACCGCGGCACGCTCATTCTCTCGCAACTTTTCACTTTTTAAGCTCCGCGATTGCATTTTCCAAATCTTTCATCTTCTTCAACAGGATGGTGAGATCATCTTTTATTTGCTCCGCGATTGTACTTTCCAAATTTTTCATCTCCTTGCGTAGAGTGGCGAGATCATCTTTTACACGCTTCTCTAAAGCAGCCACATTCGATTCGCACCTTTGATTCGTTATATGAGTCACACTATGAGTTATAGAATGAATGTGTTTACTTAACCAATCGTTTTCGTTCCAAGTCGTAATGACCGTCTGATGTAATTTTGAATCCAGCACCTGGTTTACCCGGAGGACCTGCACCACGTCTACTCAACTTTCGTCCAAACACATCGACGCTCATGTTGGGAATGTGGATGAAAGCAAGCTCTCACACGTTAATAAATGATTTCAGCTTCACGCAACTCCTCGATAATCGATATAATTTCATTCGAATGTGATGAATTTCCAGCAGCTTGTGATGCGAGCAATAAGCGAAGACGATCCACTAGTTCATTCGGATCATCCCAATGAACATAGTCGATAGAAGTATGCTTTCGTGCTACCTTGTACTGGGGCAGAGCACCACCCTTCTTATCGCTGCTACGCAGCATGTGGGATATATAATTTTTGAATTTACTATTTTTATCCTGACGTACTGCACCCGTGCGTTTATAAATTTTTTATGAGCATTCGTTGTAACGACAATTTTCTGATATTTCTCCAAGTCATTTGGAGTTATATATTTTGAGTTCGGGCTCTTTTTTAAACAACAGTTCCACCAAGCCAATACTTTTGGGATACTTTTCATCTCCAACAACTATATGATCGAGTTTTTTTTTCTTTCAAAGTATTTATTGATCTTATTGGTTACATGTTTGTGTTTTCGTTTCTTGCCCCCTCGGGGTCTCTAGACTATTATGGTGTATAGGAGGTGATTGTGTCGTATATGAAAATATGTGTTGTATTGTTGTTATCTTCCGATTTGCATGATTTCATGTTTGTTTTTCGACATTGTTTTCCTTATTTCTAGTGGGATTAGGTGATTGGATGAATATTTACAATGAGATGAAGTGCGTTTATTATAGAGTGGACTTTATTGGTCCGGTTCCGGTATTGGGCAGAGTATATTATTTTTTGCCGCTGGGTTGTCGTATGGTCGTAGGTCTTCTGCTGTGAGCCCCTTCAAGTATGGGCATGCGTGATTGCGGAGCTTCTCTAGCCCGTCTCGGTGTATTTGCCTGAGGCGTGCCAGGAACGGTTTTTCGCCGGTCATCTGCCAGAGATCTTCTGTTGGGAAGGCTATTGGTAGTCCAGCAGCCTGTTTGAGTGTTTTTTTGTAGCAAATCTCCATTTTTTTAAGTGCCGTCTTGTTGTATAGTGGTAACAGGCATTCCGTGCCATAGTTTATTGATGGCAGCACTCATGCACGAATCACTCGCCATTTGACATATGCATCAACTTCTGAGTATTTCCCTATGATTCCTTGAAGGCAATTGACAACGTATTTTGTGGTTGCAAGTCTTTTGGAGGAATGCGGCGTTATTTGTAGTGTTCTTGAGATGGTAATTCCGAGGTAGCTCAATTTTCGCGTCGGTTCTATCGTCACGATGTTTCGCGTTTCTGGGTCCTCGACGTAGACACCGCGTTTAGCATGTGTGCGGTGTTGTCGTCCAAAGATTATGGCTTGCGTCTTATCCGCGTTACATTTCAATCCCCATTTACGGTAGTATTTGAATAACTCTTGAGTGTTTCTCTCAGCAAGATACTTTGCATGTTGTGGAGAGTGTCCGTTGTTTACTATCATTAAATCGTCTGCGTACTGAGAGCTGAGATCAGCCGAGTGTGGGACGTCGGATATGTATAGGTTGAAGAGCATCGGGCCTAGCACCGATCCTTGTGGGACCCCGTGAGGTTGGAGTATGGGGTCACAGGTTTCGTTAAGAAATTTGCCTTGCAGTTTTCTGTTTATTAAGTACGATTCGATCATTTTGATTACGCTGATATCGATGTTTCTCTCTATGAGTTTATATATCAGTGCTTTATGGTTTATACAATCGAACACCTTCGAGAGATCCAGCGAAATAGCGTGGCATGTTTTTCCTTCGTTGATCGATTTTTGAATGAAATGTATTGCTCTGGTGAGTTGGCTGGCGGTTCCGAGTCCTGGCATGATCGAGTTCAAAATGAATTGGTGAATTACCAATCATTAATCTGTTTTGAGCGAGATTTCGTACTCCATACAAGCCATCTAATCTTATTTTGTTATTACTCCGCAGTAGACCCAAATATTCACGTATCAAATTATCAACATCTTCAAATGATTCCAAATTATCGTCATCATCATCATGATTATCATTATTTTTAGTTACGGGTACATTGACATTCTCATCAGTAATTGCATCATGCCAAATATCGTCTTTGAAAGAAATATCTTGCTGCATGCTATTTTCTCCGAAATTTGGAGACTCCTCCTTCTCCTCCGCCTCCTTCTTAACATTCACACGTTCACTCTTAATTTTCGGTTTTTTCGTATACGAAACTAGCTCCTCTAATGGTTCGACAATCGGTTTAAACACATCTTGCATTCTCTGCTGAGCACTATCACGTCCACTTTTCAACATTCGATGTTTCCGTCTGATTGCATCACTTGCCTTGGCAAGTTCGCTCAATACCTTGCCTTGGTAAGTTCACTAAAAGTTCTTTGCTCTTCATGTTGACGTATGCAAGTCAGACTCTAGACTGTCTTTAAAACTGAAAGAACAATCATTTATCATCGACGGTGAGGAAGGAATCAAATCCTCTTCTATATCTTCCAGCATTCAATTCACTGTCCTTGTCAATCGTGATGAATCCATACTTGTCCGACTTCCAACACTTTATACACATGTTTTTGAAGCACGCATAAGTCATATCAGTATTCACATGGTCATTATACACATGTTTTAGATTCATATCGTCTTGCTTGAATAGTACAACAAAATTTGCATTATCTCTCACAAGATGTTTCGGGATACGGATATACGTTTGACATAGATAAAAACTGTCCACAATCTCATGTCTCCCCATGGAAAAAAATGCTCTCACATTATCCTGCTTTTCGCATGCTATATCATCAAAGATAAATATTGAGTTTGGTCGAGCTTCACTGGGGGCCACAACTTGTTCATGCTCGTTAAATGGGAAGTATTCCACTCCTTTCACGGGTTTGAGCATTTGCTCGAGAAGTCGATATTTCGGCTGTTTCAACGATTTCGAGTAGAGATAAATGTTCTCGAATCTCAAACCGTTTGGATGTATCAAGAGCGTAAGTAGAGCATTCGTTTTTCCACAATTCGATGGACCACAAAACACGGCACGAATGTTGCTAGGTAGTATGTTCCCATGACGCTTCACTTTCTTTGCATCACCTACGAGTTCATCGAAATTTATTACGGGAAGTTGACCACCTTGTTTCTTCATCTTCATCTCGCATGCTACTGATTGAAAAAATCATATAAATGCGACTTTATAATATAATACTGATCAGTCGTGTTGCGACCACCGCGTGGTAATGATTGTGTATGGCAAAGGTCTTGTCAACAGTCTAATTAACAATCTCCCGGTGGAATTGCATCTACCAGGTTATCAATATTGTGGACCTGGCATAAAATTGGTCAAACGTCTTGCTCGTGGTGATCCAGGTATAAATCTGCTGGACGCAGCTTGCAAACAGCACGATGTCGCATATTCGAAAAATCGCGACAATTTGGAAGCAAGACATTTGGCGGATAAAGTTTTGGCTGAACAAGCTTGGAAACGTGTAACCTCGAAAGACGCGAGTCTCGGTGAAAGAGCAAGTGCTTGGGCTGTGACGGACATTATGAAGACTAAGAGGAAATTTGGATTGGGTATGAAACGCCCGAAAAGTGTTTGCCTGAAAAAGATTATCGGTGCTGCGAAGAAAGCAATGATACGTAAGTAGACTACATACAGGTATGGCGCCCCCCACTCCTATCCCCACTCCTTCCCCCACCACAACACCTACCCACTCCAAGCTATTTTTTCCCACTCCACAGGTAAATAGCTTGGTGGACAGGTGTGAGGGGGGGGGGAAGGAGGGGGATAGTGTGAGAAGTACCATACCTGTATGTTTTTCTACTTTTTATGTTATTTACCTTATTAATTAGAATGACGATGATGATGATGATGATGATGATGATGATGATGATGATGATGATGATGATGATGATGATGATGATGATGATGATGATGATGACGATGATGATGAATATTTATCGTAAAAGAAAATATTTTTCCGAAAAGTCGGGTAGATTTAAGACTTTTTACTTTATTTTTTGAAGTTTAATTTTAAGTGCAGAATTTTTTTCGATAGAAATTTATTTTCATTCAATTCGCTTCTTCTTCTTTCTCCTGAAACAGAGAACAGAGAACAAATTTTTAAAAAATATACTTTCTTCTTTCGATTAAGGTTTTCATGTTTTCAAAAAACTTATACTTACGGGTCTAATTCTTCTTCCTCTTCATCACTCTCCAAGAGAGCCACTCTGTTGAGCTCATTTTCCAGCTGATGTATATTCGGAGGGCGCGGAGAATCGAGATCGACGGGTATGAGCCTCCATTTTGATTTCTTCTTCGTTTCCTCCCTGAAACATTTATAAAACGCATTACTAAAAATGTTAAATTCGTAAATAATGAAAACTAGAAATAAAAACTTACTGTTTTTCTGCATCTTGCATAATTCTGGATTTTTTGAAAACGACATCGGTCCATGCGGAAGGCTCCGACGTTCTTTTCCTGATGGTGCTTTTCGCCTTCCTACGTTTTGATAATGCTCGCGAACGAGCTGCTATTTGACGAGCTTCGTCATCATTTGCCGCTCTGCGATGACTGCATACGTTCATCTTCGGAGCGGCCTGAAATTCCGGAGTGACGTCGTCGTACACTAGGTACACCCGTCTTTCTCCAGCTGTCACCTCTACCCAAATATTTGGTATTGGCCAGGGGTCGGATGGAGACACAATCCTCGTAACGAAGCTCTGGAAAAGAAACTTGGTTCAAAATCACGTCACTCATTTCCTCCACTTACACATTCACAAACACTATACGAATTCGCGAGTTCTGTTTTTTAACTTACGCATTGTCTCACGTTTTCTACTCGATTTGATCACTTCAAACACTGGACTGCTAATGAGGTAAAAATCATCCGAATGAAAGGGATGGACACCTCCCCCCACTCCATCCCAATGCTGAATCTGCAGTTTGATGTCTTAGGTATGTTCCCAGGATGGTACCGAAACTAGAGTGCTAGCTGCTATCTTTTTTACTTGCGTTTTTATTTGAAGGGATTTATTTGATGAGATTTATTTGTTTGTATAATGAATTTTAAAGAGTTTTATGTTTATGTTTATAGTTATAATGTAATTTATTATTGAATACTTATTGATTAAACCTTACAACTAAAAATTATTTCCAAGAAATTTAACGTGATTTTCCTTCGTAGTCTGTTACGAGTTGACAAATTTCAAATCGGAACAGTGTAGTGATTTCAGAAATCACTGCTTCCATCGAATTTCGAACGAAATCAGGGTATTGTTCACCCATTTTTTGCCGAGTTTCTTCCATTATTTTTCCCAAGTAGTCTTCTGTCTCAAGGATTCGCATTACATCCTGCTACCCGCCGCTTGCAATGTGGAGATCATGGGTGGTGGAGATTATGATGGTCACACACATATTTACTGCTGCACTCTCACGCTCAAGTTTTTGCACATGAGCGTCGATGCACTTGCTGACTTCTTTCAACTTCTTGAAGGTCGATCCCTGTAGGATAATATTGCACTGTCGAACTCCGGTGGGAACCTCTCCAATTGCTGGTATACTAGTGTTGCTGAAGCAGACTGCTGATTGTTGAAAGCAGGAGGTAAAAACGGTGCAATGCGATCCATGAACGATTTTTGTTCCAAGCATTCTTTCAGCGTCCCAGCGTGGCCCTCCAAAATAATGCGAAATTCGATCATAGTCCAATTTAAAACTTTGCCATCCCTCGATATTGAGAGTTACTCCGATGAAAGAATTTGTCAACAATTTGATGATTGGTGTAAGAATTCCGGTTTTAGGAGAAAGCTCAAAACCTGATGCAATTATTTTCCCGAACGAATTATTCATCCCGTAAACAACTCCCATCACGAGCTGAGATGACGATGATGAAACTCGTTGCACCTCCGTCATTGTTCCGGTATACTCCATTTCTTTGATGCTTCAGGTTTGTAGACACTTGAAATAATGATAGCAGATCGGAAAAAAATTCCGATTTATATATTTTCCCCCACCTCTCACCGTCTCAATCACAACGTGATTGGATAAAAAAATGATATTTTTCATTATTTTTCGAAGTCAAACGCCGCCTCCGTTTTTGCGGCAATATATACATATATTCACATATGCATATATTGACACCTACTCACATGCTCGCATGTGGAGACAGAAGTCTCCTGAAGTTTTCGAGCACACGTGCAAAAATGCAGCGTCGACGTTATTTTCCTCGAGAGAGAAAAAAATAAAAGTAAAAATATCTGGTTAACAGTTCGCCACGTTTTTTGGTGAAATATGCAGAATCTCCGATCATATCGGACAACCTTGATAACCGAACTTGATCCTTCACATCCGTTCTACTCAGCATTAGACTCGATAGAATGTGGGAGTGTGATGGAAAATCATTCTACTTTTTGTATTTCGATTTAACTTCGATCCGTGTGAACGGAACTCGATCAGCATTTTATCCTCATATCCATGTAACGTTCTTCGGTGAATATGAATCCCTGTGAATTATTTTTTATTCTACCCCCTCTTTTTCCTATACCTCGTTGGTATCATTTCGAGATGCAACGAGTGGAATTTTTCAATCTATTCAAATATCGAAGAACTCTTTTGAAAATCTTTCATTTGATTTCTGACATTCAAAGAGTTCGTTCGGTTAAAATGTCTCGAGTTATTCCGCGATATTTATTGGGTGAATTATTCAAGTTTTTGGTGCGTCGTGTTCCGCGTTTAGCTTCAAGATGGACGGATGCTAAACAGAAGGAAATGATGTATCATTTACCTTCAGGTGTAGTGCTTCGAAAAATTCGTGGTGCTTTATTAGATTTATCGAAACGTGATAGTATCTACGGTTGGAGGACGGAATATTTTCACGCTACTCCTCTGATTGATTCACTTGTCAGGGTGATACGTCGCCGAGGATGGAGTGATGATCCTGAGTTAGCAGGGATATTTGACGAACGGGGTAAGTGTCAAACAGTTTATGAATGCAGGTGTGAGTAAGCGAGTACAAGTGTGAAGTAAGCGAGTAAGTGAGAGTGTGAAAGTGAGTGAGAGTGTATGTGATTTAAATTCTCACTCAAATTCTCATAAAATCATTGTGTGTACAGTGCGACGATACCAAGAATTGTGTAACGAAGAGGAGCGTTACGATTTCAATGAAGAAGGACGCACAGATTCCGACGATCACGACATAGATGATACTCCTAAAGCCGAAGGTCATCCAAAAACCGATTGCTGGATCGATACGCGAGCCCCGGTAGTGATAAAGCCCTGGGAAATCAAGATAACGGGTCCATCGTATCGAATCGACGAGGAAATAGGGGACCAGGCGGTTGCAGGACCTTCAGGGATCGCTAGAACATCGGGAGTACGTCGTTTGAATTTTGAAATCAGCGATTCCAGCAGTGAAAGCAGCAGCAGTAGCAGTAGTGAAGAAGAGATCAGTGAAGAGGAGAGAGATGAATCTGATCACAATGTAGATCATGATAATGAGGCTGATGATGAGCTGGAAAGGATCGAGTGGGAGGATGACGAGGAACAATTTTCTGATGCCTCTGAAACCTCTGAAGCCGATTCAGGTAAGAAACAAAAACGCTCTTTCGTAAAATTCAAATAAATCATCAACTCCGGGCTCTTTTTCATAATCTTATGTATATAACGGAAATTGAAAAAATACAGGGTATTTTTCCGCGGAGAATGATTTTTTTGACATCGATCCTTTTATACGTGAGGCTGATAGGCGAATTTACAACGCTGAGAGGGTTTTAGAGCTATTGGAAACATCCGATGATAATGAGGGGGAGTAGAGATTGATCAACAAAAAAATTTTTTGTTAGTAATCACCTATGTTTTTCTTATGTTTTTACTATTTATCTGATTACTCATGATTAGAGTACTTATCTTTTTTTTTCATTTTTAGTTCACCAAACCGGCGGAGGAGAAGAATGGGGTGATATTCTGCCACCAGGCCAACGCTTCCAGATTTTAAGCGAAAGGGCGCGCTACTTTCGCCGTTTCAAAACACGAGGACGGGAAATTGTATTAAAACTGAGGAAACCTCTCGAAAACGCGGACCAGTTTTCTTGGATTCAGGGAGCGATGCGAGACGTTATGACTCATCTCACGGAATCATGCGAGCCTCACGATTACGCTGGACTGGAAATCAATTCTCCAGGATTTTCTCAAGGAGCAGCGTGGCTATCTTTTCGACCTGTACGTGACTTCTCGCTCGATGATATTTGGAAATTGATCAACGAAATTTCACAAAGCGCCCGTGAGTTTAGAATAGTTGATGATTCGTTAGAAATAAAAATGTGTATCGTTCGCGGCGTTCAGGGCGGTGGTCGTGGGGGCACTCCTCTCTCTCACGAAGAGGTAGCTAAACGCTCAATTCTACATATAGATAATCGCGATAATTTATGTTTACCTCGATCACTTGTCACCGCCTATGCTTACGCTGACCGAGGAGAATTGCGTACAGGAGAATTGCATAAAAATTGGCAAAAAATACGCGATTCTCGACGAGAATATCAACGCTCAGAGGCAATAAAACTAGTGCAAAAGGCTAACATCCAAATTCCATCTCGTGGATGCGGGCTACGCGAAATAAAATTATTTCAAAAATATTTTATTCGTGAGGGTGTTGCCATCGTAGTCTACGAATTTCTTTCGTTCGGAAAACGTACCCCCGCGTTGATGGGGAGAGCGGTTGGTCTGATGGACAAGGACTCGGGCCCGCAATCTGCGGGTCCCGGGTTCGAATCCCGGCCAAGACACCAATGAAAATTGAAAATATTTTCAAGTGTTTTCTACTGTGATCCCGGGTGGTTCGGACTCCACCTTGATAAATCCACGGCCAAACACCTCTCTGTGATGCATGTGCGGTCGGTGTACGGCTTCGGGGGCCTCCCGTGGACGGTTCTCATCGTGCGGTGATGGCCCTCTAGCCGTGCACTGGCTGGCGCAATGTACCACAGTAGAGGAGGTGCATGTTGAGCACCTCTGGTGGGAGCGCTTGAGCGTACTCGCACTGCCATCCGAGGGGATCAACCAAGTACCGGCTGTATCGGCAAGGTTTTCTGCAGTTTCCCTTCGCTCACGGCAAATGCGATACAGTGGGGAGTAAGTCGGCTGCAGCCGCAACGGGCGGGGGAAAAATGTGGAATGGGGACAAGGGGGGAGAACGTAAAAACCGAGAAGGTATACGAGTGGAAAAAATTAATAAAAAAAAAAAAAAAAATAAAAATACCCCCGCGTTGTTTGATGGAAGAGAAAATGTTATTTCAGAGTTCGGTCGAATAAATCATACTTTGTTTATAATTTATTACGAGCGTTCCCGTCATTTCCAACCGATTTTAAATCTAGTCGGAGCTCTCGGAAGTCGAGGATCATTGTGCAACACTGGATATACTCGCGCGATCGAACATCGGTGCTCCAAAGAATGCTCACGCTGTAAATCAGTAGAATGTAGGGGTAATGGCGAGCCACTCACCCCGTGTAATGACTGCAATCGTTCATTTTTTGGAGTACAGTGTTTCGAGTTGCATAAAAAAGCTAGAGCTCGTAAAGTCCGAGGATGTAAAAATAAGCAAGAATCTAGCGTTTGCGAAATGTTGAAAATTTGTCGCTCTTGTTCTAGACATATTAAAAGCTGGTGCAAAACACCTCACGAATGTGGAGTGTCGTTTTGTAAAACATGCAAACGCGTACGCCCCACATCGCATAATTGTTATATTGCTCCGTTGAAAATTAAATCATTTGATCGGAAAAAATCAACGGAACGAAAAAATTTAGTGTTGCAATTTATTTTCTATGATTTCGAAACGCAGCAGCATACACGTTTACGAGGAGATAATTCTTCTCGTGTTCATGAACCAAATCTCTGTGTAGCTCAACGTGTTTGCCTCTCGTGTTTAAGCGATAAAATCATAGAAAATGAATGCGAAGTTTGTGGCCAGAGAGAATTTGTATTTCCCGACGACCCAGTAGGAAATCTTGTAAAATTGGCTATTAATTCAAAATTTGAGAAAATAATTTGCATAGCTCATAACGCTCGAGGATTTGACGGTCAATTCATACTCCGTTATCTCATTGAAGATCAAAAAACTCAAATGCCTACACTGATAATGAGAGGAACAAAAATAATTTCCATGAGAGTAGGAAAAATCTGTTTTCTCGATAGTTTGAATTATTTGCCAATGTCTCTCAGTGCGCTACCGAAAGCATTCGGATTTGATGATATTGTGACAAAAGGTACATTTCCTCATCTGTTCAACACTCCAGAAAATCAAAATTATATCGGATCGTTACCAGCTCTGCACTTTTATTCTCCTGACAAAATGTTTACTGCGGAACGTAAGCGGTTCATGGCATGGTACCAAGAAACGAGTGACTCTGGATATATTTTTAATTTTGCTGAGGAATTTTTGCGATATTGTCGCGATGATGTATCAGTGCTACGTCGAGCATGCTTAGCTTTTCGTAAATTATTTATCCAATGCGGTAAAGTTTGCCCGTTTGCTGAAAGTTGTACAATTTTTTTTTTTTTTTTTTTTATTTTTTTTTTTAAATTTATATACCGGGGCTGGGGAAAATGCATTTACGCACTGGGGGGGCCTCTAAGGCCCCCTGTGTGCCGGACTCTCCATTAGCGGAACTACCGGCTAAAAACCCCATCTCCGGTCTCCTAGCAACCACCCCGGAACCGCTTTCGCATTACTTCGGGGTGGCGCTCTATCTCCCTGGACGCCCCTCAGGGCGTCCCATCCTCCACGAAGGCCCGCTTGCGGCGGAGGACGACCTCAACAAAGAGGTCGACCTCCGCCCAAGGCTCTTCGCCCAGGAGCATAACCCGGACAATATTATCCGGAGTTATGCTCCCGTACCTTTCCTCCAGTGGGGCCCTCCACACTCTCCATTCCTCGCATTCGAAGAACGTGTGGAGGGCATCGTCCCGCGGGGATCCGCAGCATCGGCAGGTCGGATCCGGAACCTTCCCCATTTTGTGGAGAGATGCCCGAAACCGTCCGTGCCCCGTCAGCATCTGGGTGAGGTAATAATTTACCTCCCCGTGCCGACGGTTGACCCAGGCGTCTAGCTGAGGTATGAGCCTCGCTGTCCACCTGGCCCGCGGATCCCCCTCCCATCTTTCTTGCCAGGTCCGCATACTCACGGCCCTGGTGGACGGACTTCCGCTCTTGGGCGAGGAGGTCAATTGGGATGACCCCGGCTATGACGAGCACGGCTGGCTCCGAGACCGTACGGTAGGAGCACGCGATGCGGAGGGCCCCTCTCCGCTGTACTCCGGTCATGCGCTTGCGGTATATCCCGCTGGAGCGGAATATGCTTCTTGGTGAGGAGAACGATCTCGGTTTTAGCCAGCGCTAGCTCCAAGCGAAAGTTGTACAATAGCATCAGCATGTTTATTAGTATATCGCAAAAACTTCCTACCAGTGGATAAAATTGCACTATTACCCCCTGGAGGTTATCGATGGGCTGATAAACAATCTCGTAAAGCTGTTTCGTGGCTCGTATGGCTCGAGCGAGAAAATGGTATTATTATCACACACGCTGGTCGCACACGAGAGCAGCGTTTACCCCTGGGCTTACCTCCGGTAGACGGATATTACGAGGAGAACAATATTCGTCACGTCTTGCAATTCCATGGTTGTTATTGGCATGGATGTAAACGTTGCTTTCGTATAAATAGAGACAAACGAATGCGTTGTGATGATACAATGGATCAGCGATACGAGCGTACTGTTACGATATCAGCACGAATTAAAGAGCAGGGATTTTTACTAACAGAAATATGGGAATGCGAATATGATGCTATGTTGAAAAATAATGATGAAATGGCTGAATTTGTGAAAAATCACCCTATGGTGATTTCAGAACCGCTTGAGCCGCGTGAAGCATTTTTTGGAGGAAGAACGGAAAATTTTGTAAATATGTACGAAGTAAAAGAAAGTGAAAAAATAAAATATGTAGATGTATGTTCATTATATCCATGGGTATGTAAAACTGGAAAATTTCCAATAGGTCATCCTAAAGTGTACGTCGGTGAGGAGTGTCGCGTTCTCATTGGACAAAATAATTCTTTAGAGCGTGTTGAGGGCCTGGTCAAGTGTACCGTTTTACCCCCTCGTGATTTGTATTTTCCGGTTTTACCGTTTCGAGCTCATGAAAAATTGTTATTTGCTTTATGTAAATCATGCTGTCTGAATTTAGATACAAATGGGAATTGCGAGCATGAAAATCCAGAAGACCGTGCTTTCAACGGTACATGGGTTGTCGATGAATTGAGGAAAGCGATCTCACTAGGTTATACTGTATTACACGTAGACGAAATTTGGCAGTACGAAATTACGCGCTACGACCCTCTAACTCGAAGCGGAGGTCTTTTTGCAGATTATATAAATACTTTCCTAAAAATCAAACAAGAAGCCAGCGGAGCACCAACGAATTGTGTTGGGAATCCTGAAGCGATGCAACAATACATCGACGATTATAAAAATGCAGAAGGAGTCGTGCTTGATGCAAATGCTATAGATTTCAACCCGGGTCTTCGTTCGCTTGCCAAACTCGCTCTCAATTCTTTTTGGGGAAAATTTGGACAGCGTGAAAATCAAACTAATACTTTGATTATTTCTACGCGTGTAGAGCTCATGGATTTACTAACAAGTCCAGAGATTGAAATTACAGGAATCTTACCTGTAAATCATAGAATTATGTACGTAAATTACAAAAACGCTGATGAGGCTATTCGACCATCGCTTACAGCAAATGTTGTAATTGCTGCATATACGACGGCACAGGCACGACTCAAACTGTATGAATATTTGGAGGGACTTGGTCGTCGCGTGTTGTATTGTGACACCGACTCGTGCATTTATGTAAGTCACGAACGAAGTGATGAATACCAGCCTCCTGTCGGACAATTTCTCGGAGATCTGACTGACGAGTTAAGTGCGTACGGAGATGGTTCATACATCACTTCGTTTGTGTCGGGTGGACCAAAATTCTATTCTTTTATTGTGCGTAAACCTGATGGTACCACTGTAGAAGTATGTAAAGTTAAAGGTATCACGTTGAACTTTCAAAATAGTCAACAAATAAATTATCAAACGATTCGCTCATTTGTGACGGGAGAAAGGAGTGCACCAATCGTTTTGAAATTCGATGCAATAAGACGTACCGAGTTCCATCATGTAATTTCACGCGAAGAAACTAAGTCATGCGCCCCAGTGAGTGTAAAACGTCAACAGGATAGAGAATATTGTACCCTACCCTACGGTTTTGTTCGAACAACGGCATGAATGTGAATTGAGTAATAAAATATTAATATAGGGTGTAAAAAAAAAAAAAGAAAAAAATGGGATTAGTATTATCATATTTTTATTGTTTAATTTTATAATAAGAAAAGTTATGTACAGTTTTGTAATGAAAAAAATACTGCGATAACGTTTAATAAAAATGGTGAACTTTATCTTTATGTATGTTTACGGAAATAAATTGCGCCTTCCTTTTTTTCCATCTTAGAAGATAAAGTTTTTGCGGTGACACAACGGAATTCCATATTCTCTCGAAAATGAATATTATTTTGCGTCTAGCTCTGGCGTGTAGGGTAAAGAGGCCTTGTTCTACTCTACCATCCACAGGGCTTCATTTTGCATCGTGGGTAAAAAGGCCTTACTCCATTACACCTGACACTTCGCATTCTTTCGAAGGCTGGACATTATCTCGCGGCTAGCTATTTTACACCTCAGGTTTAAAGACCTGGCTTCGCTACAGTTGTTATCGTGAATTCTTCCGAAGGACGGATATTATTTCTTAGCATGTCTGAATAATGAATTCTTCAGAAGGTTGTCTGTTATTTCCTTATTATTTTTATGCTGAGAAGAAAAAGGTAAAAGGCGATCTCTCACACTCCAAAAAGGTAATGAAGACTATGAGATTTAAAAAAAAAATAGCTAGTATAAATAATAATGAACGAAGAGTAATAATTATTGTTTATTAACATAATTCTGATTGTTATTCCAAAAGTTAATTGAAAAAAAAATCAGGTTACTTTTTAAGAAAGTCATTCAGTTTAACATTTTTTATTCTTGTTTTTATGAACGTGAACGAATATAAATATAGAGCATTCGATTTTGACAATCATTTCTCATTATGGATCCGCGGTGGAAACATCCATGGACCTCCATAATTTGCGGACCTACTGGTTGTGGCAAAACTTTTTTCGTAAAAAAATTTTTCAAATACATTCACGAAATGGCTGACGTTCGTTTCGATCGAATACTTTTTTATTACTCTGAATGGCAACCTGGTTATTCAGAGTATGGTAATAAAATCGAATTTCGCGAGGGATTACCGCAATCTGGTGACTATTCAGCAGATCAGCGTCCTAAACTTATTGTGATCGATGATTTAATGCGTGAGGCCTCAAATAATAGCATTGTAGATTTATTCACAAAGGGGAGTCATCATAAAAATCTGAGCGTCATTTTCATAACTCAAAACATATTTCATCAAGGACGCGGACAGAGAGATATTTCTTTAAACACGAATTATATCGTTATTTTTAAAAATCCTCGAGACCGCGCCCAAATACAACATCTTGCCAGGCAGGTTTATCCAGAAAATCCTCGTTTTTTGCAAGAAGTATATTTTGATGCTACGTCTGCCCCTCATGGCTATTTATTACTCGATCTCAATCAATCGACACCCGATAATTGCCGATTTCGCGCATGCGTATTTCCTGATGACCAATATAATTACGTTTATTTACCAAAAAAAGAAATAAAAACGCGCGACACATCTCGCGATGTTCCAGTAATGCGTTTGTAATGGCAGCGCGAGGAAGTCTCGGTAAAAAACATGTTATAATGTTACGAGCACTTTGCTACTTTACACAAAATCAACTACGACAGATTTTACGAATAATCGAACCAGCATTAATCCGAATAATCTGTGAGTGTGCGCTCAATGTATTGCTCGGTAATGTGAACCTCAAAACTAGTGAAAGACGTCGGCTGCGAAAATATGCAGTATTGATTCGCCGCTTAGCTGAAAAACGAGGAAATTGGAAAACTAAAAGACGTTTCATCATCAATCGCTGTACTGCCTTTCTCAAGCTTCTCCTTGTTCCGGTATTGAAATATTTTGAGCATGGAACACGCGAGGAAAATGGTTCTCATTCCACATGATAATCTACATCGTCTTGGAGAAAAACAACAGAAATCCACTGACGAAACGCTTTCTCCTCCTCTAACAACATCTCTGAGCAGTGTTCAAACGAGGGGAACTCCTCTTTCTCGTTTGGACTCCGAAATGGCTGAAATTTTGAATTCTACATCATATGCTGGTAAGATAGAGATAAATCGACAGCATATCTACAGATTTTACATAGATATCTGAATCTCACTTCACATTCAAAGTACGATGAGAAAAATAAATTGAATACTTCCGCAAAAACGGATGAAACTTCGGAAAAACATGAAATGGAAGCGGATGAAGTCATGATGCATCGGAACAATCAGCTGAGATGAGATCGCGATTAAACGACACTCTTATTATCGACAGTGTTCCAAAAAAATTTCACCCAAAGGCTAAAATGTTATTGCGCAATCTTCATAGAAATACCTCACCCTCAAAAAGAATGAGTTGGGATGCGAACGGCGTGGTATCTATAGGTGGTACCAGAATTCCTAATTCCAATATTGTTGATCTCATCAATGATGCGATGCGTGCTAGAAAACGAGTTAAACCGACGGGTCGTGCTCATTTCGCTGAACATCTCCGAAAGATACAGATGCCTCGAGAATTTATTGGTAACCCTGAGGTACTTCAAGAGCCTACAATCATCGAAGCATCAACGCCCCGCAAACGCGTCATCTCCCCAGAGATTGCTGATATAACTTCAGATACAAGTAGTAGTGAGTACGAGGAAACGGACGCAACTGGGTTTCAACAAGGACGTGGCCGCTCGAGTAAAAAACGAATTATTTGGAGATCGTTAAAACTATGAAACGATTCAAATCGATCTATTATAATCCCTCCCACCCTGCATCCTTTTCTAACGCTGAAAATTTGAAAAACGTAAAAGGTATTGACAAAAATAAAGTCGAGCCGTGGTTAGAGACTCAAGACGCTTATACCAGACATCGGCTCATCCGACGTCGATTTCCTCGACGTACATATAATGTGAATAATATTGATGATGTATGGGAAGCTGATCTGGCGGACCTCCGTTCTATCGCGACATACAACGATGGCTACAAATATATTTTAGTTGTAATCGATGTGTTGAGTAAATTTGCCTGGATCGAGCCGCTGCGTGATAAAACATGCGGAAGTGTGTCTCAGGGGTTTGCACGGGTACTTTCACGCTCAAATCCTAGATTTCCCCTTCTTTTACAAACAGATCGCGGTCGAGAATTCACGGGATCTCCTTTCCAACATTTTTTAGCACAAAAAAAAATTAATTTCCGTACAGCGCGTAATCCCGATATCAAAGCATCGATTGCTGAACGATTCAATCGCACACTTAAAAACCGAATGTGGCGATACTTTACATACACGCGAAACAAGCGTTATATCGATGTTTTGCAAAAATTCGCACATGCGTATAATCAGACGCGTCACTCTGGCACACGAATGCGACCTTCTGAAGTGACTTTAGAAAATGCTAGCCTAGCTCGTGAAAATCTCGCGCGCCGATATAATTCTTCGAGAAAAAAATTAAATATTGAATTGCCTAAATACAGTGTAGGAGACTTAGTGCGTATCAGTAGTGCAAAAGCTGCGTTCGCGAAAGGTTACGAAAGTGGATGGACTCGAGAGATATTCAAAATACAGCGAATATCAAGGAACCGTCATCCAGTCGTATATATTTTACACGATTTAAACAACGAGCCCATTGACGGAATCTTTTACTCGCAAGAATTATCTCGCGTTCGTTCGGAATAACGAAATTCTAAAATTGCTGACTCTGCAAAATGAATTTTAGAGACAAAGAATTTTTCTTCGTCGTACTACCTAGTAACAGCAGTACACGATATTTTCCTAACAATGCCCCTACAAAATTCAACACCAAGTTACCACGCCATCTTCACCTAGATGGAGTGTGGGGAGTAGCTGTCAAAGAAATAAGTTATCCAATGAGTTTCTATCACATTCCGCGAACACCGCATACTGTAACTTTTGAACACGGAAACATTGTTAAATTATGGGCCTGCGGCCAAAAAATCTCACTTGACTTCCGTTTTATGGAGTGATGATACTCCAGGGAAAATGGATGATACGAGTTTTAAAAATAATATCGGCTTGCGAGAAAGAGCAAAACTACTATCAGCTGGAAAAACAGTCGATTTAATTGGACATTTACATTGTGATATTTTCAATCAAGAAGGTTTCCTTTTAAATGGTGTAGAAATGCGTCTGCGACTTGTGAGAGCAAGAGACTCGTTTTGTCTAATGAGCTCTCAACCGGATATTTCATGTGGCTTGAATATAAGCGAAGCTACATTATTAGTAAGGCGAACAAAAATTGCACCAGGAGTTTTACTCTCTCATGCTCGTGCATTGGCAAAAACAACAGCAAAATACCCTCTTACACGCGTTGAAGTTAAAGCCATTTCGCTACATGGAGGAGTGCATGGAGAAACGATTGACAACATCGTGCTTGGGCAACTTCCAAAACGAATCATAATCGGATTTGTCGATAATCGAGCATATAATGGAAACGTTCAAATGAATCCGTTCAATTTTCAAAACTATAAAATCAATTACCTCTCATTATATGTGGATGGGGCGCAAGTACCTTCTCGACCTCTGCAACCTGATTTCACCCAAAATAATCTTTACATTGATGCCTATCATACATTATTTTCTGGTACAGGAATACATTTTTTGAACGAGGGTAACTCAATCAATCGAGAAAATTATCCAAGGGGTTATTATCTCTTCGCATTTGACTTGACACCTGATCTTTCCGCGAATACCAGTTCGCATTGGAATTTAGTGAAACATGGAAGTGTGAGAATCGAGGTACGATTTGCCGAGGCACTCGCTTCTACTGTAAATTGTATAGTATATGCAGAATATGATAATGTTTTGGAGATCGATGCCTCGCGTCAAGTAATTGCTGACTTCAGCGGTTGAACTTCAAGAAAAAGCAAGTGTCAGATTACTCTGCATTCGTCGCTCGTCTTTTCGACGGAGAATCGGATTTTGGAGAGAAAACAAGTCAGTTCATTGCGCGCCGCTGTTCAGTATGGACGTAAAAAATGGAAATAATCATCGACATTCAGGGAATGCGTGATAGAGAGCATCGTTTTTTACCGAAAGAAGTTGCCGTCGTTGCTCTAAATCAACCTTTCACCATGCATTGGATTGTTTCTCCTCCATACGCATTCCACGAACTGCCCAGCATAATACGTCACGAGAATCAAATTTTGACTCTTCATCACCATGGATTGGAATGGTACGAGGGTGATGTCTCCTGTAAACAACTTTATGCCAATTTGCGTGAAATAGCACGCCATGCAAAAACTATTTGGACGCGCGGTCACGAAAAAGCCGATTTATTGAGCCATGTAATTACGCGAGAAATCAACGATCTCGAAAAACCGGAATGGGGATGCCCAGGATTCAAAAAATTACCCACGTCACGCAGTAGATGTCTACGACATAGTTTGGGTGCTGTGAAGCCTACGAATCGTTGTGCATTAACGCAGGCTCTCATGTTGAAAAAATGTATCCTACGGATGAATAATCAAGTACCTGTCACCGTACTCCCAGAGGAGGAGAAAAAAAAATCCAGAAACGGACGACAAGAGTGAAGATTCATTTATGAGTTGCTTCCCCTGTATAAATTTTCCTCAAAACGAAGTTCTCATTTGAAGGAATAGAAACTATTCATGAGCATTATAACTCTGCGATATGCATCTGTTATGAATTCAGATATAAAGTGAAAAAGTATATCTTTTCACCATTCTTCAATTTGCTAACGGAGCATGAACACACAACAAATTCGAGACGCTCTACGTTATTTACCGATTGCGACTACTAGAGTATTTCCGGCTGATGAAATTCCTCGTACTTGGACAAGGCCTGCTGGAATAATTGTGAACACAGATGAACACTCAAAACCTGGCGAGCACTGGGTCGCAATGTACGTCGATCGAAATGGAAGCGGATGGTACTTCGATAGTTACGGATTACCACCAATCATTCCACAACACCTCGAACGACTCCGGAGAAATTGCAAGTTCTTCCGTTTCAACGTTAAGCAACTCCAAAGTGATTCTTCAGACGTTTGTGGCCAATTTTGTGTTATTTTTTTGCACTTTATGTCTTGTGGTTTTGGTATGGATAAATTCAACAATCTCTTCTCTGATAATCCCCGAAAAAATGATGAAATAGTGCGTCAATATTATAAAGCCTTCGCATCCCGTCGGATAAATAACAGCGTTCGTAAAAATGATATGATGAGTGGTGGTGGTGGTAGTTTCACGGATCGTAGATTTGCTTGTACACAAAGGTGTTGTACGCGTAGATAAAAGAATGCAGCGCGTCAACTCCATAAACAATATTGTAATCATAATAAATATGCGGGTTTTTTCAAATATTTTGTAAACCATTAATGTATTTAGAATATGAGTGAAAAATAAAAAAAACAATTTAAATGTATTCAACAGTGTTATTCGACCCACTACTCCCAAAGAGAAAAAAAGAAAAAAGTAGAAAAACATACAGGTATGGTACTTCTCACACTATCCCCCTCCTTCCCCCCTCACACCTGTCCACCAAGCTATTTACCTGTGGAGTGGGAAAAAATAGTTTGGAGTGGGTAGGTGTTGTGGTGGGGGAAGGAGTGGGGATAGGAGTGGGGGGCGCCATACCTGTATGTAGTCTACTTACGTAGTGATGATTCTCATAAAGTCGTAATGTCTGCACTGAAAGGTGCGCGAGCTGGTGTAAAGGGCGTTAAAGTACGCACGCCTAGGATTCTACCTGTTCCTCAAAAAACCGGCGGTTTATTACCCTTCCTCGTACCCATCTTTGCCGGTCTTAGCGCTGTTGGAGCATTGTCGGGTGGCAGTGCTGCAATAGTCAAAGCTGTAAATGCTGCTCAAGCGGCTAAAAAGGAATTGGACGAACGTAAGCGTCACAATCGAACACTCGAGGCCATCGCTTTGGGTAAAGGTTTACATTTGAAACCATACAAACAGGGTTTGGATCTTTACCTCGGGTCAAAAAACGTATAATCATGCTACCACATCAACCACTCACCGACATCGATCTGCTAAAATATGCGGGAGCCATGAAAATTCGTAACTTTCGCGGTGTTTTCATGCGTGACACTTTACCTGCGGACGGACCACTCGAGCAAGAATCAGCAATCGTTAATTTGGATGATAATGTGGGACCTGGTACACACTGGGTTGCTTATAAAAAATCTGGCCGAGGAATCACATACTTTGACAGCTTTGGCAATCTTCCACCTCCACCCGAACTCATGAAATACTTTAATGTTGATAGCGTGAAATATAATTATAAAAAATACCAAGAATATGATACAATAATATGTGGACATTTATGTTTAAAATTTTTGTGTAATCAGCTGAATCGGCGAGACAATTATAAACTATATAAATAAAGACTGTGGAGTTATGTGTTTAGTTCTAAAGTTGCGAGCATCATGGATGATAGTTTAACCATTACCATCACTGGCACATCCTCCATACTCGAAGCATAATTTTTTCCACCCATCGAGCTATCGCCCGACAAAAATTATACTCTTGGACTCCTCCAGCTGCTCACGTTCAATTCAATTCCAAATATCGACATTGGTTGCAATGAATTTCATGTTGGAACGCAAGTGTTGACCATTCCAACGGGCAGCTATGAAATTGAAGATATTGAAAAATATTTGAAAGCTGAGTTGACAAACATACAAATTCAGCTTAAGCCGAATAAATATACGCTAGGTAGTGAAATTGAGTGTAATCAATCGATTGATTTTACATCGAACAATTCTATTGGACCTCTTCTGGGTTTTACATCGCGTCGATTGGAACCCAATAAAAGACACGTGTCTGATTTGCCGGTATCCATTATCAAAGTGAACGCCATCCGAGTCGAGTGTAACATAACAACTGGTGCATACATCAACGGACGAAAAGTTTACACAATTCATGAATTTTTTCCATCTGTACCGGCTGGCTATAAAATCATCGAAGTACCATCGAGTGTCATTTATCTACCAATCACAAATCGTCGAATTGACAATATACAACTTCGTATTGTTGATCAGGACGGAGATTTGATAAATTTTCGCGGCGAAGTAATCACCATAAGACTTCATATAAAATCTCGATGGGGATAATTTACAATCACCGTATTGGCAATATTAATAAGCCAACATGGGATTACGAAACCACCAGTCGTCGAACGACGTTGAAAGCGTTAACACCTCAAAACCTTCTACTATTAAAGAGTTTGGGTCTCAAAATTCGTGGAGTTGCCGTGTGAGGAATTATATGTTGTGCATTTGCTGCTTGCGATGGAGGAAGAAATCATAAACATCCAGACACCCGTCATGTTTGACGAATCCATCACACATTATGAGGTTCATGCTCATCAACCATACGCATCGTCAACATACAACAATAGTGATGAAATACGTATTTCAATCCAACATCAAGATTTATCAATTTTACCGAGTAAAAGTTCAATTTACATTTGCCGTAAACTGACAAAGGCGGATGGTGCAGCGTTAGCTGCAACGAGCCTCGTCAACAATGCCATTTGTCATTTATTCGAGGAGGTGCGTTATGAACTTAACACAGTTGAAATCGATCGTAATAAAACTGTGGGAATCACATCTCTCATCAAAGGATATACATCTCATTCATCGGCGAGAAGTGCAATGCTTGAGAACACCGGTTGGCTCGATGTTGAGGAGACTAAACAAATTGTAGACGTAGCAGGCAACTTTGACGTATGCATACCACTGAGCATGCTGCTGGGATTTGCTGAAGATTATCGAAAAATGGTGGTGAATGCAAAGCACGAATTGATTTTGACTAGATCACGTTCCGATGATAATGCCATAGTTCAACCAGCCGCTGAAGATTATAAAATTACACTACGGAAAATTGAATGGCTCGTTCCATACGTCACCGTGGCGGATAAACGAAAAATTCAACTGTTGAAATTCATCGCCAAAGATACTCCAATTCCAATGAGTTTTCGTACGTGGGAATTGTATGAATATCCAACGTTACCAGCAACACCGGAACACGTGTGGTCTGTCAAGACATCAACGCAGCTGGAAAAACCTCGATATGTGATCCTGGCATTCCAAACAGGACGAAAGAGTGTTAAAAGGCAAAATATGAGCAATTTTGATCATTGCAATGTTACCGATGTAAAATTATACTTAAATTCACAATGTTATCCCTATGGTAACATGAATTTGAATATACAGCAAAATCAGTATGCAGTACTATACGATATGTATTAGGGTGGTTCAAAAAAATCGACTATTTTTATTTCTTCAAAGCCCGGGTTTCAATTACTGCAGTGAGGTAAAAAAAGATGCCTGACAAAATTTGAGCCCTTAAAAAAATTTTTTAGTGGTTGCTCATCGCGATTTTCTATTGTCCATTTAAATAACACGGGAAAGACCTTACTAGCTGCTTTTGAATTTTATTCCTCAGCAACTGGTGAGGATACGACAACGCCCAAGGTGGTTTTGTGTAGGGATTTGAACGCTCTATAAAAAAAGTCTCTTGGCGTTTTACGCTAAACCTACTCCTACGAAAGTTATTCAACGTCAAAATTGGCTTTGAAGAAAATTTCGACATTTTTTCACTTTTCCGGCGAAACTATTGACCTTGTCACAAAACGCTGTGGAAACTTTTTCGGAAATCATGTGATTTAGTATAATATCGTGTTCTTAGTTTATTAAAAAATTGAATAATTTATAATAATACTACATTACGAGGTTATTCTTAGAGGAAACTGTAATTTCCGTCGAGTGAATCGTTATATTAACAAAAAAAGTTCCAAGTTTCATTGTGTCATTAGATAATGCCTCAGAAAGAAATTGTTGGTGAAAATTCCAAAATGCATCGCATTTCTCCACCTTCCATTTATAATTTCTTTTGGGGCATTAATTTTTTTTTCCTGAGGAATGCAATATAAATTCAGATTTATTCCAAACATCATTTCCACTCAATTTTTGCAACTCAATTACATTAGACGTTTCAATTTATACTTAATTCGAATAACTTTGAATCTGTATTTATATTGCATTCCCAAAAAAAAAAAATTAATGCCCCAAAAGAAATTATAAATGGAAAGTAGAAAAATCCGATGCATTTTGGAATTTTCATCAACAATAAGCATTACCTAATGACTCAATGAAACCTGGAACTTTTTTGTTAATATAACGATTCACTCGACGGAAATTGCAGTTTTTCTCTAAGAATAACCTCGTAATGTAGTATTATTATAAATTATTCAATTTTATAATAATCTAAGATCACGATATTATACTAAATCACATGATTTCCGAAAAAGTTTCCACAGCGTTTTGTGACAGGGTCGATAGTTTCGCCGGAAAAGTGAAAAAATATCGAAATTTTCTTCAAAGCCAATTTTGACATTGAATAACTTTTGTAGGTGTAAGTTTAGCGTAAAACGCCGAGAGACTTTTTTTATAGAGCGTTCAAATCCCTACAAAAAAACCACCTTGGGCGTTGTCGTACCCTCATCCGTTGCCAAGGAATAAAATTCCAAAGCAGCTAGTAACGTCTTCCCCGTGTTATTTAAATGGACAATAGAAAATCACGATGAGCGACCTCTAAAAATTTTTTTTAAGGGCTCAAATTTTGTCAGGCATCTTTTTTTACCTCACTGCAGTAATTGAAACCCGGGCTTTGAAGAAATAAAAATAGTCGATTTTTTTGAACCACCCTAATATGTATACAAACTTTCAACCGATGTACTACAATAAGGAGGTCGGACCATGGCTTACAAAAACGGATTTTCTCAAATATGCTCCTCTCATTGTGGTTGACTGCTCGAAGCAAAACGATTCTCTCAAGTCTGGGCCTGTTGATGTACGCCTTGAATTTGAAACAAGCACAAATATTCCTGCTAAAACATGCGTATACTGTCTCATTCTACACGATCGCATCGTTGAATACAATCCTGTGAGTGGTGGGGTGAAAAAATTGGTATAAAGTCATGGTGATGATTTTACTAATCGTCAGTCGAGATGGACTTTATCGTTGATCTCCAGGGTTTTAAGGGCTCACGCAATGAGTTTATCCCGAAAGAAATATCAATTATTCGAGCCAACGATAAAATTTATAAACCTCTAACGCTGTTCTTCAAATCACCATATACTTGGGACGCGCTACCCGGTCGATATAAAATAACAAACAAATGGTTGGAACGAAATGTCCACGGGATTTCATGGGACTATGAGGGTCTACCATACACAACAGTAAAAATAATCATTCAAACAATCTTACAACGAGCTCGTGCTATATACGTGAAAGGACGTGAAAAGTCTTTGTGGCTGAAGAATTTCTTGGATCTGTCATCGGAAATTATCGATATGGAGACTCTGGACTGCCCATCGTTGCAGAAGTTGCCGAAAAGTCGCCTCGATTGTCCTCACCATCATCACAACAATCAGAATTCGAAATACAATTGTGCGAATGCGAATGTGAAATCGCTCAAAAGTTGGTTATATGTATATCTAGCATTGTGTGAACGAGGAATTTTCAAATAAACAAAACATTTTTGTTACGATGATACTTTTTTCCATATTTTTATTGTAAACTCTCCTCCTTCTCCTCCACTCTGATATTTCACATCGATGCTTTTTTTTTTTACAAAGATTTTGGAATATGTTTGAACAAAATTTTACTCCACTTATCGGCAAATGTTTCCATGTAGAGTTCTCTCGCCTTAGCCGCCTCCAACAGCTTTTCGAATTCGCCCTCGTCTTGATCGAAAGCCTCGGCAAGTCTCCCCGGTAGAAACACCATGAATTGGTCTCCGATGTTGGCGATGTATCGTTTTCCAAATTTCGTTTTCACCGATCGAATATGATGAATTGAATGATCAGTCCCGACCTCAAGTTCAATCAGCTTCTTCGTTGGTATGTTGTTTTCTAGCGTGGCAACTTTGTTCAAAGATGTAAACTCCATTTTTGAAGAGTGCTTTTTTTTCTCGTCTGCTCTCGAACTAATGCAGCAGCTGACTGACGACGTTGCTCTCGATTTCTTTAGAACTTTGACGATTATTCCCCCTCCACCTCATGCGTGTCACTCTCCCGACATTTTCTACAATTTTTTCGTTGAGGGGCCGGAGCATCAATGTGATCTTCAATCGAAGCCGTATTCCAATGATCATAGCATCGACGCAACGATTGAATTTCAACGTCCGATTTGTAGTAATATGGAAAACGCTCCCACAAAACATCCATAAAGTCACTGAAATATTTCTTGAACGTTGATGGTGATATAATGAGGAGTTCTTCCGCCGTCATTTCACGCGGATTCCGTATACAATAAATTGCATAAATATTCACTAGTTGTTCCATGATCCAACATTTTTCACACTCTCGACGTATTGGTCCTAGAGCATCAATATGAGTCGACATCCACGGTGGATTAAAATGATCGTGACAATATTGATAAGACTGAACTTCACTATCACTCTTCAAATGTTCAGGTAATCGATCCCATAGCGATGGAATGAATTTGCAATAATATTTTATGAGCAGAACCTTAGGAATTGATTCGAGTTCATTTTTAGTCAGCATCCAATGTTCTTTCAACGGATGGATCGCATACATACTCGCACATCTATCCATCTTGAGATTACTTTTCAAACTGAAGTCAGGAAAAACAATTTCACCAATGTTGAAAAAGTTCAACAGCGGACAGTCTTCTTATAGAATTATTGTAGAATATTTGGTAAAGTTCATTTTGCTCTCCAACTGCAGACCCTTCCCCCTTCCTTATCTACATCCGGCCGTGCATTCTTCAGGCGATGATGAACCAATGTTTTCATCTCGACACACACCCAGAGTTCAAAATCTAGAGCGGACAGACCACTTATATTTTTTCTTGTAGAATATATGGTAAAGTTCATCCCGTCTATCTCATGCTCTCTCCTAGACTTATGATTTTTTCTTACGTTCATTCCATCTCTCTCACCTCTCTCTCGAGCTGCAGACCCTTCCCCCTTCTTTATCGACATCCGGCCGTGCACGATGACAAATCCGAGAATCACTGGTATTCGAAAAAAACTAAATGTCACACACATTTTCTTACGTTCATTCCATCTCTCTCATACCCACCATCGGCTCTATCTCTCCTTCTATTTTCAAAGGGCTGCGTGAAGGCGTTAGACACACACACAATGATTTTTTACAGAAGTAATTCCATCTCTCTCATACTCGTCAATTGCTGTTCATTCCGTCTTTCTCACCTCTCTCTCGACCCTTTGTTGTGCGCCTCTTCCTTATCTACATACGACATTCCTCAGAGCGTGGGACACACAAAATTTTGAAAGAAGTAATTCTCTCATACTCATCAACTCATTCCATCTCTCTCACCATCGGCTCTATCTCTCCTTCTTTTTTCAAAGGACACAATAATTCCATAACTCTCATCAATTACTCTCTCTCCCGCTCCTGACCCTTCGCTGCCCCCCCCCCCCCCTTCCGCACACCCGGCCCTTCCCCGCACACCGCTCGCCCCTCGCCACGGTAGTAGGCCCTAAAACATAGCTGGCGGCTCCCCCGCACACCATTCCCCCTGAGAGCCCGTGTGGCTTCCCCACACACCGCTCCCACCTGAGAGCCCCATGGGTTAGAACTGGTATAGTCTTACTACTTACAAATCGAAAAATATGAAGACATACACCTACCTAGACGTTGAAAACCCTATAATCGCCAACCTAGACATCGAAAATCATGCGTTCGTCAACCTAAACATCCTTAGAAAAACTCACTGCGCCATCGAAAACAATGGAGCCGTCGACCTAGACCATGAAAACCATGGAGGAATATACCTGAGCCACGAAAACCATGATGAAACATGCCTAGACATTGAAAATCATGGAGGAATATAAATAGACATCGAAACCCGTGGAGGAATTATACTAGACCACGAAAACCCGAGAGATACATACCTGGACATCAAAAACTGTGAAGCCGTCGACCTCGATCGCGAAACCCATGAAGAAACATACCTAGACCACGAAAACCATGGAGGAATCTACCTAGATCACGAAAACCATGGAGAAACATATCCATACATCGAAAACTATGGAGGAATATACCTGGACCACGAAAACCATGAAGGAACATGTCTAGACACTGAAAACCATGGAGGAATTATCCTTGACCACAAAACCCATGGAGAAACATACTCGGACATCGAAAACTGTGGAGCCGTCGACCTCAGCCGCGAAAACTATGAATAAACATGCCCAGACATTGAAAATCATGGAGGAATATATCTAGACATCGAAAACCATGGAGGAATTATCCTAGACTACGAAACCACGAGAGAAACATACCTGGATATCAAAAACTATGGAGCCGTCGACCTCGACTGCGAAAACCATAAAGTAACATACCTAGACCACGAAAACCATGGAGGAATCTACCTAGATCATGAAAACCACGGAGAAACATATCCATACGTCGAAAACCATGGAGGAATATACCTGGACCACGAAAACCATGGAGGAACATGTCTAGACATTGAAAACCATGGAGAATTTATCCTAGACCACGAAAACCAAGGAGAAACATACCTAGACATCGAAAGCTGTGAAGCCGTCGACCTCGCGACTGCGAAATCCATGAAGAAACATACCTAGACCACGAAAACCATTGGAAATATACCTAGACATCAAGAACTACGAAGAAATACACGTGGACATTCAAAACCATGGAGGAATATACCTAGGCATTAAAAACTATGGAGAAATACACCTGTACATTAGAAACCATGGAGGAATATACCTAGACATCGAAATCCATGGAGGAATATAGCTGGACATAAAAAACTATGGGGGAGTCGACCTAGACATCGAAAATCGCGATAGAATCTACCTAAACCTAGTCCTCCAAAACCCATGAGCTATCGCCCTAGACATCCTCGAAAAATCCAGCGGCGTCGACCAGGATTTTATATTTTTTTATTTTTATTATTTATTATTTTATTTTATTTTTATTATATTATTATTATATTATATTATATATTATATAATAATATAAATATAATAATACAATAATATAAATATAATAATAAAAATATATAATTTGTGACGAAACACTCGCGCGACGGCCCGAGCCCGTCGAAACTAACGAAATTCCGCGATCTTTAGATCGCGGACAAAACATCGCGGCGACCACGCTCGTCGTTATTGACAGGTGGCGGCCATCTTAGGCCGGTAGGCATGAGCCCGAGCGGGGCAACCGGCACCGCTCTGAACTTCGCCGCGCTATATTTTACTGAAATTAATTCTTTTTGATTTTTATTATTTCACGTCGCCGAAGTGAGTAATTACGATCAAAATCACCAGAAAAATAACACGAATGTAAGAAAAATGATTACGAGTCAAATTAATAACATAAAATCTAATCACAATGAAAAATGTAAAAAGCGACTACGACGCATGCGCGGGGAGAGCGTTGATGGGCTATAGGAACGCGTACGTGACTTTTAGCGATTATAATTTTACGAATCATATTAAAACAACTAACAATGTTAAAAAATGAAGGAAATTAAATAATAACGGATCAAATCGAAGTTTTTGTTGTTGTACATCGTAATAAGCTGTAAATCATAAAAAGCGGTAGTCCGCGCATCGTATGTTAGCCCGCTCGACCAACGGGCGAGCGTGAATCATGGCAACGGGCCAATCAGAGTAGGCGTTACAGAAAGGTGCGCAGAACCGAGCGAAAATGGAGATTCTCGGCGCTCGAGAATTTTGTAGTGGGGACACGGGTATAAGAAGCGCTGCGCGACTCATTCAAGAGACAGTTCTCCCTGGCTAAAGGATCAACTCGGACCTCTCTTAGTACACCTCTACATCAGCCTCAATAATAATCAACCTATCCTCAAAATTTCTGGGGTTCCCGTGGCGCGGACTCTCGGATCGACTCGGCGACGTCTTGATCCCATAGCCCGTGGGCGGTGAATTGCCTATTTCCTTGGATGCCTGGATTCTCGGAGCGACTCGGCGACGTCTCGATCCCATAATCCAGGGTCCGCACCCAACCTCTAAAAAATTTTTCCGGCTTTCCGTAGCACGGAGTTCTCGGATCGATTCGGTGACGTCTCGATTCCATAACACGTGGACGGGAAGTTACCTTTACCCGGTAAATGCACGGACTCTCGGAGGGATTCGGTGACGTTTCTATCCCATAGCCCGTGGTTTACATCCTACCTTTTCACATTTTTATATTTTTATTATTGTTGAGGAGGATTAAAATTTATCCTATTATCAAAAATTAAATTCTCATTTGAATAACATTGTCCGAGGTGGTCCAGACACGGAAATCTAGATCCATTTTAGAAAATAATAATCCAAGAGACGATAGTTTAAAATTGATTTTATATCGAGTAAAAAGAAATTCAAAATTGTAAAAGCGAGCAATATTCTTGGATTCACTTATTCTTAGAGCTAACGTAACAGGACATCGGGAAAATTGAACTTTGCAATAATAGCGAGTTTTTCGGTTTAAGGCGTGTCGTAAATACAAGGCAAAAGCGATAATTAGAATGAAAACAAGTTTTTTTTTTGTTTGTTAATTTTGTACAATTAAATTCCGAAAATTGAGAAATTAAAAATTATCTCAGACAGAGAATTTGCAACGTTTTCGGGTCTTTGGGGTCTTTTTCTCGCCAGATCCGATTAAACAAAGCAAGACAGTTTAAAAACAAAAAAACACAAAATTGTTTTCGAATTAGCGAGCCAAGGCGCAAGATTTCTTTTATTTTTGTCAAAATTCGGTCAAATAATTGAATAAAATTGATTATTTTTATTATTTTCACAAAATTCACGGTGTCCGCGTTTCCTTCATACCTGCTCCTTATTATTAAGGTTGCTCGAACCGACGCGTGGCGGCGTTCAGGCCAGGTCGGCAAGAGCGTTTCGTTACAAATTATATATTAATAAATAAAATATATATTATTGAAACGTTTCGATATTCGGGAGGTGGTCAATTCCCAAATATCGGAACTTAGGATTTTTTAGATCCTCTTCTCTCACGTAGGAGAGGTGTCAGTGTGTAGGTTCGTGCACTGACCGGAGGATTTTTGCCAGGAGCGGGTAAAGCCTTCCGATTTCCCCATCTTGCAATTCGAGGAGCTTGGCTCGTACTCGACTTGCAAGAACGGATACTTTCGTCCGGTATAGGAGCATCTAGTGCTCTGCATTGCTTTCTCGCTACGCAATCGGGCTTGGCCTCGCTAAAGCGTACTGCGAGAAGCAATCGTCTCGTTATCGAGGAATGATAGGCTCCATTATCAAGAGACTCGGTAGAGTCTCGGGACAAGTACATTGATAGCTCTGTCGTCTGCTGGCATGAGGCTCTCGCCGAGACTATCTTTTCTCTGAATAAAACAATTCGCGGTGGTGGAGGTAAAATTGGCATGTCATTTTGTTCAAATACGAAATTCATAAGTCATCTGAGGCTTGGAAAATTGAACTGGAGATTAATTAATAAATTCTCTTTCGATTCCGCCCAAAATCAGCATGATCGGTGGCGTAATTGCTGAGAAAAAACTTTGCACGGGCTCAAGATTATGCAAAAGTTACTGACACATTACGAGTTCGACGTATACGTATACGCGTTGATGCCCTCCACACGTTCTTCGAATGCAAGGAATGGAGAGTGTGGAGGGCCCCACTGGAGGAAAGGTACGGGAGCATAACTCCGGATAATATTGTCCGGGTTATGCTCCTGGGCGAAGAGCCTTGGGCGGAGGTCGACCTCTTTGTTGAGGTCGTCCTCCGCCGCAAGCGGGCCTTCGTGGAGGATGGGACGCCCTGAGGGGCGTCCACGGAGATAGAGCGCCACCCCGAAGTAATGCGAAAGCGGTTCCGGGGTGGTTGCTAGGAGACCGGGGATGGGGTTTTTAGCCGGTAGTTCCGCTAATGGAGAGTCCGGCACACAGGGGGCCTTAGAGGCCCCCCCAGTGCGTAAATGCGTTTTCCCCAGCCCCGGTATATAAATTTAAAAAAAAAAAAAAAAAAAATACGTATACGCGTTTTGACGTGAGTTAGGGGTAGTAGAGTTGTATCTCAAAGCATTCTGATTGGCTCACTCCATCTGACCGACCACGTTTAGACTCCATAAACGTATCCACGGTCAGATTCCATGAACGTAACCACGCTCAGATTTCGTCAACGTATATATGTACAACCATCTGTCAGTTTTTGATAGCATCACGAACAAACGTAGTTTCGACATAACAAAGTGCTGTCTAAATTTAATTTTAAAAAATGTTCGTTGTTTAGTGGAGTGCATAATATTTATTATTTTAGTAAAAATAGTGATGTGGTGTCATAATATTAAGAAAACCGGTCTTTAGTGAATTAAACCGGTATAAAAGCGGCCGCGTAAATGTAGTCTGTGATCCGTGTGTTTTAAAAAAGTGGATGATGCAGATTTTATTATTTCGTTTGATTGGAAATAAGTATTAATTCCTTCAATTGAACCAGTGTGCAAGGGTTATTGTCCAGCGTAAGCATATCGTCAGTTATAGCGTGGTTATATGTCATGTGTGTAATTAGATTATGTATGAGTTCCCTTTGATAGTTGTGTGGTAACGAATCAGCCGGCGTTTAACGTTACGAAGTGCGCGACAAATGTAACGAACGTTTGCATAGTTGGTAAATAATATAAACTTGATAAGTTCAATCAGTTTATCGAAAACAGTTCGAAAAGTTCAAAGTTGTGAGGAAAAACGTGCGTCAACCTATAACCTCAAATTATGTTCCTTCGGCCGATACACGGCATCCTGTGAGAGAAGCTGTTGTGATTTCGCCTTTTTTCCTCCCTTCTTTATCGACGGTTCAGTGCTTTCTCCTTGCTGCTTGTTTCCTCGATTGGATGTATCCGCCCGTAAGGCATCACTGTGCGTGTCCAGTCATAGCGTTGCTGATTTTCGCCGTTAACGCACGTCGAAAATTTTCTCTTCCATTACGAATAGTTTTCTGTGTATTTTAAGTGATTTTGACCTTACAGTAGCAGTTTTTTCGGGCTCTGAAGCCTCATTATTGTTTGCTACCAGATGGTTGTTGCTAAATATGGACGCAGGACAGGAGGTTGACCCAGTTGGGCAATCAAGAGACGGAAAGGACAAAGAAGATGGAAGTGAGATCCTCGTGGAAGAAGGCTCTCACACCAGCAGCGGAAGTTCGTCACGAGATTCGCCTTCAAGCGATTCATCTGCTCCCAAGAGAAAGAGGAGACGTAAATGCGAGATTCAGAGCTTACAGCAGCAGATCAACTTTTTATCGACCTTGCTAATCCAGTCATCTCAGGGCTCGGTAGATGCACAGACGCCTGGCACGTCGAATGATTTTCTTCAGAAGCCGAGAGAGACGCAAAAAGTTATAGATCTCGGAACATTCAAAACCGAGGTGGATGAAAAAAAGATAATTCCAGTGGCGTCTAAGGATCACTTGGATGCCCTTGAAAACCTGCAACGTTTTGGTTCGGTAGAGTAGAAAGAGGTAAGATTTTCCAATGCTCTAAAAAACTTCAGAGCAGCTCCTGGGTTCACTGAGCTCAAGATAAACGAAGAGTTTTGTCACCTAGACAAGGGGAGAGACCCGTATATGGCTACAGATCGAGTATTAGCCGCTCTAGCAAATGCGGTACTGTCTCAGAGAGATCTGATAAAGGGGGGTCTCCAGTCGGTTGTTAACTGGGCCTTCTCAAATACAAACGAATTGAATCCGGATACATTGTTTGATAAACTCACTTCAATTTTTGGCAACAACTCGCAAACTTTTAAAAATCTAGAAAGCACTCTACAAGTAGTTTGCGGCAAGAGAGCAGAGTGTATCGAAAATAGAAGAGAGCGTTTGCTCTCAGAAATACAGAATAAAAACGTGCAGGCAGCCCTGCGAAAGATCCCTCCGAGTAATGAATATCTGTTTGGGAAGGAAAATCTTGTTTCTTTGATACAGTCTTTGGGAGGAGCACAGTCATGGCTCAAAACCCCCGCCTACACGGTAAATAAAAGGTTGTTTCAGAGAAAGGATACGAATCAGAGGGCCTCCGAGCATCGAACATCTTTTCAGACGGGTAAACCGGGATCATCTTTTAAAGGAAATCGAGATGGTCGTCGAGCCTCGTCCAAAGGATTCCAGGGTTCCAGAGGACAGCTTTCGAAAGTTAAAACGGAGGAGTCCTTTCGTAGGAAGTCCGAGAAATGACTATATGACAGACAAACGGGAGGAGGACGGCTAAATTTTTTTCAGGAAAAGTGGCGAGAAGCGGGGGCTCCCCCAACTCTTCTCAAAATTATCGCGGGCATGCGCATCCCGCTAGAAGCACGTCCACCACTACGAATAAAGTGTAGAGACTCTCAATTCGAAACAAAACGTTCGGAACGGATGTCGATAGAAATAAAGACTCTTGTGGACCTAAATGTATTGGAACGACCGCCATCCCCGGGCCCCAGCTTCATCTCGAAGATGATTCTTGTCCCAAAGAACACCGGAGGAGTAAGACCGATCTTCGACCTTCGAGGTCTCAACAAGCGCATCCGAGTCAAGAGTTTTCACCTAATCTCCCACTCCATAATTCCGCAGTTCTTACAGGATGGAGATTGGCGCATCGATTTGTCGCAAGCGTATTTTCACGTCCCTGTGGCAAATTCACACAGATACCTTTTACGTCTTGTTTACAACGGGGACCTATATCAGATGACATGCTTGCCCTTCGGCCTTTCATCTGCCCCTCAAACCATTGCGATGTTAACGAATTGGGTTGCGGAGACCCTTCGGTCGCAAGGAATGAGGGGAGTCGTATATCTCGACGACTTCCTGCTGGCCTCACAAAACAGAGCCAAGCTAATAACTCAAGCCCTCGAAGCAGTTCGGTTCGTAGAGTCCCTCGGATGGATTGTGAATCGAGAAAAGAGCATTTTGGAACCAGACCAGCGGATGGAATTCCTAGGAATATCCTGGGACACACGGAGAAACAAAATGAGTCTTCCTCGAGCCAAAGCTCAGGAATTGAAAGAGGCAATACAAACGATAGCCGCACAGGAGAGCTGCACGCGGAGTCAGCTCCAGCGTCTTCTAGGTCGGCTAAACTTCGCAAACTTCGTAGTCCCCAAAGGTCGACTTCACTGCCGCCGACTCCAAATGTTTCTGAGACAATTCAAACAGGGCAGAGCAAGGGAAAGGAGAAGTATCCCGCCAGAGGCGAAAAAGGATCTAAAATGGTGGATCGAAGCCACCTCAGCATCGGCCTGTCTACACAAGAGCCAAATAACACACTTTCTGACCACGGACGCAGCAGACACAGGTTGGGGAGCACAGCTAGACGGAGACCTGATGTCCTGGCTATGGACGAAGACTCAGAAAGCGTGGCATTCGAACAAGAAAGAAATGTTTGCAGTATACGCCGCTCTAAGGAAACAAGCGAACCGACTTCAGGGTGCACACATTCTATTACAGTCGGACAATCGAACCTTGGTGGCTTATCTTCGAAACGAGGGGGGGACAAGGTCCCTAGAGCTTTACAATTTGACATACCAGATCCTGAAAATAGCGGAGGAACTCGACTTGATGATCTCGGCATTCTACATGCCGGGAAGATACAACGGCATCGCAGACAGCTTATCACGAGGAACGATGCTCCCAGAGTGGCATCTCTTACCCGGGGTCACCGAAAAAATATTCAAGGAATGGGGAATTCCAGAGATTGACTTATTCGCAGAAGGTCGGCGTTGGTGCGAAAGTACGTCTCAAGAGATTGCAGCGATCCATGCGCTTACTATGTGGACGCCTTCAGTCAGCAGTGGAGTTATGGGCTCGCGTGGGTTTTCCCTCCGCCGAATTTAATCCCGAGAGTACTGGCACACCTGAATCAGTGCTCCGGAACATTCCTAATAGTTGCCCCCAAGTGGGAACGAACGTTTTGGGCATCAGACCTGGCCAACAGAGCGAAAGAGGCACCACTGGAGATCGAGAATCTCAGGGAGAACTTAATAGACATCGCGACGGGGCTTCCACCTCCAGAGGTAGAGCGTCTGCATCTCCAGGTGTGGCGGATTGGAGGTGGAGTGATTTGACTACAGAATGGTCGCAGCAAGAACGAGATCTCTTAAGACAAAGCTGGCGAAGCTCCACTCTATCGACATACAAAGCACCAATTAGGAGATGGATCGCCTGGTGTTCGGAGCACGGGGTCAACTCGAAATCTCCACGAAGTCAGGACGTAGCTATATAGGTTTTTGGCAAATCTGTTCCTCTCGGAAAAACTAGCTTATAACACAGTGCTGTTACATAGAGCGGTCATATCTACTTTTTGTGCAGGAGATTCAAGTAACAATATAACAACCGATTTTTTAGTAAGACAAGTTTTGAAAGCAGTCGCAAACGCGAGTCCAAGGGACTCAAGGGTTCCGATCTGGGATGCCAAAATCCTCCTTAGTTGGTTATCCACAAGAACGATGAATTTATCCTTCTTTGAAGTTTCGCGTAGGACAGCAACTTTACTCTTATTAGCTTCGGGTCGAAGAATCCACGATCTCACGCTGCTGAGAATCTCTCAGGATTACCTAACAAACTTGGGGGATGAGATTATCTTATGGCCTATATTTGGCTCAAAAACAGACCGAGCAAGTTTTAGACAATCAGGCTGGCGGCTATCAAGACACGAGAATATTTGGCTTTGTCCGGTCACTTGGATAAGAGCCTTGCTGAAGAAATCAGAGGAAAGAAGAAAAGACGGTAACAGGGAAGAGATGTTTATTACGGTCACAGGTACAGTCAAGGCCGCAACAAGAACGGTAATCGCGGGTTGGGTGCGATCCGCACTGAAGGAAGCCGGCGTAGATGCGACGCCAGGCAGCGTCCGATCAGCTGTTGCATCCCGGAGGTGGATGGACGATGTTCCGGTCCAAGATATATTGGATAGAGGAAACTGGAAGTGCGCCGAAACCTTCCGTAAACATTACTGCAAACAGATCGGAGGTACTAACCGAAAACGAGGCAGCCTACTTGAGTCGAATTTCCAACCGATATAAAAAAAAAAAAGAAAGAAAGGAACAAAGGCCTGCTTCGGTCAGTTCACATTTATTTTATTCGTTCTTATTCAGATTCTTCTTAGTTTTTCTTTATGTTTAGGCTATAGTTCCACTAGAGCATTTGTGATTTGAAAAAAGGGTGCCTGTGGAAGAAAAACAAATAAAGATTATTATCGTTATCTCACATAGCGTCAGAGATGTTCACGCCTTGATACTTTTGTATCATGATACAAAATTGATACTTGATACATTTGTATCAAGTATCAAAAAAAATCTTGATATTTGATACATTTGTATCAAGTATCAAAAAAAATCTTGATATTTGATACATTTGTATCAAGTATCAAAAAACAATTATATAGTTGATACATTTATATAAAGCATAGAAAATGTTGTTCAAACAAATGTATTTATTGAATCTCTAGAGCAATTTTTGATACGTGATTTATTCGTATCAAGATAAAAATATGACTGAATACATTTTTTTCTCGAAATTTTTTTTTGTAAAATCTTTTCTTTAATTATTTTCTTGAATTTAACGAAAAATTGTTTCCAAAATTTCTTACAAAAACATTGTCCAAAATTTTTTCAAAAAAAACAAAAATTTTCCACAATTGCATTTTTCAATGTTTTCAATTTTTTTCAGTTTTTTTTCAAATAATTTTTTCTTTTTCAATTTTATTTTCAAAAATTTTTTCACTCGAAACTTTCTTGTTACTCCCGGATCTACCCATGAGTATTCATTGAAATTACGTAAAGAAACAGATTCCGTAATTGGCAGCGAAGTGGTGTTCATTTGGCTCTGATATTTCTGGTTGTGGCAAGTTTGTGTACAATTTGTCACAAAATAGTTGTTATGCTTGGCGTAAAAGCTGTGACAGCGTAAACAAACCGTTTCGTATTTTTGTATTTCAGAATGTTTGTAAGAGATGTTTGATATCCGAAAACCAACCACACCCGGAACCGACAAAATCAATCTCATTTCTCTTATCTTTCTCGCTAATAATTCTTGGTACTTGGCGGTTTCCATGCGTTTACTCGATGAATCTTGTATGAATATATATATAAATATTAAAAAACTGGAACGGAAGAGTGATAACGATTGAATAATAATACTTGGAAATGAGAGGATACAGTCGAGAAGGACTTGTGAGTCAAGAGAATAAATAAAAATGACGAAATTTTGAATAAAAATTCGGTTTTATTGTTATTTTTTTTTTATTAAAGAAAATGAATTGAAATTAAAAATTTTGTTTAAAAATAAATATAATACGGGCCCCGGCGTCGGTCCCGGCCCCGGCCCATGCCTCGGCCTCCTCCGTTTTGGGCTTGGCCCTGACCCCTGTACGTGCCCCCGTCTCCGCCTTGGCCATGGTCCTGGCCCCCGCCCCAGTTCGAACCCTGGCCCGTGCCCCAGCCGCGACCTCCACGCTGCCTGTACCAGGCGGCACGACTCCGACCGGCAGCTACTCTCCACCGATCTTGAGGCAAAAACAAAATTGATCCGATTAAAATTTGTCTAGATTTGTTCGGGATATGGAAAAGAATTTTTTCTTCAAATTGCACAGTATTTCAGCGATAAGCGATGATTTTGAGACGAACGAACCATGAAATGCACTTGGAATGTTGATGAATATGCAGTAAATACTTTGCAGTTGGATCTTTATCCAGTTGGACAAAAAAATTCAGAAACATTGCGTTGAAGTCAAGGCATTACTAAGGGTAGCGGTATTCAATTCGGAGACGATTACAATTTGCAGAACCGTTTGAAGAATCAGGATAAATAAATGAAGTCTACTGGAGAAAAACGATGAAGCAGCTTAGAACAAAATCTTACGTTAATAACAAATGGAAATAAGACTCACGACGGCCATTCATTTGCGGCTGGTGAAAATTTTGCTGCATTTGCAATTGCAGCAACATGCGCAGTTGCATCCGCGTCATGGCCGCCTCTAATTCTCGCTCGGCCATCAGCCTCGCCGCCGTTGCTTTCTCTTCTTTTTCTTTTTCCGCCTTTTCTCTTTCAATCTTTTCGTTTTCAGCTTTTTTTTCCTTCTCCGCTTCTTCTTTTCTCAAACTTTCTGTTTCCGCCTGGACTCTCGCCATCTCTTTTTCTTCTTCCTCCTTGATTTTTTTCTTATCGGTGCTCGTTGAGTTACCCATTTCTTCTAGAATTGTTAATTTGAGGTAAGTAAAGGAAATACTGCAATATTTATAAAAATTCTTGACGATATTAATGATGATAGAGGTGTTGAAAATGTTAATGATACATTGAATCCATGAATCACAGTGAGTTAATTGAGAGTTTTGGTCCGCAACATTAGATTTTACCAAATGCAATGGCAGATTCATAATTGGCAGCGCCAAGAGCCGCTCGAAAAAAAAATATTGAAAATATATATCACAAATTGAAAACTTTGGTCAGCTATACTATAAAAACCCCTCAAATGAGAATTTTCGAAAAATTTCGCGATTTGAGCGTTTTGTTCAACTGTATGGATCCACCACCTTAATTTTTCAAAATTTAATGGCAGATTCGTATTAGCACCCCTAAAAACCCCTTAAACATAAATTTCAAAAAAATCTCGTAAATTGAAATTTTCGTGCCGCCATACTGAATTCGCCATCTTAATTTTTCGAAACTAAATAGCAGATTCGTAATTGGCAGCACCGAAATCCCCTCGAACAAAAATTCTCGAAAAATCTCGCCAATTGTCGAAATTTTGTTCCACCATATAAAAACGGACATTCGATTTCTCAAATTTATAGAGTAGATCCGTAATCGGCAGCCCCAAAAATCCCGTGAACATGCATTTCAGAAAAATCTCGAAAACTGATAATTTTGTTCCACCGTATTGGCTCATCCACCGTGGATGAGCCACCTCAATTTTTCAAAATTTACCAGCAGCTTTCTCATTAGCACCCCGAAAAACCCTCTGAACAAGAATTTTCGAAAAATGTCGCAATTTGGGCATTTTTTTCTGCCGTATTGGATCCGCCACCTCAATTTTAAAAAATTAAATGCCAGATTCGTATATTTCACCCCTGAAAACCCGTTAAACATGAATTTCAAAAAAAATCTCGCAAATTGATCATTTTCTTCCACCGTATTGGATGAGCCACCTTAATTTTTCAAAATTCACCGGCAGATTCCTTGTTAGCACCCCTTAAAACTCTTCAAACAAAAATTTTCGAAAAATCTTGCAAATTGACAATTTAGTTCAGCCGTATTGGATCCGCCACCTTAATTTAAAAAAACTCAATGCCAGAATCGTAATTGGCATCGGTAGAACCACTTGACCATGAATTTCAAATAAATCTCGTAAATTGAAAATTTTTTCCACCGTATTGGATGAGCCACCTTAATTTTTCAAAATTCACCGGCAGATTCCTCATTAGCACCCCTTAATACCCTTCAAACAAGAATTTTCGAAAAATCTTGCAAATTGATAATTTTGCTCAGCCGTATAGGATCCACCACCTTAATTTAAAAAAACGCAATGGCAGATCCGTAATTGGCACCCCTGAAAACCCCTTTAACATGAATTTAAAAAAAAATCTCGTAAATTGAAAATTTTGTTCCACCGTATTGGATGAGCCACCTTAATTTTTCAAAATTCACCGGCAGATTCCTTGTCAGCACCCCTTAAAACTCTTCAAACAAAAATTTTCGAAAAATCTTGCAAATTGACAATTTATTTCAGCCGTATTGGATCCGCCACCTTAATTTAAAAAAACTCAATGCCAGAATCGTAATTGGCATCGGTAGAACCACTTGACCATGAATTTCAAATAAATCTCGTAAATTGAAAATATTTTCCACCGTATTGGATGAGCCACCTTAATTTTTCAAAATTCACCGGCAGATTCCTCATTAGCACCCCTTAATACCCTTCAAACAAGAATTTTCGAAAAATCTTGCAAATTGATAATTTTGCTCAGCCGTATAGGATCCACCACCTTAATTTAAAAAAACGCAATGGCAGATCCGTAATTGGCACCCCTGAAAACCCCTTTAACATGAATTTAAAAAAAAATCTCGTAAATTGAAAATTTTGTTCCACCGTATTGGATGAGCCACCTTAATTTTTCAAAATTCACCGGCAGATTCCTCATTAGCACCCCTTAATACCCTTCGAACAAGAATTTTCGAAAAATCTCGCAAATTGATAATTTTGCTCAGCCGTATAGGATCCGCCACCTTAATTTTATAAAACGCAATGGCAGATTCGTAATTGGCATCCCTAAAAACCCCTTGACCATGAATTTCAAAAAAATCTCGCTAATTGAAAATTTTGTTCCGCGCTATTGGATGAGCCACCTTAATTTTTCAAAATTCACCGGCAGATTCCTCATTAGCACCTCGAAATACCCCTTGAATGAGAATTTTCGAAAAATTTGCGTATTTTTTTCCGCCGTATTGGATCCGCCACCTTAATTTTTAAAAATTAAATGCTAGATTCGTAGTTGGCAGCACCAAAAACCCCTTGAACAAGAATTTTCGAAAAATCTCGCTATTTCGGCATTTTGTTCCGCCGTGTGGATCCGCCACCTTAATTTTTTTAAACTCAATGACAGATTCGTAAATAGCACCCGTAAAAACCCTTTAAACATGAATTTCAAATACATCTCGCAAATAAAAAATTTTGTTCCGCCGTATTGGATGAGCCACCTTAATTTTTCAAAATTCACCGGCAGATTCCTCATTATTATAATTATTATATTAGCACCCCTTAATACTCTTCAAACAAGAATTTCCGAAAAAACTCGCAATTTGAGCATTCTGTTCCACCGTATTGGTTCCGCCATCTTAATTTTTCAAAATGCAATTGCAGATTCGTAATCGGCACCCCTGAAAACCCTTGAAACGTGAATTCCAAAAAAATCTCGCTAATTGAAAACACTGTTTCGTTATATTAGATTCGTCATTAGCGCGCCTAAATACCCCTCGAACAAGAATTTTCAAACAATGTCGTAATTTGGCTATTTTTTTCCGCCGTATTGAATATGCCACCTTAATTCATTCCACTGATTACGTATGCAGCGTTTACAACATATTTGAAAGCAATACGTGCACTTACCGTTTACGCCAAAGGTTCCACGTAGACTGTTGCACAGATTGTTTTTATGCACTACTGCACCACCTGGATTTTTGGCAATGTTAAGCGATGCCTTCGTTTTCCAGTATCGCTGTTTCTCTCTCCCTCTCTCTCTCTCTCTCTCTCTAGCATAATTATATTTGTCGCTTTTGAAGATATTTCCATAAATTGCAGTACAACGTCTCTGCAGTCGCAAACGGATAATCATATATTTTTCGGGAACGTTTAACACAAGGAATTTGGAAACAGTAACGGGTTAGTGTCGCCGCCACGCGGAGGCTTGTCATACCTATATTTGTGATGAACAGTCGAATTTGACCTTCCACCGAGTCACTTTGTTACAGTCGTTGAAAATTTGTGCAAAATTTAATGTAGAGCAGTTGCTGGTGAAACACTTTTGTGCTTCCACGTTTTTTGTGACAAAAGAAATCTTTTCAAATTTTTTTATACGCACGTAAACGGTGGATAAAATCGGAGTGTTTCGATCGTCAATTTGGGGTAAGTTTATTTGAATATTATAATTATGTACGACATATTTTACGAATGCAATTCAAATCAATATATACATATATATTCTGCTAGCATCGATTATAAACTCAATTCACAAGCGATTTTGAACCCTCAAAATCCTTCTCTATGATTATTTGTCATTATAGAGAAAGAACTTGAAAATCGTGTTTACGTAAAATTTAGAAACATATGTAATTTGAGATTCAAACTCTTGCTCACTATTCACTATGCAGTCGGAGAGTTATACCAGTGCAATCTTTGTAAGAAATTTCAAGTTCTTTCGTCGATGAAATATTTTCCGCGAGAAATATAGACCTAGCTCGTTATATATTGAATAAAGCGCAATCGCTTTATTTCCCTGAAATATGAATTTATTATCAATAAAAGGAAACCTGTACTGAGTACTAAACTGACTGCTTTATTAAAATTTCATTGTAAAAACATTTGCATGGAATCATCGAGAGACGGGGTAGCGGCTCGACGTCAAATATTTAAAGGAAGAAACTAGCCTATGAAAGAAAAGCACGCCCTGCCCCACTGATACGCGAATATGCCGAAATATGACGTCATAGCATTTTTAAAACTGCTCCCGCGGATAAACCATTTCAGTAAAGAATTTGAATATTGGTGTATTCAATACTAACTGTTACTTTTATATTGAACGAAATTTTCAATTTGCGAGATTTTTTAGAAATTCATGGTCAAGGGGTTTTTAAGGGTGCCAATTACGAATCTGCCATCGAGATTTTAAAAATTAAGGGGGCAGATCCACACGATGGAACAAAATGCGAGAATTGCGAAATTTTTTTGAAATTCATAGTCAAGGGGTTTTTAGGGTTGCCAATTATAACTCTGCCATTTAATTTGGAAAAATTAAGATGGCGAATCCAATATAGCGAAACAAAATTTCCAATTTGCGAGATTTTTTGAAATTCATGGTCAAGGAATTATTAGAGGTGCAAATTACGAATCTACTATTGAATTTTTATAAATTAAGGTGGCGAATCCAATACAGTGGAACAAAACGCCTAAATAGCGAGATTTTTCGAAAATTCTTGTTTGAAGAGTATTAAGGGGTGCTAATGAGGAATCTGCCTGTGAATTTTGAAAAATTAAGGTGGCTCATCCAATACGGTGGAACAAAATTATCAATTTGCCAGATAATTTTGAAATTCACGTTAAAGGGGTTTTTAGAGGTGCCAATTACGAATCTGACATTTAATTTTAAAAAATTGAGGTGGCGGATCCAATACGGCGGAAACAAATGCGCAAAATGCGACATTTTTCGAAAATTCTTGTTCAGGGGGTTTTTCGGGGTTCTAATGAGGAATCTGCCGGTGAATTCTGAGAAATTAAGGTGGCTCATTCGATACGGTGGAACAAATTTTCAATTTACGAGGTTTTTTTGAAATGCATGTTAAAGGGGTTTTCAGGGGTGCCAATTACGAATCTGCCATTTAATTAAAAAAAATTAAGGTGGCGGATCCAATACGGCGGAAAAAAATGCCCAAATTGCGACATTTTTCGAAAATTCTTGTTCGAGGAGTTTTAGGAGTGCCAATTACGAATCTGCCATTGAGTTTTTAAACATTAAGGTGGCGGATCCACACGGTGGAACAAAAAGCAAGAATTTGCGAGATTTTTCGAAAATTCTTGTTTGGAGGGTATTAAGGAGTGCTAATGAGGATTCTGCCGGTGAATTTTGAAAAATTAAGGTGGCTCATCCAATACGGTAGAACAAAATGTTCAATTTACGAGATTTTTTTGAAATTCATGTTAAAGGGGTTTTCAGGAGGGCCAATTACGAATCTGCCATTTAATTAAAAAAAATTAAGGTGACGGATCCAATACGGCGGAAAAAAATGCCCAAATTGCGACATTTTTCGAAAATTCTTGTTCAGGGGGTTTTTCGGGGTTCTAATGAGGAATCTGCCGGTTAATTCGGAGAAATTAAGGTGGCTCATCCGATACGGTGGAACAAATTTTCAATTTACGAGATTTTTTTGAAATTCATGTTAAAGGGGTTTTCAGGGGTGCCAATTACGAATCTGCCATTTAATTAAAAAAAATTAAGGTGACGGATCCAATACGGCGGAAAAAATGCCCAAATTGCGACATTTTTCGAAAATTCTTGTTCAGGGGGTTTTTCAGGGTTCTAATGAGGAATCTGCCGGTGAATTCTGAGAAATTAAGGTGGCTCATCCGATACGGTGGAACAAATTTTCAATTTACGAGATTTTTTTGAAATGCATGTTAAAGGGGTTTTCAGGGGTGCCAATTACGAATCTGCCATTTAATTAAAAAAAATTAAGGTGGCGGATCCAATACGGCGGAAAAAAATGCCCAAATTGCGACATTTTTCGAAAATTCTTGTTCGAGGAGTTTTAGGAGTGCCAATTACGAATCTGCCATTGAATTTTTAAACATTAAGGTGGCGGATCCACACGGTGGAACGAAAAGCAAGAATTTGCGAGATTTTTCGAAAATTCTTGTTTGGAGGGTATTAAGGAGTGCTAATGAGGATTCTGCCGGTGAATTTTGAAAAATTAAGGTGGCTCATCCAATACGGTAGAACAAAATTTTCAATTTACGAGATTTTTTTGAAATTCATGTTAAAGGGGTTTTCAGGAGTGCCAATTACGAATCTGCCATTGAATATAAAAAAATTAAGGTGGCGGATCCAATACGGCGGAACAACGTGCTCAAATTGCAAGATTTTTTGAATGTTCTTATTCAAAGGATTTTTGGGGCTGCCAATTACTAATCTGTCGTTGATTTTCGAAAAATCAAAATGACGGATCCAGTATGGTGGAACAAAAGTTTTAATTTAGAGATTTTTCTGAAATTTATATTTACGGGGTTTTTGGCGCTACCGATTGCGAATCTGCCATAGAATTTCGAAAAACCAAGATGTCCATTTCAATTTGGCGGAACAAAATTTTCAATTCGCGAGACATTTCTAAAATTCTTGTTCGTTGGGTTTTTGGAGCTGCTGATTAAGAATTTGCCATTTATTTTGAAGCATCACAACAGAGGATTTAATATGGCGGGGTAAAATTTCCATATTATGGGATTCACCGACGTATTATATTAAAATATATTTTCCCCAATAATATAATGATTTCATATTTTCAATGTCATGAATGTATTCTAATGCGATCATAAAACATCAATATTTTATTATTACGTGATTAAAATGTTATCAATGTAAAGCACGTATTTTCGTATGCCTTTTTTTAGTAATTAACAAAATTCAAAATCACAATGGAAGGAGAAGCCAGCTGTTCTCACGACAACCAAGCTCAAAGTAAGTTTTGAAAAGCTTTGAGCATCACGTAATTCAAATTTTTAATGACTATCTTTATCGATTTAATTTATACATTATTGGCCAAACACATGGAATCGATGGACAATAATTTGATGTCAGGAGTTTGATGCCAACCAAAAGTTTGATTCCGTTCTTTGTAGATCAGATTAACTTCTCTGAAGGTAGCTTTTTCTGGCTTCTTTTCCTTGCGTACAATTGAACTTGTAGACAGTATTTCCTCAATTTTCTGTCATGGAAATTGTGCAGATGGGGGCAATAAGTTTTGATTTTTTTTTCAAAAAAAATCACGTGATTTTTCCCAGCACGGGGATCTCCATGAATTAAAATTTTGGCTAAATTTTTGCCTAAAATTTTAATAACTGCTGTAACTTTTTCAAAAACGACATTGGAATTAGTTCTCTCATTTTGAGGGTTGTTTTGAGAAATAAATAGCAGAAACATTTCTTACGAGTGATACGTTCAATTGTACGCAGAAAAAAGACGCCAGGAGCTTTTTCCAGAAATGTGAACGAAATAAAGAAATATTGAAGGGTACACAACACAAAGGGCATATATAGGTAATTTGTCCCCTCCAAAAAGTCGTTCGAGGAATAGAAGTATCTTTATTTTTAAACTTTATCTTAAACTTTAGTGCGTTTCGATTTTTGTCAGGTGATCTCATACTTATTTATTAGCAGTATACCTGGGTATGTCCCAAATTGTTTAATTGAATATCGAAATGTTAATAATTGACTATTTGGGTAGACGAACCTTCGGCTATGGATATTGGTTTATCCGATAGTGAAAATGATTGCGCTGACTCCAGAATTGAGCAACAAGAAGAGCTTCAAGGTTTCTTGGATGAGTGTGAAAAACATTTCTTCTCTGATGGGAAGTATTATGTAATTGACGTTGAGAAATCATTGGATGAGGGTACAGTTGTCGGGATTTGTCAATTATGCTCCCATCATCAAATAATTAGAGGACAATTTCGGTGGCCAACAAACTTTAGAACCCATATCAGGGTAAATTTATGGTCATTTTTTCCGCCAAAAGCTTTTTTCCTTAACCCATTAAATTTCATTAACAAAATGTTATAATTGACACATATTCGCAGCGAAAACATAATTCGGTATTACATGAGTATGATGAATACAAAACGAGCAAACAAACGGAACCAAAGATTCGAGAACGAGAGCTTGTTACTACTTGCAAATTTTCACAAAAAAAATTCGAAAACAATGTTGTGAATTATGTGCTCGAAAGCATGGCACCAATGAGCACTGTCGAGATGCCGAGTTTTCAGAAGCTGTTTGATGGCAAGTCCAATGTGAATTTATTGCAAAATTAAAATGGCGGGAATCGTTATGTTACATCAAATAAAACACATTAGCCTGCATCGATAGATTCAGTGGCGTATCGGGATACGCAATTTTGTAATTACGTTCCGGATATTTACCAATTTATAATTATTATATTATTGAAGAGAAAAAAAAATTTTATGAAAAACATTAAGAAATTGAATGTCATGAACGTTAGATTACCGCAATTGCATCATTGAAAATTCATTTTCACAATCTATTTAGATTTCGAAATTAAGCAAAGAAACAAGGCACTGATTCATATGTCGAGAGCAACGCTTTGTAGGCGGATTGAAAATTTGTTTCAAGATAAAATGAAGGAAATTCGCAACATTCTTGAAACGAAAGCAATGTATGTATGCACCACAGCCGATATCTGGACCTCGCGAAGTCGCCGATTTCTCGGTGTAACGGCTCATTGGGTAAGGCGCAAATAAACTTTAAAATTTTGACACGTAAAAGTCAATGATATTTTTAACATTTACGTTGTAGATCGATAACGCGACTTTAACGCGACAATCCTTCGCCATCGCGTGTCAGAGATTCCCAGGATCTCATACAGCAGAAAGGATTGCGGAGGTTTTATTGGATATAAATGAATCTTTTGGATTAAACACGGAAAAGGTCGTTGCAACTGTTACCGACAATGGCTCAAATTTCGCGAAGGCTTTCCGTGAATTTGGTGTCAATTCGCTGGACAGTTTCTTGCTTGGTGAGTTATTATTTTTGCGAGGCTATTAATGCAGAGATACACTCGCTGATAGAGTATGTAATGCACAACACACGTACGGAAACCATTAAATTTCAGATGAGAATTCAAACGATGATGAAGCATGGAGGACTATCTCTCGAACAGCCGAATTAACCTCCGATAACGTCGAGAATCATAGTCTCGAACATGATCGTGCCGTACCTGAACAGTCTGAGTCATTGAAATCATTGCCTAAGCAATTGCGATGTGCTAGTCATACATTGAATTTGGTTTCAGCTGTGGACGTCTTGAAAATAATCAAGTCCTCAGACTATTTGTCTGCTAAGCATTTTGCTGCGATGGAGAAATGTATGGACTTATTAAACGCACTTCGTTCGCCAAAATCAAGAGAGATCTTTCACGAACATGTAGGAGTAGCATTACCTCGACCTGTGGTCACGAGATGGAATTCGCTCTATGACACTTTGGGGCGTATTGTTGCTCTGAAAGAACAAATCGTTCAGGTAAGCCCCCAAATTCGTGTAACGAATCTTTTAAATGAAAATGATTTCAGATATATCGAAGGGTATTTGAAAGTCCTGAAACCCATCGCAGAGACGCTTGACCTTCTCCAGGGAGAAACTTTTTGTCATTATGGATATCTTTTTCCATCTTTGGTATCATTGGAGAGGAAATTAAAGATGCTGCAGAACTCAGAAGCGAATACACGATTTTCACCTTTGATCACAGGTTTAATTAAGTCGCTGAATGATCGATTTAAACCATTCTTCGATCTCGACGATAAAGTCGCCGGAGCAGCTGTTGCAGCTTGCAGCCATCCGCGCTTCAAATCGCGATGGCTAGTTCCTCTTTCAGAGTCCATTCGTCGAAAAGTAGAGAGTATTTTTCTACAGGCTGCGACGGAAGAATATCAAAAAGGGCGGGAAGTAACTGCTAACGAAAATGTTCCTGCTCAGCCGGTCGATGACTTTTTTGATTTTGGAGAGGATCCTCAGGCGTTTATTCCTCATGAAAGTCCAACAGTTAGTGTTGAAATCGCAAGGTACATGGCAAGTCCTAGCACTAACTTGGAAATGCTAGAGGAACATCCGCTCATCAAAAGATTATTTATTAAGTTTAATACGCCCCTACCATCATCTGCAGCTGTTGAACGGTTGTTTAGTTTTGCGACAATGATGGATTTGCCCAAATGGAATCGTTTGACAGACGAACATTTTGAACAGAGGGTACTTATGAAAGCTAATGCAGTCAAAGCGTCCTCCAATATCATTAATGACCGTCGAAGTTCGAGATCTAAATAATAGATACTTGCCAAACTTGATTGAGTTATCGCCACTGCCTGACTGAGTCACTGCTGCATTAACCGTTTGGGTAAATTATCGCGATTCATATTTTTGGCTGAGTTATCGCCACTTCCACTTTTGGCTGAGTTATCACCACCTTCAAGTTTTGGACGAGTTATCGCCACTTTCATTTTTTGGCTGAGTTATCGCCACTTTCATTTTTTGGCTGAGTTATCACCACCTTCATGTTTTGGACAAGTTATCACCACATTTTTTTTGTTGAGTTATCGCCACTCTGTTTTGTTGAATGATGTATCTTACATTTCATGTTCTATTTACCTGGGTGTGTAGCTTTGACAGTCTCCCAATCAAGGCGGATTCCAACGATAACCATTCTAGTTTACGTCTCTCTGTGATATTCTTGTTGATTAAGATTTTTTTCAAAGCTAAATATTGTTCAAAAAGTTGAAAATGTAATTTTTATAATAATATAATTGATTTTTATGTTCAATATGTTTACGAGTCGTTCAATTTCCGTAACCCTCTCTTGACTAGTTTAAGCGGACGTGAATCAAGATTCATCGAGCAATGAGATGGGAAGCACCTATGCACTTCCGTTTTCAAATATCAGATATCTTCTTATAAAGACACTAAAAAACAAAAATACGAAACGGTTTATTTATGTTATGACAGTTTTTACGCCAAGCACGAGGATTATTTTGTAACAAATTGTACATACTCTTGCCACAACCGAAAAGAACAGCCGGATTAACATTACTTCGTGGCCAACTACAAAATCCAGTTTTTACGGGATCCCAATAAATACTCGCGGATGAACACATAAGAAACAAGGAAGTTTCGAGTAAAAAAATTTTGGAAAAAAATTAGAGAAAAAATTTTTGAAAAAAATTTCATAAAAAATTTTGGAAAAAATTGAAAAAAGGATTTTGAAAAAAAATTGGGGAAAAAAATTTTGGAAAAAATTGAAGAAAGAATTTTGAAAAAAAAATTGGGGGAAAAAATGCTTTTGATTCAATTTTTATCATGATGCGAATATATCACGTGTAAAAAAATGCTATAGACATTGAATACATTTGTTTCAACAACATTTTTGATGCTTGATACAATTGTATCAAGTAACAGATTTTTTTTGATACTTGTTACAAATGTATCAAGATTTTTTTTGATCCTTGATACACTTGTATCAAAGTATCAAAAAATTTTTGATACTTTGATACATTTGTATCAAGTATCAAACATTTTTTGATACTTTGATACATTTGTATCAAGTATCAAAAAATTTTTGATACTTTGATACATTTGCATCCAGTATCAAAAAATTTTTGATACTTTGATACATTTGTATCAAGTATCAAGTATCAATTGATACAATTTTTGAACATCTCTGCATAGCGTTATTATAATTCCGGATGAATCCTGAATTCATTACGATAAGTCTACTCTTGCTCAGTTTTGGATGCGATTAAGTATAATACCTGCCAACATCATGGAAACCTACAGAATTTCTGAATGTTATGTGCGCTATGTCATTTTAATGTAACATCATGACTTTTAACAACTTTTCTCTATACTATAAATTTGGATCATTGAAATACAGCAAAAATCTGCAAACTATAAAATTTATTTACTGTGCCATTCATTTTACTTTTTGACTCTCACTGTAACATAAATATGAAGTGACAAATTTATTACAAAAGTCTTCAGTTGATCATATATATGGATGGGTTTGAAATTGCTGTCTTCAAAACTAATTGCGCAGATACATTGAATCGCAGCAGATACCTGCGAATTTGGAAATTTCTGTGGATAAGTATATGTGCTAAGTATCACCCCCTATCTTTATGGTAATATGTAATGGAACTTTGTTCAGTAAGTTTTAAAGTATTTCTTTTCAAATAGTATTAAAGTTTGTATTACTGCGGTATGGAGCGAATACCTTCAAACTTTGATATTTTTGTGTCCCAGCATGTGCGCCAATTATTTAAATTTTTTACTCCAACCGTAACATGTAATTTCAAAAATTCATCACAAAAGATAGCTCTCTAAATTCCCTCTGCATGAATATTTGTGCTCCAACAATTCTAAAAAAGCCCTGATTTTTATTTAAATATAATAAGTTTAATGGAAAGTGATGGGCCGGACAAGTACTTTTAACTCATATTTAAACATAATTTCTATCGATCCAATCGACGTCGAATATTGTGAATAATATCAGTAGCTCCTGAAAGTCTGAAAAAAATCGATTGTCTCTGCCACCATAGAGTAAGAAATGACTAGCTTGCATGTGATTTTTTGGATTTAAAAGCTTCTTAAAAAAGTTCCATAATGTTGAAATTTGGAGTTACTCATAAATTACTTGTCCTTCGATTGATATCATAAATTTTAGTGCTGCACGTAACTCAAATGGTAACTTTTTTCAATTTATTAGAAAATACTTGGCCTCGAATTGATATAATAAATTTTAATGCTGTACGTAAATTAGATGGAATTTTTTTAAATTGATTTAGCCCTTCGAATCAAATAAGAAGAATGAGGCATCGGTTTCCAAAATGATTTCAAGCGCAATTTTTCGGTTTTTATTTTTTACTTGTTATTTGATTCTTTTAACACTTTAAAAAATAGATACAGTTTAGTTTTTTTTAAAGATAATGCTTTTTCAAGATTTGTGAAATTTTTTTCGAATTGTTCTGTATTTTTTTTATAAAATAATTTTTTTGCCCATTTTTTATAAAAATTTTGTTTTAAAGTTTTTTTCATGGATGGTTAATACTATTAGCTCGGTTTTAGTTAAACTTCCACGTTCGCCACCAATGTTGAGTGCGTCGGAAGCAGCTATCATTCGCGAATTGATTGAGGTCCTCAGACCCATTGAAATTGTTTCAAGAGAAATGTGTGGGCAAGTCTATGTTACTAGCAATAGAATTATACCCACTATATATTGTTTGAAGAAATCTATCGATTACGTCCAGACGTTGTCACCAATCACTCAAAAGTTCAAAATGGACATTCATAAAGAACTTAATAAACGATTTAATAGCGCGGAATTAAACCCACTCAGCGCAGCATCTACTGTACTCGATCCCCGATTCAAGAAATTACATTTTTCCACTGCAATGTCTTGCTCCAAAGTGATTCAAAAAATTAATGAACAGCTAAAAAATGACAAGTTGAAAAAACTCACGGTAGTTGAGGAAGAAAAAAAGAGTTGTGCCAATAAATACGAAAACGATCAACTATGGAAATTTCATTTGGAACTCGTTCAAAGTAAGAAAATGTACAAAACTAATGTTGTTGAATCTGCAGGACTGCATCCTGATCTTCAGCAGTATCTTTCGAAAGAACCCGTATCGTTGGATGTTGATCCAATACAATATTGGTACGAGCAAAAAGAAAATACCCCTGCATTAGCTTTAAAATATCTATCGATCATCGCAACATCGGTTCCGTGTGAACGAGTGTTTTCTATTGCCAAAAATGTCATCACTCCAAATCGCAATAGGCTCAAGCCTGATCGCTTATCGCGAGTTCTGTTTCTAAAATCATTGAACGTATCTGATTGGAACTTATAAGTTGCCGTATCATTTATAGTCATATTTTTCAGCATTCTTTTCCTAAAAAGTACGCATTAGATTTAAGACACGTGATTCAAAAAAAAAAAGCCACGTTGACTGTATCGTTTATAGTCATATTTGTCAGCATACTTTTCCTTAAAAGTACGCATTAGATTTAAGAGACGTGATATAAAAAAAAAATGAGTCGCGTTGATTAGTCTCATGAATCGTCATAGTATAAATTACTTGTTTATATTATTATTACTTCTTTGTAAAAGTTTTTCTATAAATAACTCTTTGAAAATAGGTTTCTTAAAACCTATTTTGAAATGATTCTCGATTATATAAAGAGGCTAAAAACACTATCTTACTCTTGATAAGAAATTTAATTTCTTATATTTTATTGGTTTCATACACTTGATCATTGTTTATTTTTAACAAAATAATAAAAAACCTAAGTTAGTGTAAAATAAACCTTTATTTTTTTTCAAGAAATTAAGAAGTAATGGATGCCAAAGACAATCCAAAAGTGATTCTATTATAGTATCCAGAAATTGATACAAATAAGATTGTTTCTATATACATAAGCAAGCACTGATTGAAAAGCATGTGACGTTGACTGCGATATTATCCGAATCATAAATAAAAAGGATTATATTTGACATAGTGGTTCTTACTTTCCTACCTTTATAAAAGAAATTAACTCGTTTTTCAATACCTCTACTTTTTTTTTCAATCATCATACTAATTTCTCATTTTTTATTGAAATTCACAAAATCGATTCTCGGTGAATCGATTTCTGGGTGCTCAATTTATCATGGAATTGATTTGTTGTACCTCAATTCGATTCGATTCAATGAATCGATCTTCTTTCAACAATCCGACATCCCTACATCCTATCCTTTTCATTTTTTTTTTAATTGTTTGAGGAGGATTAAAAATTATTCAATTATTAAAAATTAAATTCTCATTTGAAAAATATTGTCCGAAGTAGTCCCGGCAGGGAGATTTAACCCAATTTAGAAAAATTATAATCCAAGAGGTGATAGATAGCACTCGAGCCGAAAAACGAAATTAAGAATTTGTAAAAGCGAAAAATACTCTTGGATTTATTTGATTTTAAAGCGAGCATAACAGGACATCGGAAAAATTTAGTCTAGCGAATTATAGCATGTGAGACATTGATTTTCGGGTTTTTTAAGTTTGAGGTGTATCGAAAGATTAGAACAAACGCGACCATTAAATTTAAAACTGGTTTTTCTTTAATTACTATTTATGTACAATTAAAATTTGAAAATTGAGAAAATTGAAATTTTCTCAGACAGAGAGATTGCAACGTTTTCGGGTCTTTTGGGTCTTTTTCTCGCTAGATCCGATTAAACAAAGCAAGACAATTTAAAATAAAAAACCACAAAATTGTTTTCGAATCAGCGAGCCAAAGCGCAAAAATTCTTTCAATTTATCAGAATAAAATTGATTATTTCATTTTTTACTAAAATTAACGGTGTCCGCGTTTCCTTCATACCTGCTCCTTATTATTAAGGTTGCTCGAGCCGATGCGTGGCGGCGTTCAGGCCAGGTCGGCAAGAGCGTTACGTTACAATATATATATATATATATTAGAGTGGCCCTTAATATGGGTAAAAAAAAATTGTTCGCGCCGCCCCCCAAAACGATTCCAAATGATAAAAAAAAATCTACGCAAAGCCGCAGCTATGTCCGGTAACGGGAAGACGTGCCTGTAAACTTGGATTCAAATATCAATTTTTCTGCATGATTGGAGAAATTTCGGTTTTTTAAATCTGGTTTATGTGTCAATTTTTTTTCCTACTTTCCATAGCTATTGTATATTAGTATTCAATATCCAGATCAAATAATAAGGTCTTCCATACTACACTAACGAAAAAAATAAAAGGGTCAAAAGATTTTTCCGAATTTTTCGTGATTTTTCAAAATGTTGTATTTCAGTGAAAAATGGTCTTATCGAGGTCTAAAAAAACGCATTTTGAAGCTTCAATTTTATAATTTCAAGTCTTATGACGAAAAAAATGCAGAGCTACATGTTCTGCGCAATTTTGAGAAAAAATGCGAGAAAAAAATTTGCAAATTTTAATGTATTTTTATCAATTCCACAAGCGTAGATTTATTTTTTCCAACTAAGCCATGGTATGGACCGGATAGCTGGTTTGTTCAGCTTCAATTGGTTTTTTTTTTAAACTTGAGTAGGACCATTTTTTGCTAAGATGTTGAACTTTGAATCAAGAAGAACTCTTTGATTTTGATCGACGATACCTCGGCAACCAATGGTCGCACAGGAAATTCAAGGGCAGTTCTGAAAACTGAAATGAATGTCCTACAAGGTTCCGTTGCAATCTTGAAGATGAAATATTTCTTCCATCCTTGTCGTGAATTTAAAAAAATAGGAAAAAAGGTAATTTATGGTTTTTCAGACAGTCAATAGCCAAATTTCAATGCTCAATTTACGCCTCTCTGTCTCTAAGAAATGGAATTTATCGTAAAGCGTTCGGTTTCAATTTTCTAAAGAGACATATCTTGAGAATGGCTGAATGGATTTACTTCCAACAAAGACCAATGGAAATGGAAAAATCGAAAAAAATTCTCACCAATTTTCAGATTTTTTAATGATATGGTTTGTCCGCAAGCGCCGTTTGAAAACTCTCTGACGTCATAAATCGGCATATTCGCGCATATAAGAGTGCGGCAGGGCTCGCGCTGGCTTTTTCTTTACGCACTGCTGTTTTTCCTTTTAATACTTGACGTCGAGCCGCTACCGCGTCTCTTGATGAATAGAATAGAATGCTTCAACAAGTCATTGGAAGCACATTTATTAATGAAATAAAAATTTCTGGCATTAGAATTCAATACACATACCTGAAAATTGCGAATTCTGGTGAACTTGGTGAGCAGTATATATATTTTTTTCTTTCTCCTTCTGTCAAATTTTAAGGAAAATCAATTAAAAAATTCGTTTCATTGAAAAATCTTCATATCTTTTTTATTCACCATGATTTCATCTAAAAAATTGAAAAACAAAATTATGAATGAGGGGGAAAAATTTCACAATGATACAAAATATTCATAAACATTACGGAAAATGATTTTAATCCCACAAAATTGTGGACACATTCGGAATCGTTGAAAAATTGAAGAGATCACGTCAAACATTCGAAGAATAACAAACTGTTGTAAATTGCACAAAACTTAACATAAATCGTTGGATAAATTATTTTAAAAAATCATAATAGAAACATTGGAAAACTTTCGAAAACGTTATTAAAAAATTTTAAACTACCACACAAAGAAGATTTGATATCAAGCTGCAAAAATCCTCTCTCAAAGAACAAAAATTTGGACAAGTACTGTAACAAAACGCTCTTGCCGATGTAACGCTCCGAGCGGGAATTATAGTAACTATTATTTCGAATGATTTAGTTTTGGGTGGGTTCGATTGATAAGGAGTTGAAACTTGCCTTGCGAATTTCTCTTCAATAACTCAAGACAAAGATTTAAATGTTTGATGAATATATTGACGAAAATATGGATCTTGACTCTTCGGCTGACAACAATGTTCTCCCTTAATTCTATTCCGTTCGACTTTTAGTCTCACAAATCTTTTGATTCTCACGCGCAGACTCCGTACGCTCCGCTCATACGCGGACCAATCACGTTGTTCTTCATTCTCCCACTCATTCGAATTCTGGGGTCTCGCGACCCACGCTTCGGTTTCACACGCTCGCTTCGCAACCACACAATGCCCTTATTATTCTAGGTCCTTAGCATAAGAGTGACGAAGGATATGTCCTAGCCTAATGTTTATAAGATGAAGGTGGGTAAAAGTATCGTATTGGAATACTAGAACTATTTATATAAGAAATCAAAGAAAGCCTTATTTCGATACATTTCAACGTATGGAGATTATTATAATGTAAACTATAAGAATAAGTTAGTCAATACGTTCGTATTTCTTATCGACTAGCGGTTATTGTTTATGCTATACTTATATATTAGTCACCCAAGTCCGTCACGTTCCTCTCATTTGTTAATATTTCAATGATCAAATTATCAAATCCGTATGAAATGCTAAAGTATGAAATTCGCAAATTCGCGGTTCTTAGCGCAGAAATCAGCGCACTCTGGTGACGAATTGCGCATTCGTCACACCTTCCCCCTTATTGAAAAAGATGTTTCAATGAAACAACTTTTATGTTCATAGGTTTACGCGTGTGGTCGCCGTGGTGTAGTGATATGGTGGAATCGTAGGATAAACATCGTGGACTAAGAAGTGATAACGAAAGTGATAAACAAGGGGTGTTTGTATACTTATAATTTTGCAGTGCAAGAACTCAGTGAAATTTTTCAAAAGCACGGTTAATTACTGTAAGGAATCGATATTATGGTAAATAGATCTGGTTTCCAATTATTTTTCAGGTTATGTTACTAGTAAACTACTCAATCTGATTTCGCGAATCAATTAAAATCTACAGAAGGCTTAATCAAAACGTCTTGAAAGTAAGATTATTACGTAATTAAGATTTAAAATTCAGTTTCATTATTAATCTTCGTCATCCAATCTGAGAAATGCATGTTTTAATTTATCCATATGAACTATCCTTGTTTTAGTTTGACTGATTTGCAGTTCAACATTGTTATCTCTGAAAATTTGATTTATTAAAAAGGGACCAATATAGTGATCATCAAACTTGTTAGTTCTCGGTTCTTTGAGTAGGTAGACATATTGTCCTACCTTAAAATTCTTTGTATTTAGTTTACGGTCATAGTATTTTTTACATCGTCTTTTTGCAGCTTCTAGTTTAGAGATAACCGTCGATTGGGTCTCAGATAACCTGATCGATAAATTGTCAACCAATTCTATGTAAGTAAGCGGTACCTTTTCTTCTGCGAATTCAGAGGGAAGCCTAGCTTTATTACCAAAGACAACTTCATAAGGTGTAAATCCAGTTGACTCATGAAGTGAAGTATTGAAAGAAAACATTGCAAATGGTAACCAAAGATCCCAATTAACCTGTGTACAATAATGTTTCAGATATTCGATGAATGTGTGATGACTTCTCTCGAGGGATCCTAACGATTGTGGATGGAAAGAGGTTGATTTGAATTGTCTGATCTTGAAGATTTTGGCAATGTTAATCATAATCGCACTGAGGAACTGGCTACCTTGGTCAGTTTGAATAGATTCGGGACATCCATATAAGCAAATGAAAGCTTCCGCGAATGCGATAGCAATAGTAGGTGCTTCAACATTGGACAAAGAGATGCCTCCCGAATATTTCGATAAACAATCCTGCCAGGTCAGTAAATACCGTTTACCTGTCTCGGTTAAGGGTAAAGGGCCTACGATATCGAGTTGTAACTTCTGAAATACTTTAGTAGGGGTATCAGTGATTCTCATCGGCTGTTTAGTTTTTACTCGAATTAGTTTCTTCCGTTGACACGAACTACACGTTTTGACGTAATCATGTATATCATTTTTCATGTTTTTCCAATAATATGACTGTCTTATTCGCTCGTAGGTTTTTGTCTCTCCTTTATGTCCTCCACTAACGGAGTCATGATTTTCAGCTATGATCAAAGGACGTTCTGTTTCAGGTGGAGTTCTGACTGTTCCGGCACAAACAGTTATCTGATAATCTTCCTTTCCAAAGTAAGCACGAAATATTTTCTCAACTAATATCCATGAGAAATTTCCTAGTCCATTCCCAACTTTCGATATACTGAAATTCTTCACATTTAAAGCTTTAGTAGCTTGTTTCAGAGCTTCTACTGCTAACTCGATATTTTTCATGAAAATTTTATCATCGAATTTTTCACGTATGAACAGGTGAAAAATATAATTTTTCTTGTTTCTCGTCACTACTACTTGACCTAATTCTGGTTCCTCTGCTTTCAAAGTCTGCAAGTGGAATTCACCTGAATTCATCAAATCTCTTCCAACAGCAGTTGTCAAAATACAATCTGCAGAAATGAAATTTATCTTGTTATCATCTCTCATCATTATCGTATCAGTGCTATTTTGGATAATGGGTCTCAATATTGATCTGGGATTTGTGATTAGAATAGGAATTCTTTGAGGAAAACGTGGTCCATTACACAACTCTTTCTTTACTTCCGTAAAACTTTCGTTTTCTGCAATTCGTCTCTTTCTTGTCTTTGTCAAATCGTCTTGGCCAATTTCACATTTCTCACACTCAATACGTGGTGAAGTCACGTCTTCCCGGGGCATCGATCCTTTCTGCGTTGCGCCTGGACCCAAGGCGTTTATACTTCGCAAGAGGCCTGCGTTCCCCTCAACGGAACTGTTCCCATTAGGGTTCGCTCCTAGAGTTGATACGCTTCCTCTGCGCGCACCTTTCCCGAAGGATGTGCAACTTGAGGTACACACCTCCCTGTGAGCGGGCTTCACCGCCGCAACACAGCTTTCCCCAGGGGGAGCTCTCATACATTGAGATATATAACTACTCGCTGAGGCGACCGAACCACTCGCAATTGAGGGTATCACGCGTCCCTCAAACGAGCCTCCATTACGGGAGCTTTCTTTGTCCGTCAAGTCACCGTTACTGTCCTTTATCAACTCAACATTTCTCACTTTCTCTTTACTCAGGAACACACGTTCAACCAAAAGGTCGTCTTCAGGGAGTTCGGATTCTGCAGCGGGTAACGGATCATGCACGATCAGCACCCGATGATCAGTTTCCTCAGGATGTTCAGTGGAATCTACAGGATTTCTTGAAAGTGCATCAGCATTTGCATTTAAAGAACCAGGCTTGTAATCAAACTCATAATCGTACTCACTGAGCCATATTTTCCAACGAGCAAGCCTTGAAGCAGGGTCTTTGAGATTATGAAGCCAGGTTAATGAACGGTGATCAGTAATCAAGGTAAATGTACGACCAAAGACATAAGGACGAAACCGTTTTACAGCGAATACTACAGCCAATAATTCCTTTTCAGTGGTGGAATAGTTCATCTCTGCGGCATTTAAGGTACGGGATGCATATGCAATCGGGAGATCTTTACCTACAGGTCCTTGGCTCAATACAGCGCCCAAGGCATATCCGGATGCGTCTGTTGTGATAACAAATGGTCGAGTAAAGTCAGGGTACTGCAATAATGGTTGAGAGCATAGAATCTTCTTTATTTCGTTAAACGAATTTTCTTGTGCCTCCCCCCACTGAAATTCAGTCGTCTTTTTCAGCAATATTGTTAAAGGTTTTGTAATTGTGGCAAAATTTGGAATAAATCGTCTGTAATAACCGGCTAACCCCAAAAGCTGTTTAACATTTTTGCACGTTTTTGGACGAGGGAAATTCATTACTGCTTCGACCTTTTCCGGATCTGGTTTAACACCGTCTTTTGTAATAATGTGTCCAAGATACAAGACTTCTTTGCACAAAAATTTACATTTCTCTGGCTGAAGAACAAGTCCAGCATTCTTTAATCTTTCCAACAACTTTTTCAATTTCATCTCGTGTTCTTTAAGAGAATTTGCATAAATAACAATGTCATCCATGCAAACAAATAACTCACTACCCTGCAGTCCTGACAAGACTTGATTCATCAATCTTTGGAAGGTAGCAGGAGCATTCTTCAAGCCGAAGGGCATCCTGTTAAAGTGAAAGTGACCGTATGGGGTAGAAAAAGCTGTTTTAGGTCGATCGGCTGGCTCTACTTCAATCTGGTGAAATCCAGAAGCAAGATCTAATACCGAAAAATATTTTGCCTTTCCTAATTGATCTAGAATCTCAGTTATATTTGGAAGAGGGTATGCGTCTCCCACTGTTTTCTCATTTAATGCTCGATAATCTATTACCATTCGCCATTTACGATTACCTTGAGAATCGTTTTTCTTGGGAACTACCCATACTGGCGAGTTATATGGTGAGTCGGATATTGAAATGGCTTTATCTTCAAGCAATTGTGTCGTTTGTTCAGTAACAACATCATTATGTTCAGGTGGATGTCTATATTGCTTTTTATTTACAGGCTTATCGTCTGTGGTGGTTATTTTATGCCTTAAGACTTTCGTGCACCCTAATTTATCTCCAGGTAAGCGAAACTGGTAGAGATAATCAGAAATTGAGCGTAGAATACTTTCCTTTTCTTCAACATTGTGTTGACTGAGATCGATATTTTTTAACAATGCACTCAATCTTTTACCATTTACAGATCGTGCATCTTTATCAGGTTCAGCTTGACGAGCTGTTCGTGGACCGGGTTTAATCATTTCGAATTCTTCTAATTCTATCGGAGGGATCGACAATTCTACCGATCCTGCTCCCGTATTAGCGCAATAAACCTTGGCATAACCGTCTACTTGTTCGACTATGGCTTCACCAAGAAAAACTCCTCTACCAATAAATAAGTATGGCAGATAGCCTACTTTTAAATCCCTGTTCTCTATGGGCACAGAAATAACTTGACACGTTCGAGGTTCGATGCGAAAAATCTTACACGTGCCAAAAGGGAAATGTTCCCAGCTTCGTCTCTATAAATTCTTCATTTATGTGAATTACCGCGTCATAGTCTTTCAAAAAGGTCATTCCTAGCAATCCATCCTGTCTGATACCAAAGTTGTCTGGGACTACATGGAATTCGATGACTGCATCTCTAATTTTTACTCGAATGGAACCTAGTGTTTCAACAATTCCAGGGCCTATGCCACATAAATCGATTATATCATTTTTAATTTCCACGAGTGGGTTAACATTTTTCTTTTTGATCAAATTAACTTGGGCACCTGTGTCGATTACAAATTTTGCTTGGCTATCTGTGAAATCTTCGCTATTCAAGGTTACAATGGGTGTCGAAGCCTTTTGTGCATTAATTGTCAATATAACCATTTTAACGAGCGCATTTGGTTTTGTTTCCTCGAAGTCGCGCTGACTCTTCGAGTTATTTTCTAGTTTAAAGACTCCTTTGGGTTCTTCGATTTTCCGAATTTCATAGTCTGTTTCACTTCGGACCGGTCAAGTGATTTCTCTTCTACGCTTTCTTCGGTTTCACGTTTTTGAATTTTATTCTGTGGTTTATTTCTATTGTAACAATCGCGAGCAAGATGACCTAACTTTCCACAAACATAACATTTAGTTTGGTTATTCGAAATTTTCTTCAGACATCCGCGAGCAAAATGGTTTGTTTCCCCGCAAATATAACAACCTGGAAGGTTCCGCTGAGTTTGACCGTGTTCTGATGATTGGCCTGTTTGTTTTGGACCGCGTCCCATATATCGATATGACCCGCGAGACGATTCTCCGGCATGCTCCGCTTCACAAGAAAATACGCGTGAATTCCTTTTCGAACGGTAGGGATTAAATCTATCCTGAGATGGAGTTTTAGTATTTTTCTTCATTTCCTCATTATCTGTCAAGGTATTGTCGCAACGAAGTCCCTTTTGGTAAGCAACCTCCCACTCTGCTGCTTTCGCAAAACTCGTGGCTTCTTGAAGGGTTTTTGGATTTTTAACGCGAACTCTTAACTCAAGGTCTCCTTTCAAACCACGTAAGAAATTGACAATTGCGGACGCTCGAGCTGCGTGAATCATTCCAAATGAAATTTCTGGGGCGTTATCATGCTCAATCGCGGTGACCAGTCTATTCAAAATTTTCCGTACGCGAACCCCGTACATTTCAGCAGTCTCTTCAGTTTTCTGTGTTACGGTAGACAGCATCGCTGTGAGGTCCTGAACGTTTTCGTGAGGTGAAAATGCGGCTTTTAAGTCATTCAAAAGGTCTTCTAACGAATTGATCTCTTGGTCTTGTAAATATAGATCCGCATCGCCACGCAATCGAGATCTTATCATACGAAGCAGTAGGGGCCTTTCTCTTTCTACGATAGATTCTTGCGCGAATAAACAATCACGAGCAAATTTTGAAATCGGAATATTCTGACCATCATAAAATTGCGGTAAAAAGTCTAAAGCGGATTTGAAACTCATATGACTTCCGTTTGATTCAATTCCAGGAAAAGAGTGAGTTAGCGACGAACTCGTTGAAGGTTGAGAATTTCGGTAAAGGGGTTGGACATTCCGATCATTCGTCGAAACGACTGGTAACATAGTTCTATCATTCGACATTATGCTGGTTCGTGTGTTAGGAATCGTGTTCAATCTACCTTGTTCACCGTTTGTTGGTACCAAAGCTGACGTTAGATCTAATGGAATATTTTCTGTTTGATTTGCGCTACCGTTGTTATTATTCAAAATAATATCACCATCTACACCACTTTGCGAGTTCTCCGATGCATTAGTGTTATCTCTACCTAATGGTTCTCCGTTATTCGTACTTTCATTGATATGATCGGTCATTTTAATGATTGTTTTCTTAACTGCCAATTGAATGCAATAAACGAAATGAATTTACTTTGCTCTTCGTAATTATGGCTGTCAAAATTTCATCAATTGCAAATTCGAGAGGAACGCGTTACATCAATCGACTTGGTGACTTACTACTTCAGATGATACTGTGGTTTAGAGTCGAATTCGCTGCTCTTCCTCTCGTGTTGGTAATTCAGGCCTCTGCGTCGATTCGGTACGTTTTCAGCCCAGCTATTCGTGTCTTCCTTCCTCTCGTACTGAAGTTTCAAGCCTCTGCCTCACTTGCTACGTCGTTGGTCCAGCTAGGTGTCTTCCTTCCTCTCGTACTGATGATTCAAGCCTCTGTCTCACTTTGGTACGTTGTCGATCCAGCTACGTGTCTTCCTTCCTCTCGTACTGATGCTCGTATTCTCGTTCTCTTCCCAATTCCAATAGTAGACGGTAAGCGTATTCTCCGTCTCTTTTCTTCGCGTGTGCCTACGGTCGCGTAAGGGTATTTTTACGTGGTCCTTATCTGCACCGTGAACAACCTCGGTATATATATACTCGTATACCCTCTGCCTCCGGGTGAAAAACCACGCCAAAACCCTGGAGGAAGGTCGCGGCAATTCGACTTCGATAATCAGCGTTAAAATTGTTCGTATTTCTGATTCGATATCTCACTCTAATGTCCGTATGAATAACAATAACGATTAAAATGTCACAGTTCTTACAATTATCGAATTAATCACAATATTTGCGTGTCTATTATGTATATCTTTCACTTGCTTCACTTTAATTCAGTTCAATCACTACGTTTCGCGAGAAATTCACAAGTTCAATTTCGTATCCCACCGCGCTGCCACCAATAAAATGTAACGCTCCGAGCGGGAATTATAGTAACTATTATTTCGAATGATTTAGTTTTGGGTGGGTTCGATTGATAAGGAGTTGAAACTCGCCTTGCGAATTTCTCTTCAATAACTCAAGACAAAGATTTAAATGTTTGATGAATATATTGACGAAAATATGGATCTTGACTCTTCGGCTGACAACAATGTTCTCCCTTAATTCTATTCCGTTCGACTTTTAGTCTCACAAATCTTTTGATTCTCACGCGCAGACTCCGTACGCTCCGCTCATACGCGGACCAATCACGTTGTTCTTCATTCTCCCACTCATTCGAATTCTGGGGTCTCGCGACCCACGCTTCGGTTTCACACGCTCGCTTCGCAACCACACAATGCCCTTATTATTCTAGGTCCTTAGCATAAGAGTGACGAAGGATATGTCCTAGCCTAATGTTTATAAGATGAAGGTGGGTAAAAGTATCGTATTGGAATACTAGAACTATTTATATAAGAAATCAAAGAAAGCCTTATTTCGATACATTTCAACGTATGGAGATTATTATAATGTAAACTATAAGAATAAGTTAGTCAATACGTTCGTATTTCTTATCGACTAGCGGTTATTGTTTATGCTATACTTATATATTAGTCACCCAAGTCCGTCACGTTCCTCTCATTTGTTAATATTTCAATGATCAAATTATCAAATCCGTATGAAATGCTAAAGTATGAAATTCGCAAATTCGCGGTTCTTAGCGCAGAAATCAGCGCACTCTGGTGACGAATTGCGCATTCGTCACACCGACCCGGCCTGAACGCCGCCACGCGTCGGTTCGAGCTACCTTAATAGAAAAGGAGTAGGTATGAAAGAAACGTGAGAACGCGGAATTTCGATTTTGAAGAATTTAACAATTCCGATTTATTCAATTTTGATCGATTTTACAGAATAAATTCATTTTTGATTTATTGTCGTGAAATATTCGCGATCGCGCTCGCCGATTGCGAGAAATTTTGTTTCGCTCGCCGTTTTGAAATCAACAATTTTCGATTACGCGGTTTTCGCTCGTTTTCAAAATAAAAATAAAAAGGTTTCGATAATTCAAGTGTTTTGATTTTATACAACAAAAAAATTATTATTATTTTGAAGCGATATAATCTCAAATTCTTACCGCGACCTCTTGAATTATTTATCGATGATGTTACGGAATTTACAAAACTTACAAAAATAAGAAAAATTAAGTCTAACTCGGACTCAGTTGCAACAAGTTTCAATTTAAAAAAAAAAATCATTTACAGAAAAAATTTACAAAAATATAAATTATCTACAAAAAAAATCATCCCTGATTCTAGCAAGCAAAAGAATAAACAAAAATAGGTTAGGTTAAGGAACAAACTCCAGGCTATGGGATCGAAACGCGTCGCCGAATCTCTCCGAGAGTCTGAGCATTTGCAAAGTTAAAGGTAACCTGCCGTCCACGTGTTATGGGACCGAGACGTCACCGAATCGCTCCAAGAACTCCGTGGAACGGAAAGCTTGGAAAATGTAGAGGTTAGGTGTAGACCCTGGATTATGGGATTGAAACGTTACCGAATCGCTCCGAGAATCCAGGTATCCAGGAAAATTAAAATAGGTTAGGTTGCTTGCTAAAATCAGGAAGAATGTTTGAGGTCAGCCTTTTTGTTCCGAGTCAGAATTTTGAGGAAGGACTGCCTGCCGAATGAGTCGCGCAGCGCTTTTTATACCCGTTTTCCCATCATAAAATTATCAAACGACGAATTTTCGGTTTTCGGATCGGTTCTGCGCATCTTTTCGTAACATGACTCGCGATTGGCTCGTTGCCATGATTCGTGCCTCGCCATTGGCCGAGAGAATTATCATGTGATGCGCGAAATACCGCTTTTGTTTTACAGAATTTTTTTACAATGAAAAAATAAAAAATGTACTCAATTAATTATTCAAACATTTTTACAAATGTTTTATCTCATAACAAAGTTCAATTTAATCGCGCCGCGTCGCGATGTATTTTTGAGGTTATGGTCGGTTTCGAGTAAATTCGGGTTGTTCAGGCGGAAGCGTTACGTTACAGTACATTGATGATCGCCCGTTTTCGCATTATACCACAAAAAATGTAAACCAAAATCTCAAACCCCGCAATGAAAATGATTTCAAACCGTGAAAAAAATTCAAATACCTTGCCATCCCGAAGACCTCACTTGAAAACATCTTAAAAACCGATGCCCCATCCTCCTGATTTTATTCTGACGAAGAAATAACTAAATGAATTGAAAAAGTTTCAATCTAAGTTACGTGCAACGCTAAAATTTATGAAATCGCTTCGAGCTCAAGTACTTATCTGTAACTTGGAATATTAATTCCTACGGAACAACTCAGAAACTACAATAAAAAAAAGTAACGTTTTCTATAAAAGTAAAATACCACTTACAATTAGTATTAATCTAAAGGACCGATAACATAATGAATTAAAAAGGTCTTGTTATAACTTACTTGGAACGCTATAATTGATGATATCGATTGGAGGCCAAATATTTATTAGTGATTAGGAATAAAACGTATTTATTGAGAATTCAGAAGATATTAGGATTTACTTACTGAAACCCAAAAATCTTGCTTTGGAACATTTAAAACAATGTTGACCCAGTTCTTTTTAATCAGGACATATCAACACAGACTAAAAATTGTTATCTACATTATTTCATTTTAACATTAAATTATGTTTAAATACGTGTTGAAAGTGCTTGCCCGGCCCATCACTTTTTATTCAAATTACTCGTTCTAATGAAATAGTTTGCCAGAGAAGAAAACGGTGTAACTTTCATTCATTTTCAAATATCCAGCACGTACTTTTATTTCAGTTGTTCTATTTAAATTGTACTTGCTCGTTCTCGCCGTGTACATTATCTTGTGATCCATTGATTTTGAAAAGAACCCCTGATTAAATGAGCAATTTGAATAAAAAGTGATGGGCCACACAAGTACTTTTAATACATATTTGAACATAATTTTATAATGTTAGAATAAAATAATGTAGATAACAGTTTGTAGCCCGTAATGTTGATATGTTCTGTAAAAAATAATCTGTTCACCTTCGTGTAGTGTATATTGTTCTTTACACTTCGCGAAAAACTCCACTTACACAATGAAGAAAATTTTCAGACGATGACAAAATTGAATTAGTTATCAGTATATCGGAATCAATTTCAAACGAGTGTAACTCATTTTTTAATTATAAGTTTAATTCAAGTTTGGTGCCCTTTATTGTCAATGGAATACTTTAGATTTCTGAAAACAGATTTTCCAGATAATCGTCGCTCATGTCTCGTCTTTCCATCTCGACAATTTTGGTTCTGTAGTAGCTAGTATAATGACACGGTATCGGTTCAAGCATTTCGTTGTATAACACATTGGATGGCTTAAGGCCGTAAAAGTCGTCAAGAAATAATAAGACAGCTTCTCTATTCTGCAAATTATTGAAGATATATTTATCTTTTTTTGAAAGAACTTTTTCAAGCATGAAGACGAGATGATGGTGCATACACAGGAAACTGGTTGGTATTGTACTAGTTATATCAAGCCAATCTTGCACACAACACAAAGGTGTGGAAGAATATCCAGCAAAGAGACCCGGATTAGAGAGGATTCCATTGGCTGTCATGACACCGTCACAATTAGAATTTTTGTATAGTTTTTCTGCATCGTCTAAAGTTTTAACATCACCATTAGCAATAATAGGAATATCGAGAGAATCCCTTATGCTTTTCAACCCCTTGAGGTCAATAGCTTCTTTCCTCATTTGTTGTGTTCTTGCATGAACGGTAATGAATGAAACTCCTGCTTTTTCCAACACACTTGACAAATTTATAGTTTCACGAATGTTATCAAGCAACCGAATTTTCACGGACACAGTAAATGACCCGGGAATTCGATTTCTCACTTGCATTACCATGTCCTTTACCAATTGAGGCTTTGTTAACAAATCACATCCATATCCGCTTTTCATGGCCCAACGCTGGGGACACCCACAATTCAGATCCACTCCATTGCAGTATCTATTTATTATAAATAAACATCTAGATTGTAATTCATTTTTTCTAGTATTCTCAACTTACACAAATTTTATAAAGTATTATGTTTAGTTTGGATACATCAAACACATTCAGCAAGACTTTTTAGGCTGTTTCAATTGAATTTGATTGAAAGTAAAAAATATTAAGTTTTCTGTTTTCAGGGGATATCAATTTAAATTTATTAATTCACTATTGGCCTTTAATTCAATGATAAATATAAAGTTAGGAGGCAGTCTAGGCTTAGAATTAAGATTTTATTATTCTATACCTCTAAGTAGGAATGTTGAATAATTTTTCTGTGTTGCCATATTAAAACTTTCTTTTTTTTCAGTAAATTAGTTCAATCAAATCTATTTGATTAAAATACTGTATACAATACAGCTAGTGTCAATAATGAGAATCAATTCAGATGACATACGGATAAACCATTTGAGCAGCATTCACAAAGTCATCAGGGTTATTGGCAGCAAATTGAACAATCAGTGGGGTGTCACCCTTATTGGTAACAAATTCATTGTCCCTGGCTCGTGCGGATTGGACAAAAGAATCTGCAAGGATCATGGGAGTGAAACATATGTCACAATTATACCGCCGTACCAGTGCGCGGAATGGTAACCTGTTGAAAAATGATATCATAATTAACTTCATGAAATTTAGAATATTTTCTTGATATTGCTGAAGATTACATCACTGCAATACAACTTCTGACATCTTGTTGTTTTATTTATTAGGACAACACTTTTCGTATTATCATATGATACAGAAATTGGTAAGTTTTTTGTAATGATGATGTAATGTAGTGATGAAATTTGTAAACGCACCATTGCGCAGTTTTGAGAATTAACAAATTAGCTAATTAAAACATTTTTTTTTTTTTACTGTTTTAGGGCGGGTTGTTCCAACATCTAGGTAAGCCTATCTGACAGTTAAAGTCTACAAGTCAATGCTTTTACCCGTCAGATAAGCTACCCTGGGCGGGTTGTTCCAATTTCTAGGTAAGCCTATCTGACAGTTAGGGTGGGTTGTTCCAACTTCTAGGTAGCTTATCTGGCGAGTAAAAGCATTGATTTGTAGACCTTTAACTGTCAGATAGGCTTACCTAGCTGCCAGATAAGCTACCTAGAAGTTGGAACAACCCGCCCTTTTAATGATGTAAACTCTAATGTCACTTTATATGTGTCTGTCTCACTTGCTGTAGCGAACCATGGGAGCGCAAACTTTTGTCATTTTTGGTTCTTGGAGTAATTGTACGATGTCTACAGTCATTTTGTCCCGTATTTACCACCATAGAAATGACGAGTCACCTCACCTCCGCGTCACATCAACTTGATCATTTCGAGAAACAAGAAAAGGTGTAGTTATGTCGCGACATTCAAAGCACCTTGACCTCCGTGAACTTGGCCGACCGATTCTGGATTCTTGACTTTTTTTAATGCATATAGGGACTGTGACGAATGCGTAATTCGTCACCAGAGTGCGCTGATTTCTGCGCTAAGAACCGCAAATTTGCGAATTTCGTACTTTAGCATTTCATACGGATTTGATAATTTGATCATTGAAATATTAACAAATGAGAGGAACGTGACGGACTTGGGTGACTAATATATAAGTATAGCATAAACAATAACCGCTAGTCGATAAGAAATACGAACGTATTGACTAACTTATTCTTATAGTTTACATTATAATAATCTCCATACGTTGAAATGTATCGAAATAAGGCTTTCTTTGATTTCTTATATAAATAGTTCTAGTATTCCAATACGATACTTTTACCCACTTTCATCTTATAAACATTAGGCTAGGACATATCCTTCGTCACTCTTATGCTAAGGACCTAGAATAATAAGGACATTGTGTGGTTGCGAAGCGAGCGTGTGAAACCGAAGCGTGGGTCGCGAGACCCCAGAATTCGAATGAGTGGGAGAATGAAGAATAACGTGATTGGTCCGCGTATGAGCGGAGCGTACGGAGTCTGCGCGTGAGAATCAAAAGATTTGTGAGACTAAAAGTCGAACGGAATAGAATTAAGAGGAGAACATTGTTGTCAGCCAAAGAGTCAAGATCCATATTTTCGTCAATATATTCATCAAACATTTAAATCTTTGTCTTGAGTTATTGAAGAGAAATTCGCAAGGCGAGTTTCAACTCCTTATCAATCGAACCCACCCAAAACTAAATCATTCGAAATAATAGTTACTATAATTCCCGCTCGGAGCGTTACAAGGCGCTCAGTGCGGCCAACAAAACAGCACACACTTACGGATGTTTTTTATGTGGTTGGTAATGGAAGCCGAGTTCCCGAAACTTTCGACCAATCACAATCGTTTCGGAAAGTACCAAATATAAGCCCTATACCTTAAGCATTGAGTGTCACCCCCCTGAGTATAGTAGTATACGAACTCGAATGCGGGTGCAGAATATCGGCCCTGTTCAACTACAAGATTATTGTTCTCGCAGCGTGTTATCACAATTAAGTTTTGTATTAAATGCGAAACTGTTATTGAAAATAGAGATCGACTTGACTATTTTATCGACATGCATAAAGAACAAGCACTTTTAAAGAATTACATCAAAATCACCCTGGTTGTAGGGATATATTGGTAAGTACAGTTTCCAAAACAGCTAATAATCGTATTACTTTAAGGAGAAATAAAGATGAGAAAAATAACATTTAGGTGTGTTTCGATATTGACTGTATTTGTCAATAAAGCCCTGTTGTCAAGTGATCTGAACGCTCCACTATTTGTAACCTGGTTCCAATGTGTTGTTACCGTCACTATATGTGTTCTTCTGAGCAGTTTGGCCAAATTTTTTCCTGGGAGTGTATCATTTCCAAATGGAAATCCATGTACTGTCAACAATATCAGAAAGGTTATTTTACGTCATATGTATATACTGCAGCACATTACCTCAATCAAAACCTTGAACAATAAAACTAATGTGTCATGAATTGCAGGTTTTACCCCTATCCATTATATTTACTCTGATGATAGCGAGTAATAATCTTTGCCTGAAATACGTAGATGTTCCTTTTTACTACATAGGAAGATCACTAACAACAGTTTTCAATGTTATCTTCTCATACATCATCTTGGGTGAGCAATCAGAATATAAGAAATGACTTATAATATCTGTACCTTTTTTTTAAAAAGTTTTACCATAAGATGATCCCTATGACTCCTAATTTAATGACAAATTATTGTGGTATTTTTTTTTACATTTTGAAACAAAATTTTGGGAGCTGTTATTCATTTACAAATTAGCGTTTTATACTGTTTATACTTAGCATCCCTAGATAAATATTTAGTTTAGTTTTAAATTTTGATGTGCTTTTCACTATGAATTATTTATTTTTGAGAAGTAAAATGAAATCTTTAGTCTTAAAAATTTCCAGATAGAGCAGCTTGATGTATCAAATTTCTACTAGCACTTAGTGTTAAAGTTTATGTGTAAATAGGTATTGCTTAACGCACAAATGATGGTGCAAATTGTTCTCATTAATACAACTGACTGAGTTCGAACAATTATGTATAGGGTAAAATGATATTAAGCAGCCAGTCAGATAAGACCATTCAGTTTAGAAATAATTATTCTCAACCTTTATGCATATGAATAACAAAGTTTTATTATGAAATGCTGGTAATTTGTAAACAAATTTCATGCAAAAAATATATGTCCTTCCAACTTTGCAAGCCAACCTACATCACTCCATTAATATGCCAAATAGAAAACATAACTTTTCTGCCAAGTCTTGCTATATCCAGGCCCAATTCTTTCCTTTGGTATTTTATAAAATTTATTACACATAGGACATTCCATGCTAGATTAACCTACACAATAAAGTTGGATCTGCGATTTCACTGCAATTAATAGTACATTACGATACGTGTGACTTAAGCTGCCTATTATTGCACGGCGTGAAGTTGGTACCCGAGCGTATAGCGAGGGTGCTAAACATGGTGCTATAATAGAGCAGCTTAATTCATGAGTAACATATACTATTTTATAGCCCGTATGACATAAAACCGCATTTTAACCATGCTTTTGCGTGGCTAAAATGTGGGTTTAGGTCATGCGGTGCTATAAAGTATTATTTCGATTATTTATTTGTTGAACCATGACAATCACTGTTAATTTGAAAACATATTTTCACGGATCTGTCACTTCATTATATTAAACTCTTATTTAATAGTAACAATTAGATTAATTATTTAAAAAAATATATTTTTAGAAACAAAATAATGATGAATTTATTGCAAGAAAATAATTTGTTTGAAAAAAGCAATTTCGTATTGAAGTCGTTTTGTAGATTCAAATAATCTAATGTTTTTGATGCGACAAATGTAATTAATCCAATCAGTAAAAATTTAATCAAATCTATCATGCATCTGATTGATACTATTAAATAAGAGTTCAATATAATGAAGTAATAGATCCATGAAAATATGTTTTCAAAGCAACAGTGATTGTCTTGGTTCAATAAATGAATAATCGAAACAATACTTTGGTTTAATAAATAAATACATGTTCTCAAATTCAATAATTTTTTCTCTCAGTGCGTGATCCTCTGGTATAATGGCCAGATTTCCATGAGCTTAGAGGCCCAAAATTGCCCACGGTTTTATCTTTGGCGGGATTTGACGTGATTACATATGTAAAAAACGAAAATTTGCTTTATTTTATGGCCCTCGTGAAAAATAATTAATTTAGATTTTATTAAGCAAGTTGAACGTCCTTGAGCAAAATATTCAAAAATATTTTTTTTCCTCGAGTAAAAACATTCGTTATTCAATTTTTTAAATTTCCCTAAGTTGTAAATATAAAAAACATTGCTCACAGCTGGGGTGGGTGAAATGTCTTGTGGTGAACAAAATATACTTGAGAATTAAATCTAAAATGGTTTAAATGGTGGAAACGAAAGAACACTTCGAGAATTAAATTTGTGAATTAGGTAGGTAAAAATGAATTTAAAAAATCTGAATTTGAATTTCTGAAGTAAAGTATTAAATTAAATTGAAAATTAAACTTGAATTATTGGAATAATTGTCAATACCTGAATATCAAATAGCAATTAAAGTTGAATTATTTGAATGAATTATCGAAACTCGAACGTTAAATTAAATCTGATTTATTCGAATGAACTGTCAAACTCGGATATTTAATTGCAAATTAAATCTAGATTATTGAGATAAGTTGTCAGGGAGGAAAAAAAAACGGTAATTATGCAGTTTGGCTACTTTTCCGAAAATCAACGGAAGAAATTTTTTTTTAGCATGGACGGCTTCGATTAGTTACCATTGATGATATTTCGTCGGGGGAGGCTAACATTTTCCATAAAAACCATGTGTTATGGGGTTTTGAAGTTATTGGAAAAATATGATGAAATATGGTATATTTGAATATTTTGGAGTTCACAACAGAACAGGGCGCGCGCACGCACGCACACGACGCACGCGCGCGCGCACACGCACACACACACACACACACACACACACACACACACACACACACACACACACACACACACACACACACACATCAACGGTGCTCTAAACCCGCCCAGCAATACCACACATGCATCAAAAATGCTCTGAATACACCCACCGATTTCACATGAACATCGCGTATGTGTATCCGGAACATCTTTTGATGTGTGTACGAAATCGTCGTATGGGTTCAGAACACTTTCGATGTCTGTGCGGAATCGTTGGGTGGGTTTAGAACACTTCTGATGTGTATGTGGTTTCGCTGGGTGGGTTTAGAGCAACATTGGTGCGCGCGCGTGTGTGTGTGTGTGTGTGTGTGTGTCCACCTGCCCTAATGTGAACTCCTAAATAGTCTGATACACGCCAAATCCCCGCATTTTCCAACAACTTTAAAACCCCATAACTCATGGTTTTTATGGAAAATGTTGGCCTCCCCCGACGAAATATCGCTTACTATAGTCCAATCAATAACTTCGAGAAGAAAAAAAATATTCCACTGATTTTCGGAAAAGTAGCCAAACTGCATAATTACCACAAATAGTGAGTTATTGAAAAATAAAAAGTAATCTTGGAGGTTTTAAATTTGAATTGTTGAAATAAAATTCACTTAAAATTTAATTTAAAAATTATTAACGCAAACTTAACTGTTGAGTTATGAATGCGAGGACAGGCGTGTGGAATGAAGAACACCCGAGCTTTTAATATTATGGAAAAATATTTATTTCATACACGACATTTATTAATTCAAACAAACGTACGTCCGTCTTAGTACACAGCCTCTGACTAAGAAAAAAAACAGTTGCCGGTCGTATAAACAACGAGCTCACTCTCTACCCAGAGGCAGCGAGATTGAAAGGAGGCACTGAGGAGGCATGAAGGCGGGAGCATTCAAATACTTCACATTAACCTTGAGATTAAAGTTGAAATTAAGTTTGAATTAAAATGAACTCGCTCGGCAATTTAATTTGGGGATTGGTGAAATTAGAAATTGCTTGGTAAGTAGATTGCAAGTTGATAACGGGTTAATTTGAAATTAAATTCATAAAACAATGAAGTGAAACTCACGTGAAAATTTAGATTTCAAATTATCGAAATAAAACTTGTTCGATAGTTAAATTTCAACTTGTACAAAAAACCACTTGAACTTGACGTTGTAAAATTATTAATTTATCAAAAAATAAACACACCCATAATTACAATTTCGAATTATTGAAATAATCAAGAGCTTGTAGCGGTTTCGCCATCTCTGAAGTTTCACGTTAAGTCGTTCCCTCACATAAATCCTTTTCTGTGATCTCACAATTAGAATAACTTAATAAATCGAGAAGTTGTTTAAAAGTTATCGTCCGAAAGTGTTATTCTTTTTCCCGATGGCGATCCCTATCAACCTCAAGCTTGAAGTTTGAATTTCGAATTCGAATCATTGAAGTACGCTTGAAATTTGAATTTGGAATTACCGAAATAAATTCAAGTTTGTAATTTTAGCTTTTGATTTATGAGCGAACGTAAACTGACTCAAAAATTCATTTGCAAAAATTGTCGAAACGGACGAAGATGAAACTGTTGAACAACACATACGTTGAAACTCGTTGAAACTAAACGTAATCACAAATAACGGGATGTGACAAAACTGAAAATTCTCGAGACGAACTGTGTGGGAAAAATTGGTAAAAACCACCGTTAATAAATGCGAACACGATACAAAGGTTGCTAAGATTTTATACAAATATTACAAAAATATAAAATGAGAAAAGTTTAAGTCAATGCCGATCCTCAAACTCGCGCGTTTCGCCAGTACACTCAGGAGTTCTAACTAGAGCCGACGCGGAAAAATTCTTAGAGACAACGATTACTAACAAGAAAAGTGCTCTATTTGAAATACTCCGAAGTGATCACGTGAAACGGGCGACTGAAGATCGACAAGTAATTAGTGTTTCGTCGCATTGAAACTTCCTCGTCTCCAGCGTGGAGGGGATTGCAATAACGTCTTCACCCGGCGGACGCTTCACCCGACACAGGATGGCAATAATAAAACTGTGTTTCTTTTTGCCACTCGATGGTCCGATGTAATCGAATATCGAGAGAAACCGTGGAACAAAGTTGCAAAGTCCGCTACGAGACATTGTAAATTTTATTTTGAATACGCTACGTTGGAACTAATTATAGTTCCTTTTTTAATTCTTCCACCGATTTTTCAAACAAATTTTTTAATGCGGTGTTTATATTGCCCTAGATTCCACTGAAGCATAATTTATTTGATCGATTATGATCAAATTCATCATTCCATCATGACTTTCCTCATTGACCATCCTCATTAACCTATTGAGCCATGAACTTGATTTAATTAATGATAATGGTCTAGTATTATACAACTTGATGTTTGTTAAATATGTTTATGTTTGTATTGCCCAATTCAAAAAAAATGATATCCCCATAAAAAAGACTTTTTAAAAGTAAAAAAATTACGCCAAGTATTAAAAAGTGCAACCTTGTTTATAATAATATTTATTATACATTTCCCTCTAATTATTTATTCTGTTTCTTTGGAAAAATATAATCATATCAATTTAATCAAGCCAAGTGATGTTTGTTTTTTATTATTTGGATTACAAATTTAGAAAAAAAACTTAAGCTTTTGAACAAAAACTTGGCGTGCATGGTTTTTCAAACTAATAAGTGTTCAAAATAATTTCTATAAATAAACTCTTCATAGGCCTGTGCTAGCAGCGATTTTATTAAGCTTTCTATTCCATTTAAATGAACGTTAAATTCAGAAAAATGAAAGTTAAATTCAAAATATAGTATAGTAAAAACGAAAGTAACCAAATATTATATGATAAAAAAGAACTCCCTTCAAGTATAAGCAGAAGTTTGAATATCCAAAAAAAAACTAATAAACTTGTTTTAATCGGCGTACTATTTAGTCCTTAGATTTAAAAAATCACAGACACGAGGTTAGATTCATGTATATACGTGTACCTATATATGTAATTGAATTAAAGTTTTTTTTTCAATTTGCCTCCGATACAGGGTAATGGAAAGCATCCTTACCGAACTTATTTGGATTGGAAGGAGCAAGAGCAACAAGAAGAATGTAAAATAGCTAAATTCGAGAAACCAGTGTACATGGTTTACTTGGGTGTATACTTCGGTCTATTTTGAACAATGAGAGAATTGGGAGAAGCTAGAAAAACAAGAAGAACGAAAAATAGTAAAAATTTGAATACTGGTGTGCATTGTTCATTTAAGTACATTTTGAAAAACCATGCACGCCAAGTTTTTGTTCAAAAGCTTGAGTTTTTTTTCTAAATTTGTAATCCAAATAATAAAAAACAAACATCACTTGGCTTGATTAAATTGATATGATTATATTTATCCAAAGAAACAGAATAAATAATTAGAGGGAAAAATCTAATAAATATTATTATAAACAAGGTTGCACTTTTTAATACTTGACGTAATTTTTTTACTTTTAAAAAGTTTTTTATGGGGATAAATATGTCTACAAGTGTGAAGTTTACTGATTAGCAAATAACCCATAAAAAACTTTTTTTTTTCTCAGACTTTCAGGATCCTCTGGTATTATTCACAAAATTCGACGTCGATTGGATCGATAAAAATTATTTTTAAATATGTGTTAAAAGTACTTGTCCGGCCCATCACTTTCACTCAGAGGGAATTGAGAGAATTATCTTCAAGTAATTTTTACTTAATTGCACTAATTTAATAAAAAACGGAAACAAATTATTCCGCAATATAGAAGGGATATTATTGTGCATCGATAAATGAAAAAAATTGTACATAATGTATATGTTCAAGCTTCCAAAATAACTCTGCAGTTTACATTCGATGACGGCTATTTTTACTTCCCACTTATTCTTCCAGCGAACGAGTTCCATTCGGAATAAGAACAAACCTATAATATTATTAAGAACATTAAATTAATAATGAATCGCATTTCAACAAACTTTTAACGAGATTCTGCCGTGCCATTTCGTTTTTTTATGATTGATTCTTTATTGAATGAATAGTGATGGGCCGGACAAGTACTTTTAACACATATTTAAACATAATTTGTATCGATCCAATCGACGTCGAATTTTGTGAATAATACCAGAGAATCCTGAAAGTCTGAGAAGAGTCGATTTTCTTATAAGTCTCTGCCACCATAGAGTAAGAAATGACTAGCTTTCATGTGATTTTTTTGGATTTAAAAGCTTCTTAGAAGAATTTAATAATGTCAAAATTTGGAGTTACTAATAAAATACTTGTCCACCGATTGATATCATAAATTTTAGTGCTGCACGTAATTCAAATGGTAACTTTTTTCAATTCATTAAAAAATACTTGGCCTCGAATTAATATAATAAATTTTAATGCCGCACGTAAATTAGATAGAGTTTTTTTCAGTTGATTTAGCTGTTCGAATCAAATAAGAAGAATGAGGCATCGGTTTCCAAAATGATTTCAAGGGCGATTTTTCGGTTTATTATTTTTTACTTGTTATTTGATTCTTTTGACACTTTAAAAAATAGATGCAGATTAGTTTTTTTTTAATATAACGTTTTTTCAAAATTTGTAAAATTTTTTTCGAATTGTTCTGTATTTTTTTTTATGAAATAATTTTTTTACAATTAAAAAAAACATTTTTTTAAAGTTCTTTTTATAGGTGGAATTATCAGCAAACGAGAGATCATCAATGTACTTGTCCCAACCTTTTCTTTCCCTAGGGGAAGTTTATGGTTTGATATCACGTCTTTTTTCTCAAAAGATCCTTATTTATGTTCAGATGACTAAAAGATTTTAGTTTTAATTTCTATGAATTGTTTATAATTTTCGGCGTATAACGTTGGTTTTCACGAAAAAAGACCTATTTTTCGTCGAAATTGTACTGAAAATATTTCGATAGAGGTTTATTCTTGGACTTTGGTGATTTTTCTCCTTGTCTTCTAATATGTTTCGTCCATTGGGAACTCAAGAGCATGGAGCAATGCGTGTTGCGGGCCGAGATATGATTTTCGGCTGATAACGTTAGGAAAAAGAAAGGAAAAGAGGAAAGATAGATCAAATTCAAGACACAACAAATCTAACAGAATTGGCCCTTTTTAAATGTTGCTTTTGCATTCTGAATCTAGACATTTTCGTGTCATTCAAAACGTGTCCCCGATGAAATATATTTCCAAAGTTTGCAAGTGGCCGCTGAGATCTAATTATCCAGTTTGATAGTTGCTGAAAAAAGGCACCCGGAAACATTTATTATGTCAGAACTGAAAGAAGCAAAAAAAACTAAGCGTACTTAATTCAACAGAGCAACCCAAGTCAAAGACGTTTAAGGTATCTCCATTGGTTTTGGCGAAAAACAATTTCAGGAGAATTCAGGAATGACTTTAAAAGTTTAAAAACTCAGAATAAAATAGAAAACGGAAAATTTAGGAATTTAGAGAAGCTGAAGACGTTTGTGATGAATTTTTGAGATTACATGTTACGGTCGGAGTAAAGAATTTAAATGATTGGCACACATGCTGCGACATAAAAATTTGAAAGTTTAGAGGTATTCGCTTCATACCGTAGTAATACAAACTTCAATAGTATTTAAAAAGAAATACTTTAAAACTTACTAAACCAAGTTCTATTACTCATTCTCATAATCAAAGATAGGGGGTGATACTTAACACACATATTTATGCACAGAAATTTCAGAGTTCGCAGGTATCTGCTGCGATTCAATGTATCTGCGCAATAAATTTTGAGGACAGCAATTTAAAATCTATCCATAAATGAGCAACTGAAGACTTCTGTGATGAGTGTTTACTTCATATATATGTTACAGTTAGTTTTAAAAAGTAAAATGAGTGACACAGTATATCAATTTTATAATTCGCAGATTTTTGCTGTATTTCAATAATCCAAATCTATAGTATTATAGAGAAAAGTTGGCAAAAGTCATGATGTTACGTTGAAATTACATAGCGAACATTGTATTCAGAAATTCTGTATGTTCCCATGGATGTTAGCAGGCATTATATTTGATCGCATCCAAAACTGAGCAACTGTAGACTTAGCGTAATGAATCTTTTCACTAATAATTCCACATTTGTAGTTTGTAAAGTGAGAATACTCAATATTACCATAATTAAAGATAGGAGGTGATACTTAGCACATATATTTATCCACAGAAATTTTAAAGTTCGCAGCTATCTGCTGCAATTCAATGTATCTGTGCAATGAGTTTGGAAAACAGCAATTTCAAATCAAATTTCAAAGCATAAATGAGCAACTGAAGACTTTTCTAATGAATTTTTCACTTCATATTTATGTTGCAGTGAGAGTCAAAAAGTAAAATGAATGGCAAAGTATATAAATTTTATAGTTTGCAGATTTTTGCTGTATTTCCATGATCCAAATCTATATAGTATTATAGTGAAAAGTTGTTCAAAGTCATGATGTTACATTAAAATGACATAGCGCACATAACTTTTAGAAATTCTGTAGGTTTCCATGATGTTGGCAGGCATTATACTCAATCGCATCCAAAACTGACCAACTGTAGACATATTGTAATGAATGTTTTCACCAATAATTCCACATTTGCAGTTTGCGGAGTAGGAATACTCAACATACACGTTATTTCATAAGTATTGTTGTCAAAATTTGTGTTTGCCTACCGCATTCCGAAGATTCAACTTTTCATACTATCAGCAAAAAAAACATCCAAAGACTTTTTGGAACAAGTTTCAAAATTTATTACTCGGCAGACCAGGTGGAAAAAGTATAACTACACTTATATCAACACCAGAAACTGTTTTGAGAATCAGATATACAAAATGTGCGATTGATGATCATAGTCGGAAACCACTTGAATTACGTTACCACAATCAGCATGAAGAAATATTAGAAAATCATAGGACACATATTAGGAAACCAATTAATAATATGTATCCATCCGCTGCAAACCGATGGAGTCAAAACAAGGATCGGATAGAGCAAAACCAAACTCAATAGGAAGCAAAATATGGGAATATTCAAAAATAATGATGACACAAGAAATAAATGAGAAAACATTTATTCGATTAGAATTTCTCACATTATATTTACTAACAGTTCTGTGTGTTCTTGTTTTATTAAATATCAACCATAATATTTCAGATCGCAAAAAGAAAATTTGACGTTATAGGTTGACGAACATTTTTTCTTACAACTTCCAGACCTATTTTTGATAAACTGATTTGCCTTATTTATATTATTCACTAACTATGCGAACGTTTGTTACATTTGTCCCGCACTTCGTAACGTCAAACCCCGGCCGGTTCGTTACCACACAGCTATCAAAGGGAACTCGTATATATGACCTACATTATTACATATGATATGTTATCACGCAACTGATGATATATTTACACTGGACAATATTCCGCGAACTCTGGTTTAATTGAAAGATTATCTCAGTTGACACTTATTTCCAATCGAACGAAATAATGAAATCTTGAAAAGTTTCGTTGACATATGCATTGCGCATTTTTTTATATTTTTTAGCACACACAGATCATAGTCTACATTTACGCGGCCGTTTTATACCGGTTTAGTATACCACAAGTTTTAACAAAATAAATATTAACCACTTTTCACTAACCATTTTCATTTATTAATTAGAGTCTGCACACAACAGCACTTTGGGGATTATAACCTCACCTGTCAAAATGACGTTCAGTATGAAAACAAGTTTCAGGTGGTTTCGGATGTGCGTATCGATGTATTGATATCATATAACCTATTTACAAATGATATAAATGATAAACTTATTTTCAGTCAAACGAATTAATGAAATCTTAAAAAGTTTCGTCGACATGCATTTCATTTTTATTTTATTCTTTTTCACACACATATCACAGACTACATTTACGCGACTGCTTTTATACCGGTTTAGTTTAGCATTCCACAGGTTTTAGTACTATGCACTTCGTTAGATGACGAAAGTTTTTTTTATTTATCCCACACGCATTCCATAATGTCAAAACTCTGTTTGTTTATACGATGATCGAAAACTGACACATGGTTTATATATATATATATATATATAATATAATATTCACGGAGTCTGAGCGCGGTCGGGGTAAGACTCAATAGTTAGAAGGCCTAAAATGGCGAACAGGCATTCTGTATAACGCATATATAGATATACAGAATAACTGTTCGCTATTTTAGGCCCTCTAACACTTGAGCCTCACCCGCGGTCGGCCTAGCAGCTGGAGGAGCCGACATCGTTGAGCCAATCAGAATGCGTAGAGGCAACAACTCTACTACTACTAACTACGTCAAAACGCGTATACGTATACGTCGAACTCGTGATGTGTCAGTAACTTTTGCATAATCTTGAGCCCATGCAAAGTTTTTTCTCAGCAATTACGCCACCGATCGTGTTGATTTTGGGCGCAATCTAAAGAGAATGAATAGAATAATTAATTAGCTGAAAGCTCAATTTTCAAAGCCTCAGATGACTCATAACTTCGGTAATTCAAAAAAATCACTTGCCAATTTTACCCCCACCACGGCGAATCGTTTTATTCAGAGAAAGTATACTCGGCGAGAGCCTCGGGCCAGCAGACGACAGGGCTGTCAATGTACTTGTCCCGAGACTCTACCGAGTTTCTTGATTTTGAATTTAACTTTCATTTTTCTGAATTTAACATTCATTTAAATGGAATAGAAAGCTTAATAAAGTCGCTGCTAGCACAGGCCTATGAAGAGTTCATTTATAGAAATTATTTTGAACACTTATTAGTTTGAAAAACCATGCACGCCAAGTTTTTGTTCAAAAGCTTGAGTTTTTTTTCTAAATTTGTAATCCAAATAATAAAAAACAAACATCACTTGGCTTGATTAAATTGATATGATTATATTTTTCCAAAGAAACAGAATAAATAATTAGAGGGAAAAATCTAATAAATATTATTATAAACAAGGTTGCACTTTTTAATACTTGGCGTAATTTTTTACTTTTAAAAAGTTTTTTATGGGGATATCAGTTCTTTTTGAATTGGGCTATACAAACATAAATATATTTAACAAACATCAAGTTGTATAATACTAGACCATTGTCATTAATTCAATAAAGTTCATGGCTCAATAGGTTAATTAATGAGGATGGTCAATGAGGAAAGTCATGATGGAATTATGAATTTGATCATAATCGGTCAAATAAATTATGCTACAATGGAATCTAGAGCAATATAAAAACCTTATTGAAAAAATTATATAGTATAAAATTGGTGGAAGAATTAAAAAGAAAGTTATGAACACTCATATTATATATAAAGTTGATATTGACATGGCTTCAGAAACATTCTTAATAGTACTGATAAATAACCATCAGACAGAACCTTACTATGACGCTGAAGTTTCCAACGTTGGAGTCCAACGAAATGATCTAAAAAAACTCTCAAATAATTCCAGTAAATCTCCAATTTTGTTCCCTGCCGAATTTCCAATTCGTAATTTTTTAAGCAACATCAATCATTCGTAAAATAATAAAATAATGAATTATAAATTTTTTTTTTCGTTCATTTCGTTGAACTCCAACGTTGCAAACTTCAGCGTCGTACCTTACTTATGTCCTCAGTTATTTCAGATGGTAACTGGACATTCAAATCTAATTATATACTTTAAATTGTAAACATGCTGAACTTACGCCCGTCTGTCTCTAAGATATTAAAGTTCCCGAAACGATGGATTTTAAATCACTAATGTTACATATCTCAGGATCGACTGGACGGATTTACTTGCAACAAAGACCAATGTCGATTTTTCGATTTTTATGCCTCGTAGAGGCTGTGTCCGTTTTGCCCCGGAATTTTTTTTTTACAAAATTCGGAAAACGAGGACTGGGCATCAATTTTGGGACTCAAAAATAGTTGAAAGACTATATGCTCATCAATGAAACTTGCTTAAATCCTTAAGTGTCCATTTAGCCCCACATTACCCTATATATTGAACCCTACCCGTTCTGTATTCGCGATTTTTCGTGGTTCTGCTGGGTCATGGCACGCGGTGATGCGAAGTTTAAGATGAGACCGATTTGTCGTGTTATAAACCTTCGGAACCCGTGGAGTCGTTCTGTATGCGCGTTTTTATGTATTCGCAGTTTTTCGCATTTTTTCGCGGGGTGACAATGTAGTGGACGGATTATTTGGGATGGTCAAATTAAAATTTTATTCGCCTTTATTCGGGGGGCTCCGCCGCCAGGGGGCTCTGCCCCCTGGACCCCCGTTGCCCGCGTTGGCATTCTATATGCCTATCATATAAATGAGTTTGTTGGTCTAACCTCCAAGATTATAGCTCAGAAGGATTCAAGTTTCAATTCCGAGAATTTTTTGCTACCGGATTCGAGCTTCAATTGCGAGAATTTTTTGCTACCCGATTCGAGCTCGAACTCTGAGAATTTTTTGCTAACCGATTCGAGCTCCAATTCCAAGAATTTATCCCGATAAGCAAATTTTCACCCATGGAAAGGGAACGGAAAGTAGACATATATATTGTTGAAGAAAATTTTCGATCCTGAAATTGCACTCCCTAATTTTCACAACTGCATTTCAACCCTTTTCCCAATGTCACACCAAACTAATTTTTTCATCATGCCAAGCGCATACATCACATTATCATGTCCCACTGTTATTTTTTTCATCCGACTAATTTCCAACAAATGGCGGCCACTTCAACTTCACGAGTCAGGGAAAATCGACCAATCTCAAGTAAAGATATACGGCCGTCTTGACTCGCTCTGCCTATTAAATTTCTTTTTAATAATTGGCATCAAGACGCTGCCGCATCTCTAGATAACAGCAACGAAATTGCAAATATTAAAACGTCCTTGAGTCAGGGGTCCGTGCTGTTCAATCGCGTTTGTTAACGAAAAACAGGCTTACAATTCTCCATGCGCGTAACCTATCTTTCCGGATTTACAACCCCGCCGCAAGCTTGCTGAATTACGGAATTATCCCGAGAGATGACCGAATTATCTGGTGAGGATCAATCGGAACTGATGTTCAAAAATCCTTGTCACGGCGACGAAAGCTCGAAAGCGATCGTCGTGACGGGGTTATCAGTGTATCTCAGCAATTTAGTAGTTACCAAAGGTGTCCACGAGCCACCTTGAAGTTCGCAATCAGGCGATGCTGAATCAGCGCTTTTTCAAGAGTTTCTTCGATTCGCGATAGCATGAGGCATTGCGTAGTGACCGAATCAAGGGCGTTCTAGCAGTTTTAACAAGAGGAATATATTAGCATTGAGAAGAACGGTCGTCAAGTCTCGCGTTACCTGATGCGTGGAATTATCCTCGCGTCAGAAAATGATAAAATTTAAATTGATATATCGACTAAACGCGGGACGTGACACGTGACTATATTTTATCCGTGACATTTTGTGGTTTGATATTATGTCGTGTCACCGACTAAACAGTTTTTGTCCGTCAACGTAGAAACAAAAACTTTTCTACTGCAAAGTTTTCCTTTTAACATTATCTTTACCATTACTTTTTTTACCATTACCATTACTTTTAACAATTAACACTACTGTGTTAATTGCAAATTGCTTTTGCCACCTAAGGATAGTTACTCCACTTAAAACAAATCATTTGAAAAAGTTTCTTTGGAGATAACAAAAAAGTATAGTATTCCAAAATATTCAGTAATTGTCACTCTTCTAACAAATTAGCAAAATCACTATAGAAATACTATAAAAAAGTAAAACGAGAACGCCAAATATTGAAAGAACACGACCTTATTTTCGAATGATTTTTACTATAATTTCAGTTGATTAAAAATTTCCTTCCCTATTATTTATTGCTACGATTACATAATCAGAGAAAAGATAGTCTCGGCGAGAGCCTCAGGCGAGCAGACGACTGGGCTGTCAATGTACTTGTCCCGAGACTCTACCGAGTCTCTTGATAGGATGATCATGATAAGAAAAAATATGAGATTATTCTAGCATGGTGATCGGGTGATATAAAACACTGTACCCGATTCAAAAAATGCTCATCTTAAAAATCAAGTTGATGAGAAAAAATTTGTGCCTCTATTTTTTGGTGAACTAGAACATGTAACAAATTATCAGAATCGACGGTGTACATCAAAGTACCTTTCCTGGTGGAAGCAATGTGTGGACATTTTTCAAGATGACCTAAATTTTAGGAGACTTACTATTTCATTAACTACTATGATCCACTTTTGGGAAATTAAAAAATAGAGGGCGTTACCCCATGAATTTTAGCTAAATTTAGAAAACCATGTTCACGTAATTTGCATGACCTTAAAAACTTTTTTATATGACTCAAATTTTGAGCGTATTATTATTCCATGAAGTACTAAAATTTTAATTTGCAACTTCCAAAAATATGGATTGATTTGAATTATCTCAATAACTACTATGATCCACTTTTGGGAAATTAAAAAATAGAGGGCGTTACCCCATGAATTTTAGCTAAATTTAGAAAACCATGTTCACGTAATTTGCATGACCTTAAAAACTTTTTTATATGACTCAAATTTTGAGCGTATTATTATTCCATGAAGTACTAAAATTTTAATTTGCAACTTCCAAAAACATGGATCAAGAGACTCGGTAGAGTCTCGGGACAAGTACATTGACAGCCCTGTCGTCTGCTGGCCCGAGGCTCTCGCCGAGACTATACTTTCTCTGAATAAAACGATTCGCGGTGGTGGGGGTAAAATTGGCATGTGATTTTCTTTAATTGCGAAGCCTATGAGTTATGTACGACTTTGAAAATTGAACTTTCAGCTAATTGAGAAATTCTCTATCGAATGAGCCCAAAATCAGCATTATTGGTGGCGTAATTGCTGAGAAAAAACTTTGTACGGGCTCAAGATTATGCAAAAGTTACCAACACATTCAAAAATTTATGTGTCTGTATATTATATTATAACACCATCAAAGACACTTTGATGCTATCGAGTTTCTAATTGGTTGGATCTGACGACATCCATTTTTAGACGTTGTGATTGGTTGTTGAAATTAGTTGTGATGATTGAAAATTTGACGTCAACTTCATAACGTAGCACACGGCGCAGCACAGCTGGTAACAGCAGTCATAAATTCAATCGATATACATATATATATGTACAAACCATGTGTCAGTTTTCGATCGCATGAACAGAGTTTCGACATTACGAAGTGCGTGCGGGATAAATAAAAAAATAATTTTCGTCATCTAAAGAAGTGCATATTACTATTTATTTTGTTAAAATTTGTGATATATTAAACCGGTATCAAAGCGGCCGCGTAAATGTAGTCTGTGATGTGTGTGTGAAAAAGAATATAAAAAATGCGCGATGCATATGTCAACGAAACTTTTCAAGAATTCATTATTTCGTTCGATTGGAAATAAGTGTTGACTGAAATAATCCTTCAATTAAACCAGATTACGAGAAATATTGTCCAGTGCGAATATATCGTCACTGGCGTGATTATATATCATGTGTAAATAGGTTATACATACGAATAAATAGAACAAAAACACACGGAATTGTTAGAATGATATTAGAAACTTTACTTGAATAAATGTTTTCTAATTTATTTCTTGTGTCATCATTATTTTTAAACATCCCCATATTTTGCTTGATATTCAGTTTGGCTCTGCCCTCTCCGATCCTTGTTTTCACCCCATCAATTTGCAGCGGATCGATACATATTATTAATTCGTTCCCTAATATGTGTCCTATGATTTTCTACTCCTTCTTCATGATGATTGTGGTAACATGATTCGAGAGGTTTGTAACCATAATCTTGAATTGCACATTTTGTAAATCAGATTTTCAAAAAAATTTCTGGTCTTGGTATACTGGGTAGTTATTCTTTTCCCATTAGGTCTGTCGAGTGATAAATTTAGAAACTTGTTCCAGAAAGCCTTTGGATGCTTTTTTTTGCTTATGATATGAAAAGTCGTATCTTCGGAATGCGGTGTGCAAACACAAATTTTGATAACAAAACTTATGGAATGACATGTATGTTGAGTATTTCCACTTTGCAAACTACAGATATGGAATTATTATAAAAAAAATTCATTCCGATAAGTCTACAGTTGCTCAGTTTTGGATGTGATCAAATATAATGCCTACTAACATCCCCAGAAACTTACAGAATTTCTGAATGCAATGTGCGCTATGTCATTTTAATGCAACATCATGACTTTTGACAACTTTTCATTATAATGCTGTAGATTCGGATCATTGAAATACTGCAAAAATCTGCAAACTATACAATTTATATACTGTGCCATTCATTTTACATTTTGACTCTAACCGTAACATATATATGAAGTAAAAAATTGATTATAAAAGTCTTCAGTTGCTCATTTATGGATAGATTTGAAATTGCTGTCTTCGAAGCTCATTGCGCAGATACATTGAACCGCAGCAGATACCTGCGAACTCTGAAATTTCTGTGGATAAATATATATGCTATGGATCACCCCTTATCTTTGATTATGGTAATATGTAATGGAACTTGGTTCAGCAAGTTTTTAAGTGTTTCTTTTCAAATAGTATTGAAGTTTGTATGACTGATATACAGCGAATACTTCTAAACTTTGATATTTCTGTGTTGCAGCATGTGTGCCAATCATTCAAATCATTTACTCCAACCGTATCATGTAATCTAGAAAATTCATTACAAAAGTCTTCAGCTTTTCTAAATACTTCAATGTTCCTTTTTCTATACCTTTCTGAGTTTTCGAATTTCTAAATTCATTTCTAAATTGTCCTGAAATGGTTTTCCTTCAAAACCAATGCAGGTACGTTAAACGTCTTTGAATTCTGTTGCTCTGTTGAATAAAGTTCGTTTAGTTTTTTTGCTGCTTTGAGTTCTGGCATAATAAATGTTAGAAGTTTACGGGTACTTTTTTTCAGAACTATCAAACTGTGGATAATTGAACCTCAGCGGCCGCTTGCAAACTTTGGAAATATATTTCATTGGGGGCACGTTTTGCATGAGACGAAATCTCTAGATTCAGAATGCAAAAGCGACATTTAAAGTGGGCAAATCTGTTGGATTTTTCGTGTCTTGAATTTGATCTATCTTTCATTTGAATTTTGAAGAAAAGGGATAAATAAAATCTGTTCTATTAAGGAAATCTTTACGTCAGTTCTTTCTTGGTATGAAGACTTGGAAAAAATCGCCAAAGGCCACGGACAGACCGGTGACGAAATATTTCCAGTACAATTTTGACGAAAAATAGATCTTTTTTCACGGAAACCAACGTTATAAGCCGAAAATCATATTACAGCCCACGAAACGCATTTCTTCACACTCTTGGGTTCCTAATACACAAAACAGATTAGAAAACAAGGGGGAATATCAGCGACGTGCAAGAACAAACCAGTGCCGAAATATTTCCAGTATAATTTTGACGAAAAATCGGTCTTTTTTCGGGGAAACCAACGTTATAAGCCGAAAATCATATCTCGGCCTCCAACCCACTTTCCACCGTGCTCTTAGATTCCTAATAGACAAAACATATTAGGAGACAAGGGGAAAAATCACCGAAGTCCAAGAACAAACCTGTGCCGAAATATTTTCAGTAAAATTTTGACGAAAAATAGGTCCTTTTTCGTGGAAACCAACGTTATAAGCCGAAAATCATATCTCGGCCCTCAACCCGCTTTCTACCGTTCTCTTGGGTTCCCAATAAGCATAACATATTAGAGTAGAAGAAAAAAAATCGCCCAAATCCATGTGCCTGATTATTTCTCATTTTCATTGGTTCTCACCGAATGTTATGTGTTCACTGAAGAAAATGAGAAGTGGATATTGCTATACGAACTTGCGAACAATCAAGTTCAAATTACTTGGAGATATTATTTTTATTTCTATCGATTTTATTATATTTGTCATTTTAGAGCAGCCCTGATTTGTTTTCGAATGAGCAATTTGAATAAAAAGTGATGGGCCGGACAAGTACGTTTAAGACGTATTTGAACATAATTTGTACCGATCCAATCGAAGTTGAATGTTGTGAATAATACCAGGGGATCCTGAAAATCGGAGGGGAAGTTTCCGATTTGTTCAATAAATATTCCAAATTATCAATAAAAACTTGGCCTCTAATTGATATCATACATTTTTATGCTGCATGTAACTTGGATAGTACATTTTTCAATTTGTTCAATATTTATGAATTTTTTTGAAAATTTTTATTTTTCTTTACAGAATTTTTTTCCTGGTTCTGAATCTTTTTTCTATGTCATCCAGAAACAAGGGACCATCAATGTACTTGTCCCAACCTTTTTTTCCCAAAGTTGATTTGAATTATCTCAATGCGGAAATAAAAACGAGTAACTAAAGCTGTGATTTCTGTATTTTGGCGAAGTTGTGCTGTAGTAAACCATATGAGAATACGTATTTTTAGAACTCTAGTTTTACACGATTGTCTTTTACGTATTATAAGGCAATTTTGCGAAATTACTTCCAAACAAAATAACATGATATCCAGATAACCAGTAAAATTAACAGTACAAAATCCGACCCATGATAGCGGCACGGCGAGAGAAAAACTCACGAACATCGACAGTTTCCCTATCGACTAGGGTCATGTATTAATATTGCGAAAGATAGTTATCTCTGAAAAAATGATGATCGATTATTTATTTATGAAACACATATGTACAAATATTTTTCATCTTGATGTAATGTAAATGACCGTACTAACTTAATAATATCTTTTATGCTTAAATGTTCGCAGGCCAAAGGACTTCATTCGGATGCATTACTTGTTGCGCTATAATTATAAGTGGTTTTTGGTTAGGCGTTGATCAAGAACAAGTCGCTGGATCGCTATCTACATTGGGCACAATATACGGTGTTCTAGGGTCCCTGATGCTCTCTCTGTACTCGATACAAACAAAAAAAGTCTTGCCATTTGTTGATCAAGAAATATGGCTTTTATCGTATTACAACAATGTTTACAGTATTTTTCTATTTATTCCGATGATGCTTATAAACGGAGAGTTCGTAGTTATTTACGATTATCCGAGGACAAGTGAACCCTTCTTCTGGTATACAATGTTAGTTGGTGGTGTGTGCGGTTTTGCCATCGGCTACGTAACAGCATTGCAGATTCAAGTAACATCACCACTTACACATAACATAAGCGGCACTGCGAAAGCTTGTGCACAAACAATTTTAGCCTCATATTGGGTGAACGAATCGAAACAGTTACTATGGTGGCTTAGCAATTTCATCGTCCTTGGAGGATCGGCTTATTATGCGAGGCTTAAGCAAATTGAAATAGACACATTGTATAAAAGAGCACACAATTCGAGAGCATCATGTGGGGAATGAGACGTGTCGCAACAAAAAATCATTTACTCATGACTTTTCTACAAAGAAATTTTTTTATATCACATATATATTATTATATAATTATTATCAATGCCAATATATTATGAATGCATAATGAATTTTCTGAGATTAAATTATACGTCTTCATTTTCTCTTTTATCTCTTTATCCCTATCTGTTCCCCATTTTTCTTTTCACAGATGTTCTCGTGTTTCTTGCTCTTTCTTTATTGGTTCTTTCTTTTTCTAGGGATTAATTGATATGCAAATTTGAATTTTAAGCAGAGGGCTGGAACAAAACCGTTGTTCTATTCCGTTTCCGTTTCTTACATTTATAGATCGGGTAAAACATGAGAGTAAACGGATTATTAAAATTCGAGATGGATTTAGTTGAACAAGAATCTGAAAAAGTTCGTTGGGAGTCTACTTTGTGCTCCCCCCCCCCCCCGGATCTATGAGTACCGTGACACTGCTTTTGTTACGAGCCCCGCTATTTGTTACTTTTGGTTTTGCTGCCTTGTGCCTTCGGGCGTGTTTTGTTACAGGGCAGAGCTTGCAAACATTGCTTTCATTCTATTAATATAACCTGGAGATTCAAAGACTAATTGACGAGTTTTACTGGAGTGAAAGTGACTGGCCTATTCTAACCTCAATCTCACACGCTGTTAGATGACTATGAGGCCCGCTACACACGGTCAATAATATTGTCCAATATTGGTATTGTGCAATATTATTGAACGTCTAGGGGTAGTATTGAAACATTGCGCAATGATTGAACAGAAGTTTGAGCGAGCTTAAATTTGATTGCGCGATGCCATTTTATAGTGCCGTGTAGGCTTAATATTGTGCAATATTTTGGAGTTCGCAGTCACCAAATAACGCAAATTCATAGATAATCGTTGCTAAGTTGAAATCGTTTCCCTCATGCTTGTATTCTTTTTCTCGATCAAAAGTTTTACTAATTGTAATAATTCTTTGAACTTTTTGCAATATCCATTTCCACGTAGTTTTTAAAATCGTCTTCTTCAGTCAAGGCTAAGTCTTTCAAAAGGCTTTCATGAGTGTAGACTGGCCTTTTTTTCAACCATTCTTTAACCCACATTCGTTTTCTTTTTTTTTTTGTTTATTTAACATCATGACCAGCGTGGCCGCTGCCAAAACTTCGTCGTCGGACATGTTGCTCGTTGCTCGCACGAAAATATTGATGGGAATGGTCGTCAATTTTATTGAGTCCATATTATTGAACGTGTGAATTCAAAAGGGAGTACTCAATATTATTGCACAATAAAAATATTGTGCAATATTATTGTAGGTGTGTATTTCGAAAAAAATGTTGAAAATAATTTCTTGAAAAATTCTAATGATCATTATAGAGAAAAGCAAGAAAATTTTTCCTATTTACATTTTATCACGCATCCGATAATTCTCGAGTTGAAGCGATTTGAAAAATCAGCATTTCGACGAAAATTGATTTTCAAAAAATCTGCTCCAAAAATTCTAAAAAAAATTCTATCGAGTACAGAATCGTCAAATACATGTTTTTACCCTCTTGACAATTTTTCCAAAACCTAATAGTTTTCTCGTGACGCCGTACTTTTTTAAAACGTTATTTTTTTCACAAAAAATAGGATAACGCGGTGAAAAAAAATCAGACGCAATTTTTAAAAAACGAAATCAAAGCTGGTACTCCCCCTTCACGATAACCATAGTGAATATCACTGAAAAAATTTTATACGAACCGTGCGCGCGATTTTTAAGGGCTGAAAACACTTTCAAAAACGGCCAACTTCAAAAGTATGTACCGAACCGAAAAAAAATTGAAAAAGATTTTATTAAGGCGCAAATTGAAGCTGCATGTGTCTCCTTTAAAATGCCGTTCGCAAAATTCCGTTATCTCTTTTTTCGATTAAACAATTTAACATTTGGTACGTCAAGAAATTTCAACGTGCGTCCCCAAACTTTTGAGCGGTAGTATAAACTATAAATCCTTTTGGTGATATGAGTTCCCAATTTGGATTGACGCCAGCTCGTGTTATCCAGATCTGTAAGAATATTCAAACTTTTGTATGTAACAAATCAAAACCAAATAGGTGAGCTTCTTTTCAGATCCCAATAGCATTAAACTTTTGCTATTACATTTTTGAACAATGAAAATACCGACACAGAATAAATCTTATTAACGATCCCCTTTCACGACCAATAGTTTATGGGACATAGTTTATGGTATGATTTATTTGTTCTTAACTCATCTATTTTACCGGAAAATGGATATGTACTACGAATTATTTTTTTCGGATAATTGAGCTCCGCTTTTCCGAAGAAGATAATAAATAGTCCTTGAAATAAAAAAAGAAAAAATGGTAGAGCACCGCGAAGCTCCAAAACATAACCTAATTTTCTAATCTGGTTACGAAGATACAATGACGATTTTTGATTCCATCGAATAAAGGAACACAATTGAATAATATTTCACAAAGTAATAGAATATGATTATCGCAATTCAAAAAGAGAAATATTGTGTAGAGAAGTTCGAATTGATTTGCAAAAGTCAAATATTTACCACGCAGAGGCTCGCATATCGGATTTGATGAGTTTGTACGAATTGTTAGGTGTTTTCAGCGCTTTGTCGAGAATATTCAGCCTACAATACTAAGCCAAAGAACTCAGACTGATCTCTGACTAAGCTGACAGGTGTGATATGTAATTTCTCTGAAGTATTTTACTGCGATGCATTCAGTAATGGAATATTAATTTTTGAGGTTATATTCAACAAGTTTCTCTAAAAAAGTTCTGCATGAATTCCTCATCAATGCATTCATTCCTTGATAATAACAGGGTACGGATTTCACTTTAACGATTGGATAACCAACAACATTCTTCCAAGTACCGATTGTTCCCAGAGCTGCCCAGTCTGTGCAGAACATCAAATTTTTAAACATACGTCTTGCGTCTCAATAAAATTGTGTTCTCAATACCTTAGAAAGTACTGCATAATTCTACTCTTCATTTCGTCACTCCGAATAAATTCACTATCATATATCTCTACTCTAAAATTATTTTCCTACCAACAAAATGAATCGTTTCAGTCGGTGCCAGCAGCACGGGGATCCGTATAATCACAAAAATTGAAAACAATATTAAAAAAGGGTCGTTCAAAAATGTTAAAATTTTTGTTCAACGTACTTGGATCGTGGAGAGAATTTCAAGAATAATTTTTCAGATTATCAATGACCATTGATCATTGAAAAATGAACAAAGAAGTTCCAGAATAAAATATTCAATTATACCAGCTTGATTTACGATGAAACGTCCTTGTAGAAGGGTGGAGGCTGAACCTCGGATTGTGCATCTTCGTAATTCAATGGTTGGCAGTTACAGCAGTCATAAAAACCATAGCACCAGCTTCCAACCGACGTTCTTCAGTTTCTTGATCGGATGTAATAGCCGCTGTTAAAACCAGCCCCGAACGAACCTCGCTCGGTTGTTGCTATAGCTCTTGGAACGGTGTAAAACATAGCTGAAATTTCGCCAATGATGAATCACCAATCACAAGAATATTTATGTAATTGTGGAAAAAAAATGCATATAAGAATAGTTTAGATTTCAATTGTTCAAAGTTAGTGTTTTTTCAAAATTTCACGATGAATTGATGAAATTTTATCAAAGAAAGATGATAATGAGCAAACTGCAGGAGTTTGGAGAAAACAGCTGGTAAGCTGGTAATAACTGAAAAAACGTACGGATATAGCCAGCTTCTCAGTTTCCATTTCCTTGCTCCACGGGTGACTTTGATCACTTAATTTTTGACTAACAGTTATAATGGTAAACTGCGGTGAGGCCACTTCGACACAGCCAGGGAACAACTCCAGAAGATCTTTACGCAACAAATTTGGACATTCTTGAGCCACGCAGTGACTGCTTCTTTTGAACCGCTCGCTAATTTCCTCTACTCCAAATTCGATTGGCGATTGACAATGAGTTGTTGACTACCCTATTTAGAAAAAAATTTTTTTTTGAATGATAAGTCCAAAATATAAATGTATTCCAATAATTTTTCGTCTTTACAAAATTAAAAAAAAAAAACGAGTAGCCCAGCGAAAAGAAATGAGAATTTTTTTGACTCGAATTCAAATTTTTTAGTTTCTTCTTCAAGTACAACGAAAGATATTAGTAAATGATTGAAACAAATATTGCGATAACCAGTTGATTTTGGATTGTTGAATTATCAAATATTTATACTGTTTTTCTTTTTTTTTCGCTTAAAATCATGTAAAGCAAGGTTGCTTTGGACGAAAAAAGCTCTCGTGCCCTTACAATTTTGCTTCTCTTATGTGCAGGAATTTCTGTCTTTTTCATTTTATTTTGTACTTGAGATTTATATTTCTTTGAAAGTGAAGGCAGAGAAGCGAGAAAATGGCTCATAAAAAATCTCACCGGTTTCACTCGTTCATCATAATGGCAATAAAGCAATTAAATTATCTTGAGGCTGCGTGAGCAATTCGGAAAAAAATTTCGTCAACTTATCATACAATTCGGCTCGACGGACGTGAAGTTTTCTTGCGTTTTTTTCAAATGTTTCGGAATCCTCGGTGCTCGAAGACGACGATAAATCGATGTTTCGGGCTGACTCCTGTTCCCGGAATATAACGGATGCCAGTAGTTGAAACTGGTTCGGAAAAAAAAAACACAATTTTGATCAACTCTCAATGTTATAAATAACGAAATTAGTGAATATGAAAATTTGCATTTTTCATAAAATCGCTTACTCAATAAATAAAAAAACCTCTTTGGTTTGTTGCCCGTCATCGTGATCGATGATATCGGAAACTTCATTTTGAAGATACTAGAGAGTCTCGATGCTGTCTCCGAACAAATAGTAAACTTTTTTCACGTAATCGTAGACCAGCTGATGAGTGAAACGCAGGCATGCTGGCTCGTAATCCTGCATTTTGCTCCAGTATTTTTCGCCTACATTTTCGTTCCTGTAAATGCACGACCATCGATTTCCTCGAATGTTTTTTCAAAATTTCACGATTCAAATTTTCTTAAAGAAAGACGATAATGAGCAAACTGCAGGAGTTTGGAGGGAACAGCTAGTAAGCTGTTCCAAAAAGGAAATAAAATAAAAAACTTACTTACCTTATATCTGATTTTAATCAATCCTTAGCATCTTGGCTGGTGAAAAGGGATAAAACTTTTATGCCCGTTTTCTCCAGTGTTAATCTGAGTTTAAACTCGATTCATCCTATCTCGAAACTATATAAAAAAAATTGAACTGAGTTTGAACCGCGTCGGAGAAAATGGCCATTAATCTTTTGTAGCAATCGTTCAGTCCGGCAGTTCATTTTATCTGATCGATAGCTTGCTTGGAAAACGTTAAAATATATTAGTATAAAATGTAGGTTTATTGTTGATTGATCGGTTTATCATTTGTCGACTGCTGTAGCTGCTAATCCCACATGCATGTACAGCATGTGTTTGCGGTTTTGTTTGTTTTATTCAGGAAATTGATAAGGATATCTATTTGTTGAATGATTATTCGGTGCCGGAATAAATTCGGTAGATTCCTTAGTGCCTCGTACTCTAAAAACATAATTGAACGTCGTAAAATGTATGAAATTATCAACAATTGGGGAAATAGGTTATTACTCTTTTATTGAATTTTAAATATTTAATTTTCGAGAACAGGCTTGGAGAAACACGATTGCCACATTTACACACACGCACGCATATCATTTATCGTCCCTTTATTTCATAAATTTTCTTCATTCGCTATTTTTAAAACGGTCTCCAGACTGAAAAACTAACCACGAAATTTAAGGATGTTAAAGCGGGTCGTACTAGTCAATGGACAGTCTTTGACCATATTTTTTGAAAGAAATTACCACAGGCAATTATATGTACCATAATATTATTAAGAAATGTTATAATGATTTTTGAACGGTAATGTCAATGAACGGTTATTATGTCAACAAAATGATCCGGCATAACATTCACGCCACTCACGGTAGAGATAAAGGGAAATTTATTTCCAAACGATCGATCCCATACCGTTTGGTAAAGACTAGATTGGCCGAAAATGGCCGCCGTCACTATTTCCGGTCGGTCAAAGTCACTAGCCGAAAAAAATGGGGTAAGATAGTTGTAGAAACAAGGCACAGATGTCGCAATAAGCTTTTTCGTCGATAACTCAGAAATTACAGTCTCGGCGGCAAGGGTTCTCATTCTCATATGAATAGATACGAAAAGATACGCTTCCGAGACTTATTTGGGTAGTTGTACGATACGTCATCTTGACATTTGAGGTTATGATCCCCAAAGTGTTGATGCATGCGGAGTGTAATTTATGAATGAAAATAATTAGTTAAAAGTGGAAGCAGTCAATTATCAATGACGCGGTTAATTCGTGTTTAATGATGGCAATAATTATTATTATTATTCAACACGAATTAATAATGATGGTGATAATCACCTTATTGTTTACACTCCGCATGAAACAGCACTTTGAGACCATATAACCTGACGTCAAACGACGTGCAGCAGCTGCTACGATAACGAGTCACGGGTGGCCCAGGTGTGCGTATTTCATTTCATTGAGAACCCCTTCCGCCGAGCAGAGATCGGCAAAAAAAAATTTTGCATTTTTCAGTTTTAAATTGATCAAAAATGCACATTTCAAAAATTATTATTATCAATTGATTAAAAATCATTAATTATTACAAATTACATTGTCAATTGACTAACCAATTTCTAATTAATGGAGAAGATATTATTAATTGACGAAAAATTTCCAATTGATGGATAAGATATTGTCGATTGAAAGACCAATTTAAAATTGATGGAGGAGATATTACCAATTGACGAAAAATTTCGACTTGGTGGAGGAGATATTGCCAATTGACCAACCAGTTAGTTAGTTAGTATTTTATTTGTTTTGGAAGCTTTCGCCTGTTACAAAGGAGATCGTGTTTACAGAATAGCATTTGTATTGTGTACATTTAGCTTATCCTGCTGTTATAGTAGAGTAAATTAAAATTAAAATTAATTTCTTAAATCTGCACTTATTAGCTAGTACTTATATATACTTATATATACTTACATATACCTATACGCTGTATGTATTATGCATTCTACACATACTTAACATACTTAACATGTTTAACATGTATATCACATTAGGTTTGTTTTCTAAATAAAAATTGTTTTTTTTTTTTCTTATTTCATATATATCACTGACCGTTTTGGAATGGCAGGTTCATCTTATGTTAATGGAACACACTTTTTACTTCGCTTTTTCACACTTCCAAAGTAAAAGCACTTAGTTTGCACGCCCCAATTATATAATAGGCCAAGTTTCTTGTGCTTTTTCTATCGAGATTTTCTAATGCTAGCAGTGGGTTCGCCATGGGTAGATAATGTGCCCTTATTGGTTCATATATTGGGCATTCATTTAGAAAGTGCTCGATTGATTCCGGCTGCAATTTATTGAAAATGATACATATGTTTTTTTCATCTATCTTATACTGCAGCTTTTTATATCTTATCGACAAAAGTCCACGGCCGGCTAGACGTATTTGTGCAACTATTCGTATGAGTGGTAATGGAATTGTTGTTTTTAAGTAGTTTTCGCATTCAGATTCATTCAGCTGTTTAATGTGTTTGTAAAACGGGCTATACGTGGATAGTAGTGCTCTTATTACGTCTGATCTAAATTATTTTCCCTTTATACAGTTCAGCAATTGTTCCAACTTCTCAGATATGCTATTCGGTGAGATGTTAATTAATATATCTGATGTGCCGACTCTATTTATAGTTTCTTTTAAGTTCGAGAACCAATTATATTTATTCCTGTTGTTGTCGGCGAGATCAAGAGCTATCAATTAATCCAACACTATCTTTGGATAGCGAGTCTGTTTCATTTGAAGAATTTTTTTAATGTATAGCATTGCCTTTTTAATTATACCGATCGATATTGTTGTCCAACCGGTTTCTAGCCTGATTAAATACCCAGGAGTACATTGAGGTACTGCCAGTAGGCTCTTGTAAAATAGGAGCTGTATTTTGTCAAGTTCTTGGTAGTGGCGCAATCCCCAGATGTTGGACGCATACAGGAGAGTTGATTTGACTACCGCCTCAAAAAGTTTGATTCTTGCGTTCCAGTTTTTTACTTTTGCGGTGATCATTGGGCCCCAGATGGTACCCAGAGCTATTTTTGCTTTAGACATGAAGCTTTTGCATGCTGTATTGTATAAACCTGATTTGGTGAATGGGACTCCTAAGTAGGTGTATTTGTCTACTATCTCAATTTCAGTTTCTTGGTATCTTATTGGTCTAATCTTCTTTCTTCTGCCTGCTTTTTGGCATATCATAACTTTTGTTTTTTGTGTGTTTACTTCTAATTGATTTTCATTGCAATAGTGTTCGAGTGTTGTCATTTTATTTTGTAGTTCGATTACATCATCGGCCATTAGAACGATATCATCAGCAAATAGTAGTAATTCCATCTTTTCTTTTATGCGCTCATGACCATGATCCATAAAATAATGACAGATATCCGCCAGAAGAAGTGAAAACAAGATAGGGCTCGCTGGATCGCCCTGCAGAACTCCTTGTGTAATGCTTATATCGCTTGTTCTTTGAAATTGATTTGCTTTTATTTTGAATGATGCTTTGTTGTATATATTTTGCATGACTTTAATGATTTTAGTACTTATTCCAGCTGCATGAAGTTTCTCCCATAGAATCCCATGATTGACTGAGTCGAAAGCTCTTCGAAAGTCAATGAATGCTATGAATAGCTTACCTTTTGGTTTCGACAATGCCAAACCTATTTTTGCATGCAAAATAAAGATGTTATCTTCGCACGACCTTCCTGGTCTAAAGCCTGCCTGTGCCTCTGGTAAGATGTCGTATGTTTCACACCAGTTTTGTACCCTTTTTGCGATTATCGTCGTGAACAGTTTGGCGATTGTGTTTGCCAAAGCTATTCCCCGATAGTTGAGAGGATCATCTACGTCTCCTTTTTTGTACAGGAGGACAATTTCTGATTTACTCCAGTCCGATGGTGTATGCCCTGTAGTGAAAACTTTGTTAAAAAGCGATTTTATCAAGAGACGCGGTAGCGGCTCGACGCCAAGTATTAAAAGGAAAAACTGCAGCGCAAAAGAAAAGCCAGCGCGAGCCCTGCCGCTACTCTTATATACGCGAATATGCCGGTTTTATGACGTCACAGAATTTTCAAATGGCTCTCACAAATAAACCATTTCATAAAAGAACTTGAAAATTTGTGACGATTTTTTTTCGATTTTTCTCTTTCCATTGGTTTTTGTTGCAAGTAAATCCGTCCAGTAGATCCTGAGATATGTAACGTTAGTGATTTAAAATCCATCATTTCGGGATTTTCATTTTCTTAGAGACAGAGGGGCGTAAGTTACGCTTGTTTACATTTGACTTACGTCCTTTGCACGATTTCTTACTTTTGTCACACTCTGCGTCACGCACTACGCTGAACGCGGCTACCCCCTCTCCTTCTGCGTCGCCGAGCGAGAGAGACAGAGAATGGGCGCACAGCGGGGGCAATACCAGCTCCTGGTTTGCGCATAAAATATGTATATAATTATATAATATATATTTTATTTATTAATATTAATTAATAATAAAATATTATTATAATAAATATTTTATTATAATTAATATATAATATAATATATATATTATATTATACAATATATAATATAAAATGATAATAATATAATAAAACAAAAAAATTGAATAATACGAATAACATTAAATAATAAATAATAAAAATGAAAAAATATAAAATTCTGGTCGACGCCGCTGGATTTTTCGAGGATGTCTAGGGCGATAGATCATGGGTTTTGGAGGACTAGGTTTAGGTACATTCTATCGCGAATTTCAATTTCTAGGTGGACGACCCCATAGTTTTTTATGTCCAGATATATTCCTCCATGGTTTTCGCGATCGAGGTTGACGGCTCCACAGGTTTCGATGTCCAGGTATGTTTCTCCATGGTTTTCGTGGTCTCGGATAATTCCTCTATGGGTTTCGATGTCTAGGTATATTCCTGTATGGTTTCTGATGTGCAGGTGTATTTCTCCATAGTTTTTAATGTCCAGGTGTATTTCTCCATAGTTCTTGATGTCTAAGGTATATTTCTCCATGGTTTTCGTGGTCTAAGTTTGTCTCTTCATGGTTTTCGCGGTCGAGGTCGATGGTTCCACAGTTTTCGATGTCTAGGTATGTTTCTCCATGATTTTCATGGTCTAGGATAATTTCTCCATGGGTTTTGATGTCTAGGTATATTCCTTCATGGTTTTCAATGTCTAGACGTGTTCCTTCATGGTTTTCGTGGTCTAGGTATATTCCTCCATGGTTTTCGATGTATGGATATGTTTCTCCATGGTTTTCGTGGTCTAGGTACATTGCTCCATGGTTTTCGTGGTCTAGGTAGATTCCTCCATGGTTTTCGTGGTTCAGGTATATTCCTCCAGAGTTTTCGATGTCTGGATATGTTTCTCCATGGTTTTCGTGGACTAGGTAGATTCCTCCATGGTTTTCGTGGTCTAGGTAGATTCCTCCATGGTTTTCGTGGTCTAGGTATGTTTCTTCATGGCTTTCGCAGTCGAGGTCGACGGCTCCACAGTTTTCGATGTCCAGGTACGTTTCTCTCGGGTTTTCGTGGTCTAGGATAATTCCTCCATGGGTTTCGATGTCTAGGTATATTCCTCCATGGTTTTCAATGTCTAGGCATGTTTCTTCATGGTTTTCGTGGTCTAGGATAATTCCTCCATGGGTTTTGATGTCTAGGTATATTCCTTCATGGTTTTCGATGTCTGGATATGTTGCTACATGGTTTTCGTGGTCCAGGTATATTCCTCCATGGTTTTCAATGTATGGATATGTTTCTCCATGGTTTTCGTGGTCTAGGTATGCTTCTTTATGGTTTTCGCAGTCGAGGTCGACGGCTCCACAGTTTTCAATGACCAAGTATGAAGGACCACGAAAACCATGTTCCTTCATGGTTTTCGTGGTCCAGGTATATTCCTCCATGTCTTTCGTCGTCCAGGTATATTCCTCCATGGTTTTCAATGTCTAGGCATGTTTCATCATGGTTTTCGTGGTTCAGGTATATTCCTCCATGGTTTTCGATGGCTGGATATGTTTCTCCATGGTTTTCGTGGTCTGGGTATGTTTCTTCATGGTTTTCGCAGTCGAGGTCGACGGCTCCACAGTTTTCGATGCCCAGGTATGTTTCTCTCGGGTTTTCGTGGTCTAGGATAATTCCTCCATGGGTTTCGATGTCTAGGTATATTCCTCTATGGTTTTCAATGTCTAGGCATGTTTCTTCATGGTTTTCGTGGTCTAGGATAATTCCTCCATGGGTTTTGATGTGTAGGTATATTCCTTCATGGTTTTCGATGTCTGGATATGTTCCTACATGGTTTTCGATGTCTGGATATGTTCCTACATGGTTTTCGTGGTCCAGGTATATTCCTCCATGGTTTTCGATGTATGGATATGTTTTTCTATGGTTTTCGTGGTCTACGTAGATTCTTCCATGGTTTTCGTGGTCTAGGTATGTGTCTTCATGGTTTTCGCAGTCGAGGTCGACGGCTCCACAGTTTTCAATGACCAAGTATGAAGGACCACGAAAACCATGTTCCTTCATGGTTTTCGTGGTCCAGGTATATTCCTCCATGTTTTTCGTTGTCCAGGTATATTCCTCCATGGTTTTCAATGTCTAGGCATGTTTCATCATGGTTTTCGTGGTTCAGGTATATTCCTCCATGTTTTTCGATGTCTGGGTATGTTTCTCCATGGTTTTCGTGGTCTAAGTTGATGGTTCCACAGTTTTCGATGGCTAGGTCTGAGTTTCCATAGTTTTTGTTCTCTAGGTATATTTCTTCATCATTTCCGTGATCTAGGTCGATGACTCCATACTTTTCGATGTCTAGGTATGTGTCTACATATTTTTCAATGTCTAGGTATATTCCTCCATGGTTTTGGATGTCCAGGTATATTTCTTCATAGTTTTAAATGTCTACGTATGTTTCTTCATGGTTTTCGTGGTCCAGGTATATTCCGTCATGGCTTTTGACGCTAGGTCAACAATTCCATAGTTTTCGATGTTTGGTTATGGTTCTCCATGGTTTTTATGGTCTAGGTCGACGGTTCCATTGTTTTCGATGTCTACGTCGACAGCTCCATGGTTTTCGATGACTAGGTATATTTCTCCATGGCTTTCGTCGTCCTGGTATGTTTTTTCATGTTTTTCGAGGTCTAGATCAACGGCTCCGTAGTTTTCAATGTCCAGGTATGTTTTCCCATTGTTTTCGTGGACTAGGTTGACGACTTCATAGTTTTCACTATCCCGGTCGACAGCTCCATAGTTTCCGATGTTACGGTGAATTTGTCCATGGTTCCCGATATGGAAGTCAATGGCTCCATAGTTTCCGATAGTGTGGTGAGTTTTTCTAAGCTTTTCGATATCTAGGTCGTCGGCTCTATAGTTTACGATGTCTAGTTTGGCGACTATACGGTTTTCGATGCCTAGGTGGATGCCTTCGTATTTTTGAATATATATTCGACAATTTTATATTTCCCGATATTTAGGTAAACGGTGCAATGGTTTACGATATATTTCCTCATAGTTATCGATATCTAGATCTGCGCTTTAATAGTTTGCATTGACGAGGCAGGTTCAGACGTTACAGAAGACCATGAAAAAATATCACTGGACACCAATAACCATAAAGCTGTGGTCTTAGACATTGAATACCATGGAAACATCTCCTTGGACATTGCAAACCATTGACAGTATCCATGTCAACATGGAATCCATGAATGAAAAGAAGATAGTTTCAAAAATCATTTTTCCAAGTAAACAAGTGGAGCTTTTCAAAAAAAGGAATAGAAAATGAAAATATCATCCCATTGCATAGGAATTTCCCAATCTTTCATTGGAAAATTCGATTTGCTGAATGGATAATCAAAATCGTCACCATTATTGCTTGTAAAAGGTTTCAACTCACATGAACATAACCGCACAGTTTTCGTCCGTCTACATAGAATAATTGGCTGTGTCGATTGCTTTTGGCACATAGAGAAAAGCACTCAACTTGAAACAAATCGTTTTAAAAATTTTCGTCGAAGACGAGGAATGTATTTTTTTTCTTAAGTAAATATTGTCATGCCTCTAAAAAATAAGCTAAATTAGAAAAAAAAATAATTGACAAAGTAAAAAAAGAACGCCAATTATTAAAAGGTCGCGACCGTAGTTTCCAATAATTTTCTATATTTGCATTATCAATAAAAAACTTCAAAATATAAAAAAAAATGAGATCGTTTTCTGAAGTTGACAAATATAGTGAATGAAATACGATTCCTATATAGTTGTCACGTCTCGCAAAAAGAAGTGAAATCAGTAAATATTAAAACTTCAAAAAGTAAAATAGGCACGCCAAGTATTAAAAGGTCGTGACCGTCGTTTTAAATGATTTTCTATATTCGCATTGTCAATAAATAAATTTTAAAAAATGTTTAACTGTGAAAAAATATGAGATCTATTGTGACATATACAGTGAATGAATTACGTTTCCTGTAGGAATTCTGAATTTTGGAAATAAAAAAAAATGAGATCATTTTCTAACGTAGCCAAGTACAGTGAATGAATTAAGGTTCTTGTGGAATTCATTCGTGTACACTTTTAGCCCTAATCCCTCACTTATTCAGAAAAATTGTCCAGCAAACGTCACAAAGCAACAAAGGTTTCTCGAATGATTCTGCAATTATTAAGAGATTATCATCTGTTTTTATGCTAGCTCGGGTTATAAACTTAAAACAGTTTACGCGTACAAGTGCATGCATTGTATCTATAGGATGAACTGCACAAATTCATTTTCAACATTACACACAAGCTTGGCGTGCATGGTTTTCAATCGGAAGCTCGGCGAAGGAGTGCCTCATCCGTCCATATATTTGAAGAAAACTTGATGATCCTCTCATGTAATTGTTTTTTAATTTGCCATCCCTTTTCCATCCAACTATTTTATTGAGTAGTTCGACGTGAGATCTCGCGCTGTGTACACAAAGAAAAATATCTATTCTTGACTAGTTTGACTGATAAATTCATTACTCCAAATGTTTCGTATTCAACGCGTTTTCTTTTCTCAAATCAATGTTTACACAGCTTACTTCTTTGTTCATCCATTTCAATACTTGTGTAATTCATCCAATCATCTGCCCATTTGGTAAAAAAAGAGTGTACGGACAAACGAGTGAAAGTGACGCGTGGATAAATTAAAATGCGTATGGGCATGAAAGAATGGCCGTATCTATCCGTACAAGATAAAGGCATATAAAGGGATTGATTGATTTCATTTCTTTATCCGTTCGTTTAATTGTTCAATTTTATCCACAAATTTCACCCATCTGTATTGTTTACCAAATCATTATATAACAGGGCCTCTCTTATTTTATTGGGGGATAGGTTTTTTTCACACTCGTTCATACAATTCTAATTAATTATTGTTTTCATAGTAAATTTGAACAATTGTCTCTTCCCGAGCTTCCGATTGAAAACCATGCACGCCAAGCTTGTGTGTAATGTTGAAAATGAATTTGTGCAGTTCATCGTATAGATACAATGCATGCACTTGTACGTGTAAACTGTTTTAAGTTTATAACCCGAGCTAGCATAAAAACAGATGATAATCTCTTAATAATTGCAGAATCATTCGAGAAACCTTTGTTGCTCTGTGACGTTTGCTGGACAATTTTTCTGAATAAGTGAGGGATTAGGGCTAAAAGTGTACACGAATGAATTCCACAAGAACCTTAATTCATTCACTGTACTTGGCTACGTTAGAAAATGATCTCATTTTTTTTTATTTCCAAAATTCAGAATTCCTACAGGAAACGTAATTCATTCACTGTATATGTTACAATAGATCTCATATTTTTTCACAGTTAAACATTTTTTAAAATTTATTTATTGACAATGCGAATATAGAAAATCATTTAAAACGACGGTCACGACCTTTTAATACTTGGCGTGCCTTTTTTACTTATTGAAGTTTTAATATTTACTGATTTCACTTCTTTTTGCGAGACGTGACAACTATATAGGAATCGTATTTCATTCACTATATTTGCCAACTTCAGAAAACGATCTCATTTTTTTTTTATATTTTGAAGTTTTTTATTGATAATGCAAATATAGAAAATTATTGGAAACTACGGTCGCGACCTTTTAATAATTGGCGTTCTTTTTTTACTTTGTCAATTATTTTTTTTTCTAATTTAGCTTATTTTTTAGAGGCGTGACAATATTTACGTAAGAAAAAAAATACATTCTTCGTCTTCGACGAAAATTTTTAAAACGATTTGTTTCAAGTTGAGTGCTTTTCTCTATGTGCCAAAAGTATTACTTAGCCATTTATCAGGAAGTGCTCGTAAAAATTCTGACGATATGCCATCTGGTCCTGGGGATTTATTCGTTCTCGTTCTAATCAGAATATTTCGGATTTCTTCAATCGTAATGTCATTGTCCAAAGCAGGGATTACAAGTGTCGGGTAATGCCCGACACCTGGATTAAGGTCTCTGGGTGGCATCAATTGCTCATAGAAGTCTTGCCATGCTTCTGTTGTTATGTTGCATTGTTTAGTTTTCCTTATTTTGAGCTTTCTATAAGTTCCCCAAAAGGCTTTACCGTTTTTTGCACTAGAGAGGTCTTGCTCTATTTGTAGATTATGCTTCTTCTTTTTCTCTTTAATTAGTTTGATGTATATTTTTCTTGCTATGTTATATGCTTCCTCTCCTTCTGGTTTCCTGTCTTTTTTCCATTTACGGAAAGTTCTATTTTTTACTCTTTTCGCTTCTCTACAGTCCCTATCATACCATGGTTTTTTGTTTTGTGTATTGATTTTTCGTATGTGTGTCATTTCTAAATTATGAGCTACTTCCCAGATTGTGTCAGCAATGTCTTTGTTAGCTAATTCGATGTCTGCTTCGGTTTCTGTGTTAATTCTTATCGTTGTTGTTTTAATGTTCATTTCGTTCCAATAGTCTTCATGTTTTGTCATGTCCCATTTTAGGATTGGTATTCTTTGTTTGTTTGTATTTTTTGTTTGAGGTGCTTGGGTGATTGTTGTTTCTAGGATAACTTTAACGGGTAGGTGATCAGAGGTTCCTTCATTGATTATTTCGAAATCTTTGCACATGTCAATCCCTAGCATATTTACCCAGATATAGTCTATTGTGGTATTACTTTTCCCGTAATATGTTAGTCCTCCATACCTGTCTGAATTTGCTCTTTCGTTGAGAACTATGAATCCTAACTCCTCAAAAGTATCTGTAAGTAGTATTCCGTTTCTATTTCTTTTCATGTCAGTAGCATTTCTTATATCGGAGAAGCTAGTATTTTCCACTATTGTTACGTCTAATTGATTAAGATCACCTATTCTTCCATTAAAATCTCCTCCTATTATCATTGGTAAATCATATTGTTCGCGAAGTTCATAAATAAAATCAGCAAGTGATTGCAGTCTTTCATTGTAAAAGTTGTTTTTGAGATATACATTAATCAGAAGAACACTGTGCATTCCAATTTGAAATATACCAGCTATCCATATATCACTTATGTCTAGAATTGTGAACATTGGAACTTGGTTTTTATTTACTAAGATACACGACCCGCCACTTGCTCTACCTGACGCGTGATCTCGAATGGCTCTGCTTAATATTACTTCGTAATTATCCATTAACTTTGGTATTCTTAGTTTGTCATCTACGCACCATGTCTCGGTCAAGCATATTACTGCGGTTTCTCCCCACCTTTCTGTTGTCGGGTTAGTAATAGTATCAGCGAAAGTTTGAATACCATGAACATTCCAGAATATAATACTTTGATTTACAACATTACTGTCAAATTTTTTATCTGAGTCGTAGTGGGTTTCCGTAGAATTAGTCGATGTATTTAGATAAGGACCGTATGTTATGTTATTACCTTGGAGCCTCGATGCTGTGTATTCTGACCAACTTTCTTTTATGTAATTCACGTTGTTGGATTCCTTGTGTTTTATTGCCTCATTTCGTCTGACGTGTTGTTTTATACCTACATAATTACTACTTGCCGTTTGTGCTGTTAACTTAATACTTTTGTGATGTGTTGGGTTGGGTCTCATAGTCGAGTGTGTTCCTTCGTCTACGAAAGTTCTCTCTCAGGCCTTCCCCAGCTTTCCACACGTATGCCGTTTCATTAATTCAGAGTTTTCCGAAGCCGATTCTTATGGTGTTTCCTTTGGCTTCTTCTTCTCTAGCGATCTTGTGTATCTCCCTCTGCATCTCTCGTTCTGCATATGTTGTGTCGTGTTTTATTTTGATGTTGAGTAACGGGGTGGTGTTCTTTTTCACCATTAGTTCTTTTTTCACTACAGCATTTTTCATTTTGACAGTAAGCATTAGAATTCTGCCATCTCTTGTTGTGGGTGTAACTTCCTCTATACTGTCGTGCAAATCAAACTCGTTGGCCAGCAAATCACGTACTGTTTTTTCTGCAGAGTTGTTTTTTATCTCAAGTCCTCGAATAATTACATTATTTCTTTTGCTTTCTTTCTCCTTATATTCATCTTTTTTTTCCAGTAAAGATATTCTGTGCTTGAGTCGTGTATTTTCGTCTTCGAGTTGCGTTATCTTTGCCTGGCAGTTCTCGGTATTTATGAGAATTCTATCCAAGGATTCTTTCAGTTCTTGCCTGTCATTTTTTATTTCCTGTACTTCGATAGTAAGAGTTTGAAGTAGATGTACCACTTCCTCCAATCCACCGTGGTGTATTATCGTCTCATAGCCTGATGTGTGTGCGTCATTATTTGCATTAGGATCAGTGCTTCCGGTATAGTCTGTTTTTGTTTGCTTCGGTGTTTGCTTCGGTGTTTGGGTCGGTAAATTTTTCTTTTTGGTTAGTTCTATTTTACCATTTGTTGCTGCGCTATCCCTTTTGGTAAGGTGATCAGTGATTTTGGTGTCCAGGGTATTGGCGCCTTTCTGGCGCGTGTTCATGCTTCTCATCTTGTTACTTAACCTCACTTTTAACTGCGCAGTTTTTAGTTGTACAAGACACTCTATTTTATGAATAGTTTTCGCGGATAACACCCACACTGGTTCCCGATATACTATTTTATATGGCTGCACCAAATTCGCAGATGGGAACAATGTCTTAACTTTGTTATTGATATAGTCAACCCCCACACACAGTCCGCGATCCGCACCGTGCACACGTCCCACTCAGTCTCCCCAATTGACCAACCAATTTCCATTTGATGGAGAAGATATTGCCAATTGAAAATTTTTTAATTGATCCAAAATGTTCTGTCAATTAACCATATAAAATTCAATTCTAGAAGAATTTTTGGCCAATTGAAGGATCATACATTGGCGATCCAGGCGATACCAGCGCCTGACTTATGCATACATAGAATGCGATACATTCGTGAGCATCTTCGACGCTTAGGTCGACGGTTCGATGGTTTTCGATGGCTAGGTCGACGGCTCCATGGTTGTCGATGTCTAGGTCGACGTCTTCATGGTTTTCGATGGAAAAGTATACCTAGACATTGAATACCTAGACATCGAAAACCATGAAGCCGTCGACCGAGACATCGAAAATCATGGAGAAATATGCCTAAACATTGAAAATCATGAAGAAATATACCTAGACATCGAAAACCATGAAGAAATATACCTAGACATCGAGAACCATGGAGAAATATATCGAGACATTAAAAACCATGGAAAAATATACCTAGACAAAAAAACCATGAAGAAATATATCTAGACATCGAAAACCATGGAGAAATATACCTAGACATCGAAAACCATGAAGTCATATTCCTCGACATCGAAAACCATGGAGAAGTATACCTAGACCTCGAAAATCATGGCGCCGTTGCCTTAGACATCGAAAACCATGGAGTCGTTGATCTAGACATCGAATACCATGGCGCCGTCGCCCTAGACATCGAAAACCATGGAGTCGTCGACCTAGAGATCGAAAACCATAAATAAACACACTTAGACATCAAAAACCAAGATAAACAGACCTAGACATCGAAAACCATGGAGCATTATTCCTGGATATCGAAAACCATGGAGAAGTATATCTATGACGAACGTATACCTATGCCTATACCTATACCGTAACGAAATGCTCTTGCCGATCTGGCCTGTATTTTTTTTTATAATTGTATATTACACACCTAGGGAGGGAAAATAGACTACTTCAAACAGTGGGCAGAATTGTCACCCGAGCCGAAGGCGAGGGTGATAAGCACGCGGTTTGAGGTGGTCTAATTTCACTCCCGTGGAGTGTATACGATTTCTCTGTCCGACGCAGGCGGAATGCGGCAACTTCGACCCGCGCAGCGGGCCGAAAGTTGCCACTTTCCGCCCGGAGGGCTGAAAAAAATTTTCTCAAGTTTTTTCTATGGATGGAATCATCGGCAAACGAGGGACCATCAATGTACTTGTCCCAACCTTTTTTTTCCTAGGGGAAGTTTATGGTTTGATATCACATCTTTTTCCTCAAAAGTTCCGTATTTATGTTCAGTTGACTATAGGATTTTAGTTTATATTTCTATGAATTATTTATGATTTTCGGCTTATAACTATGGTTTTCACGAAAATAGACCTATTTTTCGTAAAAATTGTACTGGAAATATTTCGATAGAGGTTTGTTCTTGGACTTTGGTGATTTTTCCCCTTGTCTTCTAATATTTTTTGTCCATTGGAAACTCAAGAACATGGAGCAATGCGTGTTGCGAGCCGCGATATGATTTTCGGCTTATAACGTTAGAAAAAAGAAAGGAAAAGAGGAAAGATAGATCAAATTCAAAAAACAACAAATCCAACAGAATTGGCCATTTTTAAATGTCGCTTTTGCATTCTGAATCTAGACATTTTCGTGTCATCCAAAACGTGCCCCCGATGAAATATATTTCCAAAGTTTGCAAGTGGCCGCTGAAATCCAATTATTATCCACAGTTTGATAGTTGCAGAAAAAAGGCACCCGGAAACATTTATTATGTCAGAACTCAAAGGAGCAAAAAAAACTGAGCGTGCTTATTTCAACAGCGCAACGGAATTTAAAGACGTTTAAGATACCTGCATTGGTTTTGGAGAAAAACAATTTCAGGAGAATTTAGAAATGAATTTAGAAATTTAAAAACTCAGAATAGAATAGAAAAAGGAAAATTTAGGAATTTAGAAAAGCTGAAGACGTTTGTGATGAATTTTTGAGATTACATGTTACGGTTGGTAAAAAATTTAAATGATTGGCACACATGCTGCGACACAAAAATATCAAAGTTTGAAGGTATTCGCTCCATACCGCAGTAGTACAAACTTCAATACTATTTGAAAAGAAAGACTTTAAAACTTGCTGAACAAAGTTCCATTACATATTACCATAATCAAAGATAGGGAGTGATACTTAGTTAGCACATCAAGAGACGCGGTAGCGGCTCGACGCCAAGTATTGAAAAAAAAACGAAAGTGTAAAAGAAAAGTCAGCGCGAGCCGTGCCGCACTTTTTTTTATATACGCGAATATGTCGATTTATGACGTCATAACGTTTTTCAAACCGTTCTCACGGATAAACCATTGTAGTTAAAAATCTGAAAATTAGTGATAATTTTTTTTCGATTTTTCTCTTTCAATTGATCCTTATTGCAAGTAAATCCGTTTACTCAATCCCGAGATATGATGATTTAAGCAATTAAAATCGAATGTTTCGGTACGCTCTAGTCGCTTGGAGTCAGAAAGACTTAAGTAGCGTTTGTTTACCTTTGCACATACGTCCTTTGCACGAAACGTTACTTTTGTCCCGTTTCGTTTCGCCCAGTCCACTGAACGCGATATCCCCTCTACTCGCGCCCGATCGAGCGCGAGAGACAGCGCGCGAAGACTCGTTCCCTCTCTCTCCCACTCGTCGTAGCGTGGCGAGAAATCTATACGCATATCCAAAAATGTTCTCACGTTCTTTTTAATGCTACTGCACCGCTGGTTTAGATATTTGGATGCAACAAGGCGCATTTTGAAGAGAAGACATTTAGCTTTACTTTGGCGTATTCGAAAAGTCTCTACGACTTTCATTACGGGTACTACATCGTTTCAACAAACATTGATATTTTCGTTCGTTTAATTTCCTTTTCAACTGGGCCGCAAGTTCAGATAAAACAATTTGTCTCCTCAATTTTCGATATATTTTTTTTTTATTTTTCAGCGGAACCTCGAGTACATTGATTGTGGTAACTGAAGTAAAACAATGGGGTTTTTTGGAAAATTCGGAGAGAAAAAATTTTACTTCTTCAATTCCAACACATTCAAATTTTATCAGATTTTTTTGCTAATTTTTGTCAACCAAAAATTTCTACATGGTACGTTAATAAATTGATCTGGAATTTTCGAGAACTATGGAGCCGTATTAGAATATACAGAGTGGAAAAAATTTCATTTTTACTTTTGATTTTTTATTATTAACCGGTTGACTAGTAAGCTTTTTTTCTGGTTTTCGTGCCAAAACTGGCACGAGTCAATAAATTACCGAAATACATGAAAATTTGTTTCTTGGGATTTTCGAGGTTGCTGATTTCATTCCCAATCTTAATTTTCATGTAGCTACCTTCGAAAAGGATGAAAATAAGGGTTGAAAGTGAATATTTCTGATTTGCTAGCGGCATGTTTTTATGTTATATTACATGGAAAATCCAAATTTTTTAGGATGAAAATGAATAAAATTCACTATCCCCGAGGGGGTGAAAAATGAGGGTTAGAGGTAAAATTTTCAGATTTTTCAATGGGAAATTTTTGCGTTATATTACATAAAACAATGTTCGTTTTTGAGGGTACCAGATTCTTTCATCGAAGTAAAATAAAATTCGCTACCTGCGAAAGGGTGAAAAATAAGGTTTGGGGATGAAATTTATAGATTTCTTAATAGGGAGTTTTTGTGCTATATTACATGAAAATTCTGAGTTTTTTAGAACATTAGACTCTTCTATTGAAATGCACCCCCAACCCTCATTTTTCACCCCTTGGCAGATCGGGAGTTTTGGTTTATTTCGATAAAGGACGTTCATGCTCTACAAAAAACATAAAGTTTCTATGTGGAAAAGCATAAAATTTCTCGTTGAAAAATCTGGAAATTTCACCCTCAAACCTTATTTTTCACCCTTTAGGGAATAGTGATTTTTTTTCATTTCAATAAAAGAGTTTCGTTTCCTAAAAAACTTGCAATTTTCATGTAATGTAAAAAACTTTCACATTGAAAAATCTGAAAATTTCACCCCCAACTCTTTTTTTTCATCCTTTCGCGGGTGGTGAATTTTGTTTTATTTCGATAAAAGAATCTGGTATCCTCAAAAACGAATACTTTTTATGTAATATAGCATAAAAACTTCCCATTGAAAAATCTGAAAATTTCACCCCAACCCTTATTTTTAATTTCTTTGGGGATAGTGAATTTAGTTCTATTTCGACAAAAGAGTCTAGTGTGGAACTTGGAATTTTCGGGTAATATCGCATAATAACTTTCCATTGAAAAATCTAACAATGTTAGCCTTAACGCTCGATTTTCACCTCTTTCAAGATGAAAATTAAGCCCGGAAGTCGATTCGGCAACACGAAAAATCCTTGTAAACCCTTTTTCATCCCAATCGGTTGAAAATTTAAAACAAGATTTCAATATGTACGCATATCATACAAAATTACTAGAACTGACCCGACTTTTTTTTGTATATACCAGTCAATAGGTTATTCGCTCCGTGCGCGTAAAGTAGTGCGCTCGCACTACTTTGAAAGTGAGCGTGTGTCGTGTATCCGTGTTCCCCCAAAAACGCCGGAGTTCCATTTACAGTGGTGCTGGCAGTATGCATGAATACACTAATACTATTAGTGCAGTAGTATTAGATTTTTGGCTCCGCCCACGTACACCGAGCGAATACGTGGTATGAGATGCCAATGCTCGTTTTTTAACAACTTGTGAATTTCGTGAATTATGAAAAAAAGTGCTGTACACCAAAGGTAGTTTCTTTGATATGAGACAAACATTTTATGAGTACTTTTTACACAATTCACAGCATTTTTTCTATGAGTTTCTCAAGAATGCATTTCAGTGTTTCGTGCCATGTCTTATTATAAAGAAATCGATCAATAAAAAATTCAAAAGCAAAAATGACACTTTTTCTACGTTGAATATTCTAATACGACTTCATGATTCTCGAAAAACCTAGATCAATCCATAACTGTTTCAAGTAAAAAAATTTAAAAAATCTGATATCATTCCCATGAGCTGAAATTGAATAAAAGGTAAAACTTTTCCTTCAAATTTCATTAAAAAACCTCATTGTTTCAGAGTTACGACAATCGAGGTACTTGAAGTTTCACTGAAAATTGCATGGCGGAAAATGCTAAAAAAAATTTAGTGAATAAACAATCGCTGACGCGACTCTTTTTACGCTTGAAATATCGTGTGAAATTTAATATTTCTCGCGATACGCGGGAATTTTCAAAATTTTTCTTTTGCTAAAAACGCGATGATTGAGCGAAAAAATCGTTTCCAATAAAAAAATTGAATCTAAAACCTCAACTTTTGAGGATTCGCTCGTAGAATTGAGGAGAAAAAATTTCATGTGAAAACGCGGTCCAATTGAAAGGGGAATCCAACAAACCAAAAATCAACGTCTTTCGAAATGACGTAGCACCCGTAAAAAGGGTCGTAATGACTTTTCGAATAATCCAAAGTAAACCAAAATAAACCAAAGTAAGCTCTTCCCTTTAAAATGCTCCTTCTTGCATCCGAGATCTAAACCAGTGGCCTAGTAGAAGAAAAAAGAGCGCGGAATATTTTTGGTCTTTTATTCGGAAATTTTTTCTCGGTAGTGAAAACACTTGAAAAAAAGTAAAAAAAAAGCGCGACAAATATTGAAAGACCGCAACCTTAGTTTTGAATGATCTTCACATATTATCATTGTTAATTTGAAATTTTCTTCCTTATTATTTGTTTCATGATAGGGAAAAAAATATAAGACCATTCTAATATAGACAAGATTTACATCATTTGAAATTGACTAAACAGTTTTTGTCCGTCAACATAGAAAAAATAAATATTTAGTAGCGTTGATTGCTTTCGCCATCTGAAGGTAGTTACTCAACTTTAAACAAATCATTTGTAAAAAATTTTTTGGAGATAAGAAAAAATGTATAATTTTCCAAAATATTTACTAATTATCACGCTTCTAAAAAAAAAGCGAAATCACTATAAAAATACTTCAAAAAAGTAAAAAAAGAACGCCAAGTATTAAAAAACCACCACCCCTCTAGTTTCGAATGATCTTTACTATATTTTCAGTAAATGAAAAATTTCCTTACCCATTATTTATTGCTAAAATGACATAGTAGGATGATCAAGATAAGAAAAAAAATATGAGATCATTTTAGCATAGCCAAGGATTTTGAATAAATTTCGATTTCTGCAAAGAATCATGTTACACCTCCAACTTCACTGGCTAAAGAGTTTTGTGACTTCAAGCGTTCCCAGAATGATTTTGCAATTAAGATATTGTTATTCTAATTTAATGCACAAATTCACTATCAAAATTACACACAAACTTGGTGTGGATGGTTTTCAAATGGAAGCTCGGCGAAGGAATGCTAATGCTCCATCCGTCTGCATCTAGAGCGAAATTCAATGCCCACTAATTCATTTGTTTCTTATTTCGTTATCCTTCCTCCAGCCACGTATGAATTTTTTACTTGTCTACCTATTCATATACTGGTTCATCACAAGTATTCTGTATCCCATTCTCTGATTCATTCATCAGATTGTCTATTTCTTTTATTCCTAAAACCATACTTTCTCCACATTCTATTCGTTTGTTGATTCAATAATTTAAACCATTCGCCTGGATATTTATCGTGTAATAGTTCATTAAATCATTCATATTTGCTAATTATTTTATTTTCTTCATTAATCTCTTTCATCTATACACTATCTCAGGAATCTATTTTATTCATCAAACCATTAATTTTGAATAGTATATTTGATCAATCGTGTCTTCCCGAGCTTCCATTTGAAAACCATCCACGCCAAGTTTGTGTGTAATTTTGACAGTGAATTTGTGCATTAAATTAGAATAACAATATCTTAATCGCAAAATCATTCTGGGAACGCTTGAAGTCACAAAACTCTTTAGCCAGTACAGTTGGAGGTGTAACATGATTCTTTGCAGAAATCGAAATTTATTCAAAATCCTTGGCTATGCTAAAATGATCTCATATTTTTTTTCTTATCTTGATCATCCTACTATGTCATTTTAGCAATAAATAATGGGTAAGGAAATTTTTCATTTACTGAAATATATTTATCCACAGAAATTTCAAAGTTCGCAGGTATCTGCTGCGATTCAATGTATCTGCGCAATGAGTTTGGAAGACTGCAATTTCAAATCCATCCATAAATGAACAACTGAAGAGTTTTCTAATGAATTTTTCACTACATATTTATGTATAGTGAGGGTCAAAAAGTAAAATGAATGGCACAGTATATAAATTTTATAGTTTGCAGATTTTTGCTGTATTTCAATGATCCAAATTTATAGTATTTGTAGAAGGGATTTTTGATAGAGGGAAATGATCTGTTGACACAACGTAGATTAATAAGCCCAGATTTATTGTTACATAGATATTAATTTTTGCGTATAGAAGAAACGTCTCGTATAGCTCTTTCTTATGCGAAGCGTAAACGGCCACTACTCTGTCCTTTTGCCGCTTGGACGCTTGTGCCTCACATTTCGACAAAAGTCCCCCCTCTTTCCCCACCGTTTGTTTATATTTCGCTCGCTCGACTAAGATACGATCTCGTAAACAGAAACGCCCCGTACACCGTAGAACACTTTCGTGGAAACTATAGCCTCGGTAAAATTCGACACTACATATTATAGTGAAAAGTTGTTAGAAGTCATGATGTTACATTAAAATGATATAGCACACATAACATTCAGAAATTCTGTAGGTTACCATGTTGGCCGGCATTATATTTAATCGCATCCAAAACTGAACAACTGTAGACTTATCGTAATAAATGTTTTCATCTATAATTCCACATTTGCAGTTTGCAGAATAGGAATACTCAACATACACGTCAACTCATAAGTATTGTTGTCAAAATTTGTGTTTGCCTACCGCATTTCGAAGATTCAACTTTTTATATTATCAGCAAACAAAGCATCCAAAGACTTTTTGGAACAAGTTTCAAAATTTATGACTCGACAGACCAGGTGGAAAAAGAATAACTATAGATATATCAAGACCAGAAACTGTTTTGAGAATCTGATGTACAAAATGTGCGATTGATGATCATAGTTGGAAACCTCTTGAATCACGTTACCACAATTAGCATGAAGAAATAGTAGAAAATCATAGGACACATATTAGGCAACGAATTAATAATATGTATCGATCCGATGCAAACCGATGGAGTCAAAACAAGGATCGGAAAGAGCAGAGCCAGACTCAATAAGAAGTAAAATATGGGAATGTTCAAAAATAAAGATGAGACAAGAAATAAATTGGAAAACATTTATTCAATTTGTTGAGACACGAGCGAAAACAGACGGCCGAGAGAGAGCGAAGCATCTCACCCAGCCGAGCGAGAGAGCGAGAAGCACCGTGCACAGCCGAGCGCGAGCTCTCACGCGCTAAAGTCCCACCGCTCACGCAGAGCGGCAGCACCTCCTAAACACTCCCGCGAGCCAGCACACGCGCGCTCACCACTCGTTCAGTCAACGGCCGCCAGGCGGCCCGGTGAATCACTCCTTCGCGTCAACATAGGATCCTCCGAACGATGATTTAAGGAGCAAGGATCGATCGATAATTCGGATCAAACTCGAACCCTCTCTGGGAAGTACGTATCTACTCCCTCAGATTACCTTGCTCTCTCGCTACACGAGAATCTCTATCACTACGACGGAGCCGGCTGGATCTACAGAGCACCCACTGTAGAGGCTCATCCCGAGATCTCGGGGCTCACGTTCCGGCTCACTCGCCCTCCCCGGGCCACTCTACATCCGTTCGACGATCGGCTTCGACGCTGGACCTCACCATCCTTCGGAGAAGCTCTCCACTTGTCGTCCCCACTGCCAGAGTCTCCTCGGGAATTCACCAGCACCAGTACTCAAACCCGGCCTGCGCGCCGGGTTCACCGAGGCATTCAAGCCGAGATCAGTTCGAGCAGCGAGTGGAAGACTCCAAGTACTCCACGCCGCAATGCAGCAACTGCTCCTAATCTACCAGGTCCAGAGCCGGTGTCACCAGCCTCAGAGCCCACCCACCACCGGGAGGATTCGCCACATACTCCACCGTGCTCGGTTCGAGAGATCAACCTCAAGGGGTCACGGTGGCGAGTTACTACAACGTACCCTCCTTTAATTTGGCGAGAGCACCTATCTGTATCCGATCGTAAAGATCATAACAATAAATTTTGTGTTCAATAAATGATGTATTTCACCTCCTTGAAATAACGAAATCAAACACAATCTCGACTAAGTTTCTCGCACCTACATCAGACGCTCGAGGTGTAGAGTATAATGTTCTCTTCTACGTTATTATTATTTGTTGTCCGCTGGGCTGTTGTTGATTTGGCTTTCGACGGCTGCTGTTATTTCTCATTCTTGTAGATTGGTTAAATAGGATTTTTGGATACGGATGTTGGTAATGAAGGATCCGCCACAGCTGTGGTTTTAAAAGAATGGTTTTGGGATGCGTTTCGTCTCGGGTACAGTGGCAGACTCATCAGTGGGGCTGTGCCTACTGTACCCTACCCCAGACGCTTGTGGATGAAGGGTTCTGGGATGGACGTTGTATATATTTGATGAGAGCTAGTCGAAGCGTATACGAGGAAGTTGTAGCCTCGTAGCGGTTGTTGCGCGAACTAACTGGAACGCCACAGTATTCCCCCTCCAGCGATAGCGATACGGAATGTCGGTGAGCGCTGTAAGGTTCGTGTGACGGAGTGGGCTTCTTGTTGCCGCTGAGTCCTTTTATTGTGATCCTTAGGTGGTGGGGCTTTTTTGGTCTATTTGACTCTGCCGCGCCAATCTCACCTGGTCGTTGTAGGACTATTCCTTCCGTTGTACCAGATCACGTCAGGGTCACCAATTGTAGAGTATAAGTTCTCTTCTACGTTATTATTATTTGTTGTCCGCTGGGCTGTTGTTGATTTGGCTTTCGACGGCTGCTGTTATTTCTCATTCCTGTAGATTGGTTAAATAGGATTTTTGGATACGGATGTTGGTAATGAAGGATCCGCCACAGCTGTGGTTTTAAAAGAATGGTTTTGGGATGCGTTTCGTCTCGGGTACATTGGCAGACTCATCAGTGGGGCTGTGCCTACTGTACCCTACCCCAGACGCTTGTGGATGAAGGGTTCTGGGATGGACGTTGTATACAGGGTGTCCCATTTTAATCTTACACCTGACTTTTCTCGGAAAATATTGCTCGGATCAAATATTGTGTGGAACAAAACTTTTAGGGGTTGAAGGGGGACGTATGATAAAAATTGGTTTGTGGATCCAAAATTCAAAATGGCGGCGTTAGAATGGCCGACATGTTTTTTTCGAATGGAAACATAACTTTTTTTCATCACCAAAAAATATTTCAGCGCAAAACCAACAACTTTTGTTGGAAAAATTTTTTGATTAAGTTCATATTTTTTGTTAAAAAGGAAAGAGTTACTTTGCACATACAGTGCCGCCATCTGTCTGTTCGTTCACAGAATCACAGGTGCACACGCTCGGACGCTTTTACTTTGTTCAACTTATTCATTCCGTGTAGAGCCGCTGTGTCGAGTGTTCTTGCCTTCTGTGTTCCTAACAATAAAAAGACGCTATGAGATACTTAGATGAAGCCTAAGAGTTTAATTATTTATTATTTAAGTCATCCTTCCTAGGCGTCCATATTTAAGATTTAGTCCTACATTTTTTAAATGAGAACATCATTTTCAACTACTTTAGAGGTATCCAGGATGCACCGCGAAGAGATCTTTAACGTACCAAGTGCAAGTGCGTGTGCGTCTGCATATGCGTGCATACGTGGAGGTGCATGTGTGTGTGTTTTTTATTTTCATTTTATTTTTCAACTTTTTTTAAAAAGAGGGGCATGCAATGCCTTTATGCCCATAGGTACGAGCTCACAAGGATTAGGTCTCTGCGGTTCGTTCCCTCCCTAGAGATGTTCAAAGATCCCTCCATTCATGTTTAAACATGCCTGAACTCTTCTCTCAAAACCATCAACTGTGCGTAGGAGAACATCTCTCGGGATCGCACGGTAGGCAGCTCTTATCCGCTCCTTCATGTTCTCTCGTGTTGTTGGAGCTTGATGGTAGACAGCGTCTTTTAAGTACCCCCACAAAAAGAAATCAGGAGACGTAAGATCTGGTGACCTTGGAGGCCAATTTACAGGACCGTCTCGACCAATCCACCGTTGACCAAATGTTGTATCCAGATGATTTCGAACAACATGAGCCCAGTGAGCGGGTGCACCGTCTTGCTGAAACCACATCTGTTGACGTGTTTCCAAATCCAGATCTTCTAGCAAAAGAGGCAGTTCATTTTGTAGAAAATCAAGGTAACGGACAGAGTTCACATTTCCCTCGAAAAAATGGGGACCTATTAATTGCCCGTTCACAATACCACACCATACGTTCAAACTCCATCGATGCTGGTGATCGATCTGTCTCAACCAATGTGGATTCTGATCAGACCAATACCGAAAGTTCCATCGGTTCACTTGACCACGGTTGTTGAAAGTGGATTCATCACTGAACATAACGTATCGAAAAAAGTCCCTGGATCGCTCGATTTGTCTCAACGCCCACCGATAAAACGCCACCCTTCGCAACGGATCTGGATTAGGAGTGTCTTGGTGGAATTGTAGTCGGTACGGATGAAGTTTCGCACCTCTCAATACACGGTGCACTGTCGATTTGGGAAACCCTAGTCGTTCCGAGATCACTTTGGCACTCAAATGAGGATCAATTGCTATCATGGCTAAAATAGCCATGTTTCGGGCTTCATGCAATCCACCAAAATTATTGACGTTTGGGAAATGTCGACGGTGGTGGATCATCCGACCTGTCCTCGCTCGCTGCTCAAGGGTTCGGATTGTCTGCCGTGATGGGTGACGACGATCAGGATATTCACGTCGATACAAATTTTCAGCTCGAAAGTAATTGCCCCGACACCTCCCTAAAATAAGGAGCATTTCAACGATTTCGTTGGGACTGAAATCAGCCATTGTTGCTAATTTTCAGAATTTTCCTCTAATTTAAGAACTTTTAAAAATTTCGAGAATCAAGAATTTTTCTCTGATTTCAGAACCTTTACAAATTTTCGATTTCGTCTCTTGCTAATGACTGCGGAATATTTGATCCGAGCTGACCATGATATATAATATATAGTCAGTTGCATGATATATAATCATGCAACTGACGATATATTTACACTGGACAGTATTCCGCGCACTCTGGTTTAATTGAAAGATTATCTCAGTTGACACTTATTTCCAATCGAACGAAATAATGAAATCATGAAAAGTTTCGTTGTCATATGCATCCCGCTTTTTTTAATATTTTTTATTTTCATACACAGATCACAGTCTACATTTACGCGGCTGCTTTTATACCGGTTTAGTATACCACAAGTTTCAACAAAATAAATATTAATATGCACTTCGTTAGATGACGCGAAAATTATTTTTATTTTCTCACACACCCTTCATAACATCATAACCCCAAACGTCAACATGACGTGAAACTTCGGCTGGTGACTTTCGAGCTCTCGAGCTCCTTAGCTTTCCGCCAAACTTCCTTGTTCTTTTTATTGAATGTCATTGGCCCAAAAATTCTCTCACTCTTCATTGGTTGTAACAAAATTTCTCTCACCGGGGATATTGGCAGAGAACATAGATTTACATGGAACAACAGGGCCTATGTTAGGTTTTGGCACGGAAACTGTAGTTCCACTCATGGGCTGTAGAGCGCGCAGCGACGTATCCATGTGTTTCACACATTCAAAGCGTCAGTTGACCGCCCCCCTCTTATATATCGCTGCTAAGGAAGTCATAGCATCCGAGAGATTACCGGTTCATATACTCATGTTGAAAGAAATTTTTTTTGCCCTAATTTTTTTTTTATTGATATTTATGAATATTTGGAAATTGTATTGATAACTATAGCTCTTGCGACCACAGTTACTATTTCATAAAACTTCAACATATTAAGCGGCCCGGATAAGCCAGTAGCATTTTCTGCCGCTTAGGGATCAGAAGTTTATATGGTATAGTGGTTCGATGTCGCTCTCATGAGGTTGGAGATAGTAGTTCAAATCCAGATTGGTCGTGTTTTTTTTTCCATCAAAGACAGTTTTTCTTTTTAATTATAGCCGAAACTAAACAAATTCAATTGATTTTGTTGAATGGTTGAATTATTTTTTTGATTTTTTATGCAAAAAAATGACTGCAACATGTTAAATGTTTTAACAGCATTGAGACCCCAAGCGTGGGGTCCATAACTTATGGGTGCGAGCAAGAGGGCAATAGTACCCCAAGCATGGCTGAACGCTTGGGTACGAGAAAGCGCGCGCTATGACCCCAGCGTCAGTGTATGCGTGCTCACGTATATTGAACAGCGCCACGGTGGCCGGGGTCAGTACTAAGCGGACCCCAGCCAAATGCGCCCATATGGCCTGTTGTTCCATGTAAATCTATGTTCTCTGATATTGGTGATCATGGGGGCCAAGGAGCCTATGTTTGTAGTGGTTGGGAGTACGCGTATACATATTCGTCAAATCCTGAATGTGTTGGTAACTTTTGCATAATTTTAAGCCCGTGCAAAGTTATTTCTCAGAAATTACGACACCGATCGTGCTGATTTTGAGCTCATTCGACAGAGAACTTCTTAATTAGCTGAAAGTTCAATTTTCAAAGCCATACATAACTCATGAGCTCCGCAATTCTAGAAAATGACATGCCAGTTTTACCCCCACCACCGCGAATCGGAGAGCCTCAGGCCAGCAGACGACAGGGCTGTCAATGTATTTGTCCCGAGACCCCGAGACTCTACCGAGTCTCTTGATCATAATAATTAACGCGAAAATTGAATCGATGGTTTTTCGGGTATACGTACGCTGACTGACGCCTGATTAGACCTGAGCCAACCACAAAAAGAAGAAAAAGAAGAAGACTGACGACTGACCCATCTGATCACATCTTCCAAATTCGATGTTTGTGTATACGTGCATGTTGTTTTATTATTCCGCTAACTCTACAGAACTGTGGCACGTCCAAGTCCAAGTTCTTAGAATCCCGGTGACTTTACGATGTGTCCGTTAGGCGAGAAATGTATTTTTAAAACATAGTCCCGGATAATCTGTTTTTTGGGGTGAATTATTAATATTCGCGTTTTATTCGCAGGTGAATCAGTGAAGTGACTCTTATAAACATTCAGAAGGCTGGTGATTTTTACGATCTTTGTGGAGGTGAAAAATTTGTCACTAATGCCACTCTCTCGGATCTCGGAGCTCGTCCAGCTTTACATGGAGAATGGGTGAACAGTTTTTTGAGAGAAAAAAACAGTGAACTTATTGAACTCAAGTATCCTCTAAATCGTGCGGATCCAACAACCTAAAGGTGCGTAGTTTCATGGACATTTATCCGTCAAAGAAGACGAAAGTTTGATGCTCGAGCGAGGAAAAAACAGATAGTTTCTCGTCCGCGAATCGCAGAGCAAACCAGAAGACTTTGTTTTATATCGGTCAGGACTGATGATCGTGTTTTTACTCATGATATGATACGATCTCGGGTTCGAAAGCATTCTATCACTGTTTTGAATATCTCATGAACGTTGATTTGCTCAATTGACCGTCTCATTGCAGGTGGAAAGATCAGTAGGTTTTCAAGATCTGAAATATAACGTTGGTGGGAGCTTGAGAAATTTGATAGTTTGAGCAATCTGATGGAGCACGTACTACAAAATAAATCCCATGGTTGAAATAAGCACGAGTGTTGCACGATTACAGTGAGTTTATCAGTCATGATACAAATATTAATATTTAAAAAGTACAGAATTACTATGGAATCAATCCATACACATTTTCAAGCTAATTCATGCATTTATCATTTTTATATGCAGCCTCATAATGGAGTCCTCAAAGTTATTAACGGTTGTAACGAAAAATCTGATTAATTATTCTTATTTTTCTAATGTTTGCAACACAATACTGACTGTTAACGTAATCAGAACTAGAACATATAGTAAATACTTTGGGATGGGAAGATGTTTAATGTGGACCCTAGCGGATTGTACGACCAGGCATCGGTCAAAAAAAGTACAAAAACGACCGAAATTGGTCGAAAACAACCGAAAAACGACCAAATTCGGTCGTTTTTGTACTTTTTTTGACCGATGCCTGGTCATACAATCCGCTAGGGGAGCAATATTCAGACAATCGTTTTGTGCTACGCGAATCAACGTTAGTAGCATAGAGATAAGTCTAGTGAAGCAATTGCGCAAAGAAAATGGTTGCTCGAACGGTTGACTCTGCTGGAACATTGCAGCGACTGACAACGAGGCAACAGCTGCACATGCGAAAGGAAAAGCTCGTATTGGGAACAAATTGAACTGTTTACATAAAATAGCATTAACAGCAACCTATTCATAGTGAGTTTTGATAAAAAAAATTACAGCTTCGTTAAATGCAAATCGCCTTCAAATATTTGCCAATATTGTGCTGTTTCATGATTTTTTAAATGGTAAAAAAAGATGGATTCTATTAAAAGAGCTGCTAAATTTGTTGTAACCGTAATTATCGCTAATTCTTGCTCGTTTTTTCCACACTATTTTCACTTTTTTGGATAAACGCAGTCTCCACAACTCTACATCCTTGAAAAATCTCTACAACTGTGGTTTTTGAAAAATAGATGTGTCACAGTTAGCAGTTTTAGTTAATTACAAAAAAGTAAGGGGAAAAAATTTAAAAATTGTCTCAAAACACACAAACTAAATGGCTCCTGAGCTTTGCAATTCAACAAAATCACATGTCAATTTTACCCCCACCACTCCGAATCGTTTTATTCAGAGAAAGTATAGTCTCGGCGAGAGCCTCAGGCCAGAAGACCACAGGGCTGTCAATGTACTTGTCCCGAGACTCTACCGAGTCTCTTGATTATTAGTGATTTTCGTATTTTGCTCTTAAATATATTTTCTTCTGTTACACAGTGTTCTTATCAAAACATGGAGTCGAAATGGAATCTGTAGGAAGATACGGAACGCTGGTTTCTTACGCTGTACGTTTTGCTCTTTCTTCATCTGGACGTGACCGACCCTCATGATACATCGCTCTATTGACAACAACTCTAAAGAAGCAATCCAATTGTATTTCAAACGAACATAACTTCTGGTGGTTCCAAGCGCTTTTTTTCATTGACCTCTTGCTCTCGTGATTCAGTTCATATCTTTTTATTCTTGCGAGATATTTTTTTACTTGTTTTATTATTTTTCTCGAGCACTTGTATTGATATTTGTTATCGACTATAACGAACGCTGCCTCATTTTTGAAAGAGCTTTTTTACGATATCTTTCTAGCTCGAAAGTATTTTATCAGAGGCATGCTTTCGTAGAGTTTTTTTTTTATAATTACTCCATCAGTTAGTTCTCTTATTTCCGCGATCACATGAGTGCACATATTTTGTGCATATGTAGAATTGTACCATGGCCAAGCATATCTACTAAACTGGGGTGTAATCTTTTCAAACGTGTGTGAAACTCTCTTATACTACGTTATCGTACTATAATTGTTTATATTATGTATGTTCGCAAATTTTGTCAGAATTTGATTAATGTCTAGTGCAGACGAACAGCACTACTTTATTTGATCTCGTGAAGTTTTTCTGTCACTATTTCCACTTATTTCGACGGTACAAGAACAGCGGTGTGCAAACAATTAATGAAAAATATATGATGCCTATTTTATAAGAAAAATCGAGGTTTTGGTCTAATTATCAAAGCCAAAAGTGAATACGTACTGAATTAGAGATAAGATAAACGCGTCGAACCCAGATAAAAAATATATGAAAAATTTGAAATTCTTTCGATAAAAATATGTTGAATTATTCAGAACTCGTTCATTCACCATTCCGTGTCGATATTTGGAAAGATAATATGTAGCGGTGGGATGAATTTCGATTAAAAGATGTTTTTTAAGGCTGTTATTAGTGTATACGAGAACTTTTTCCGTTCACCGTGTTGTCATTGTTCTGGTACTTATCTTTATAACGCATCGCTAGAAAACTGCTTACATAATGAGCACAATGAAAACGACAATAGTAAAATAATTTCAACGAGGTCGCAAAATAATTATCACGATGTGGTATACCGGAGTAATAATATTCGCAAAAATTACGTGAACGGAGCAATGAAGATCTTGAAAGAGACTCGGCACGCGAAATGTTATGTTCACGATAGCAATAATAGTGAATCAAGTTTTAAAATAAAAAATTTAATAAAAAACAGTCTCCGTTTATTATGATTTTCCTTCTTTTTTACTGCCTGTTGAGTGATGCACCGTGCATGTTAATCACTTGCCATGATAATCAAATGCTAATAAATACCTGTAACCTGCAGACCATTCATAAATGTTTTTCTATCTCTTTCAAATATAGTGAAGTACATTAAGAGGATGGATCAGTCGGTATATCGCAACCGTGAGTGCGAGAAAGATAGCTGCAAATTTCGAAATCTAAATTCTTTGACACAGAAAATTCCAAGTGAGGCTAGTCGACTGATCCATACTCTTGATTCGAGAAAAAATTACCCTAGGGAAAAAAAGGTTGGGACAAGTACATTGATGGTCCCTCGTTTGCTGATAATTCCACCCATAAAAAAAACTTTAAACAAAATTTTTTTTTAATTGTAAAAAAAATTATTTCATAAAAAAAAATACAGAACAATTCGAAAAAAATTTTACAAATCTTGAAAAAACGTTATATTAAAAAAAAAATAATCTGCATCTATTTTTTAAAGTGTCAAAAGAATCAAATAACAAGTAAAAAATAATAAACCGAAAAATCGCCCTTGAAATCATTTTGGAAACCGATGCCTCATTCTTCTTATTTGATTCGAACAGCTAAATCAATTGAAAAAAATTCCATCTAATTTACGTGCAACATTAAAATTTATTATATCAATTCGAGGCCAAGTATTTTCTAATGAATTGAAAAAAGTTACCATTTGAATTACGTGCAGCACTAAAATTTATGATATCAATCGGTGGACAAGTATTTTATTAGTAACTCCAAATTTTGACATTATTGAATTGTTCTAAGAAGCTTTCAAATCCAAAAGAATCACATGCAAGCTAGTCATTTCTTACTCTATGGTGGTAGAGACTTATAAGAAAATCGATTCTTCTCAGACTTTCAGGATCCTCTGGTATTTTTCACAAAATTCAACGTCGATTGGATCGATACAAATTATGTTTAAATAAAAGTACTTGTCCGGCCCATCACTATCCATTCAATAAAAAATCAATCATAAAAAACGAAATTGTACGGCAGAATCTGGTCAAAAATTTATTGAAATGCGATTCATTATTAGTTTAATATTCTTAATAATAGTATAGGTTAGTTCTTATTCCGAAATGAATTCGTTCGCTGGAAGAATAAGTGGGAAGTAAAATTTGCCATCATTGAATATAAACTGGAGAGTTATTTTGGAAGCTTGAACTATTATGTATAATTTTTTTCATTTATCGATGCACAATAATATCCCTTGTATATTGCGGAACAATTTGTTTACGTTTTGTATTAAATTAGTGCAATTAAGTAAAAATTACTTGAAGATAATTCTCTCAATTCCCTCTGCATGAATACTTGTGATCCATCAGTTCTAGACAAGCCCTGATTTTTATTTGGATAGACAATTTAAACGGAAAGTCATGGGCCGGACAAGTACTTTTATTTAAACATAATTTGTATCGATCCAATCGACGTTGAATTTTGTGAAAAATACCAGAGGATCCTGAAAGTCTGAGAAGAATCGATTTTCTTATAAGTCTCTACCACCATAGAGTAAGAAATGACTAGCTTGCATGTGATTCTTTTGGATTTGAAAGCTTCTTAGAACAATTCAATAATGTCAAAATTTGGAGTTACTAATAAAATACTTGTCCACCGATTGATATCATAAATTTTAGTGCTGCACGTAATTCAAATGGTAACTTTTTTCAATTCATTAGAAAATACTTGGCCTCGAATTGATATAATAAATTTTAATGTTGCACGTAAATTAGATGGAATTTTTTTCAATTGATTTAGCTGTTCGAATCAAATAAGAAGAATGAGGCATCGGTTTCCAAAATGATTTCAAGGGCGATTTTTCGGTTTATTATTTTTTACTTGTTATTTGATTCTTTTGACACTTTAAAAAATAGATGCAGATTAGTTTTTTTTTAATATAACGTTTTTTCAAGATTTGTAAAATTTTTTTCGAATTGTTCTGTATTTTTTTTTATGAAATAATTTTTTTTACAATTAAAAAAAAATTTTGTTTAAAGTTTTTTTTATGGGTGGAATTATCAGCAAACGAGGGACCATCAATGTACTTGTCCCAACCTTTTTTTCCCTAGGGGAAGTTTATGGTTTGATATCACGTCTTTTTTCTCAAAAGATCCTTATTTATGTTCAGATGACTATAAGATTTTAGTTTAAATATCTATGAATTGTTTATAATTTTCGGCGTATAACGTTGGTTTTCACGAAAAAAGACCTATTTTTCGTCGAAATTGTACTGAAAATATTTCGATAGAGGTTTATTCTTGGACTTTGGTGATTTTTCTCCTTGTCTTCTAATATGTTTCGTCCATTGGGAACTCAAGAGCATGGAGCAATGCGTGTTGCGGGCCGAGATATGATTTTCGGCTGATAACGTTAGGAAAAAGAAAGGAAAAGAGGAAAGATAGATCAAATTCAAGACACAACAAATCCAACAGAATTGGCCCTTTTTAAATGTTGCTTTTGCATTCTGAATCTAGACATTTTCGTGTCATTCAAAACGTGTCCCCGATGAAATATATTTCCAAAGTTTGCAAGTGGCCGCTGAGATCCAATTATCTACGGTTTGATAGTTGCTGAAAAAAGGCACCCAGAAACATTTATTATGTCAGAACTCAAAGAAGCAAAAAAAACTGAGCGTACTTAATTCAACAGAGCAACGGAATTCAAAAACGTTTAAGGTATCTGCATTGGTTTTGGAGAAAAACAATTTCAGGAGAATTCAGGAATAAATTTAAAAGTTTAAAAACTCAGAATAAAATAGACAACGGAAACTTTAGGAATTTAGAAAAGCTGAAGACGTTTGTGATGAATTTTTGAGATTACATGTTACGGTTGGAGTAAAAAATTTAAATGATTGGCACACATGTTGCGACACAAAAATATGAAAGTTTGGAGGCATTTGCTTCATACCGCAGTAATACAAACTTCAATAGTATTTAAAAAGAAATACTTTAAAACTTGCTAAACCAAGTTCTATTACTCATTCTCATAATCAAAGATAGGGGGTGATACTTAACACACATATTTATGCACAGAAATTTCAGAGTTCGCAGGTATCTGCGCAATAAATTTTGAAGACAGCAATTTAAAATCTATCCATAAATGAGCAACTGAAGACTTCTGTGATGAGTTTTTTACTTCATATATATGTTACAGTTAGTTTTAAAAAGTAAAATGAGTGGCACAGTATATAAATTTTATAATTCGCAAATTTTTGCTGTATTTCAATAATCCAAATCTATAGTATTATAGAGAAAAGTTGGCAAAAGTCATGATGTTACGTTGAAATGACATAGCGAATATTGTATTCAGAAATTCTGTATGTTCCCATGGATGTTAGCTAGCATTATATTTGATCACATCCAAAACTGAGCAACTGTAGACTTAGCGTAATGAATCTTTTCACTAATAATTCCACATTTGTAGTTCGCAAAGTGGGAATACTCAACATACATGTCATTTCATAAGTATTGTTGTCAAAATTTGTTTTTGCCTACTGCATTCCAAAGATTCGACTTTTCATATGATCAGCAAACAAAGCATCCAAAGACTTTTTGGAATAAGTTTCAAAATTTGTTACTCGACAGACCAGGTGGAAAAAGAATAACTACACTTATATCAAGACCAGAAACTGTTTTGAGAATCTGATGTACAAAATGTGAGATTGATGATCATAGCTGGAAACCTCTTGAATCACGTTACCACAATCAGCATGAAGAAATAGTAGAAAATCATAGGACACATATTAGGCAATTAATTAATGATATGTATCGATCCGCTGCAAACCGATGGAGTGAAAACAAGGATCGGAGAGGGCAGAGCCAAACTGAATATGAAGCAAAATATGGAAAACATGAGAAATAAATTAGAAAACATTTATTCAATTAAAGTTTACAACATCATTCTAACAGTTCTGTGTGTTTTTGTTGTATTTATTCATATATATAATCTGACGCCTTCATATATATAACCTAGCCTACTGACGATATATTTACACTGCACAATATTTCTCGCACTCTGATTTAATTGAAAGATTACTTTAGTTAACGCTTATTTCCAGTCGAACAAAATAATGAAATCTTGAAAAGTTTTCGTTGACATATGCATCGCGCATTTTTTATATCCTTTTTCGCACACATATCACAGACTACATTTACGCGGCCGCTTTGATACTGGTTTAGTATATCACAAAATTTAACGAAATAAATAGTAATATGCACTTCGTTAGATGACGAAAATTATTTTTAGTCATCCCGCACGCACTTCATAACATCATAACCCCAAACGTCAAAATGACGTGAAACTTCGGCTGGTGACTTTCGAGCTCTCGGCATGTGACGTCAGTCCGCGACACCGCCGCGAAGTTAGACCGAGGGACATGAGGCCTTTGATGGTATTATATACAGACATGTCAAATTTCTAAATGTGTTAGTAACTTTTGCATAATCTTGAGCCTGTGCAAAGTTTTTTCTCAGCAATTACGCTACTGATCGTGTTGGTTTCGGGCTCATTCGAAAGAGATTTTGAAATTTAGTCTCCAAACTAATTTTCGCTTAACAAAACATCTCTTGAGCTCCGCAATTCTGGAAAATGACATGCCAGTTTTACCCCCACCACCGCGAATCGTTTTATTCAGAGAAAAGATAGTCTCGGCGAGAGCCTCAGGCCAGCAGACGACAGGGCTGTCAATGTACTTGTCCCGAGACTCTACCGAGTCTCTTGATTCAGTGAAGAGAACAAGTGTAATAGAGGAACCTCGTGCAAATCACTAATTGACAGTGTGGCGGACAAGAAACTTTTATCGGTATATGTCGTTTCAATTATTTTTATATCCATTATTTGCATCCTATCAGTGATATACGTCAAACTTTGACATGAGCATGAGTAAATAATTTATTTTTGCTATATTTCCGCTACCCCTTCGGTGATCGATTTTCCGGTCTCTGGGACCCCGCTCTAGAGGTATCTAGAATTTGTGTTCTGCAGAAGTATGTGAGGATAATCGAATTCCTTGCGAGACACAGGAAAAAGGAAGAAATTCGTAATTGCATATCAAGTTTTCAGCTTCAAAATGGTAATGAGGAATAAACTTCACCGGGAAATTTTAACCGTTTTTTTCCGCAAAATTATTCACTATTTTTTTCCTGATTTTTAGAGTAATTTTTGTTGCATTGATTATATTTCTAAAATTCCAACTGTTTACCCAAATATTAGTCGACTAATAGATTGTTGCCCATTACAGTATATTGAGTCGACGCGCTATTGTGATCGAGGACCGTGCAATCTTCAAACTTACTTCTAATTGGTTATTGTACGAGCTCGTCCTTACGTGGATCAGTGTTAGTGGCTGCATCATCAGTATAGAGATGTTACATACACGCGCCCAAAATTACTGCCTACGAAAATCGAATGTTGGTGTAGATTTTAAAGGGATCGAGATGTGAGCGTAGAGCCGGAAAACAGAAAAGGTTTCGACACCGTCAATATGGACGAGACTATATAGAGCTTACATTAACGAGGATTTGTTAGCGCCGGTCCTACCAACGATGCCAATTTTCTCATGCGGCTTCAACACGCACGTGCTACAATTGAATCACACAATTAGCAAAGTGTATTCTATTTTCGAAAAAATCTTGTTTAGTAAATTTAGGTCCAATAAACAATGGTACGTCGACCAAAAATTTATTATTCTTCTCTCTGTACGAACATCAAATTATCATTTTGTTCGAACATCGGATCCACGAAAAATTAAGAATTCTCATTTGTCCCAACTCCTACTGATTGACAGACGAAGAAATAATTTCATCACAAGATATAAAATTTTCTTTTTATACAGTTTATTCGTAATTGTATTATATCTCTAATTCTGCAGTACATATATACTCATGGGCGATACCAGGGCTGTCGCCGGACATCGGTGCCTCCTGTATTATGATCAGAGGCAGAATATTTTCACAACATATACATGTCAACGAGATGGGATGGGCCGAGAAAAAATGCAGTATGTGCGATGAAATAGAAACGGTCTAAATGAAAATCGTCCGTTAAATATCGATTTCGCAATCGAGCCCTAAAAACAAAAAGTTATGATCACTGACATCATAGTCAGCGCTATTTCGAAAATTAAAAAAAATCATACTATAATGTTTTATTTGATGTAGAATCATATCGATGACAATAAAAGTCCCGGTTCTTCCAATACCGGCGTTACAGTGCATGAGAATTGGGCCAAGAGCAGTGGGCGACTGATTTGTTGAACCACCTGGGCTCGCAGTAGCGGCTATTGTGATTCTTGTCGTGCAATTATATTATGTAGAAGATTAAAAACACAATACAGATCCGAAGGAACTCCATGATCTGGCCAAGCCTATAGATAAATTAATAATATTATTCAACGTTTAATAATAATTAAAATAATTTTTTAATTGCATCCAAAAATCTTATATGACAACGATTTAAAAAAATGCTGCAAATTGAAATTTGCAAATTGCTTCCTCAAGATGATCAAGATGCACGATGCTCAAAGTTTCTTCTATGAAGTGCTATATTTATCATTTTGGCTTCCTCATAGAGGAAGCTTTGAGCATCGTGCATCTTGAGCACAGTGCATCTTGATCATCTTGAGGAAGCAATTTGCAAATTTCAATTTGCAGCATTTTTTTTGTATATAAGGAAATAATGTAAATACATTATTTTCTCTGCCTTCTTTTACGAACTTTAATTTATCTCTTTGTTTAAATCCATAAAAAACAACTGAATGACGAGCCATCAGAAAAAACAGTTTGCAACTTTCAATTTTCATTGTTTTTCTATTTACACTGAAATTAAATAATTCTGACAACTTTGCTGAAAAGTATAGAGGAAGTACAGACTTATACATAATATCTTACAAGATTTCCAAAAATTGAAGCGGTTGGACGATTTTTTGAAAAATTCATATTTTCGTAAAATTCAAAATGTCATAAAATTTGAACCACTCAACCGATATTCCCTAAATTCAATATCAACCTTCCTATTATGATAGTCTATTTATAAAAAAAAAATTATTAATAAATCTCTAAATTTTCGAAAGTTAGATCGTCGACACCCTTTTTATGAAAATTTCAAAACGTCGTCAGATTTATAATTTTTTACAAATTCTGACAAAATTATCAGAGAGTGAAGAGCTTGTATAGATTAACATCTGTGTAAAACGGTAGCCCTGTATCTCAAACCGTTTCCGAGTTATAAGCGTTTGAATTTTGCAGTGCCATAACATACACACACACACACACACACACACACACACGCGCGCGCACGTGGTCTAATTTCACTCCCGTGGAGTGTATACTATTTTTCACCACACATGCACCGAAAATTCAACCTTCCAATTTCGGAAAGTTGAATTTTCGGTGCATGTGTGATGAAAAAATCATAAATAAAATTACTTAAAAATGATAGTGATACATATGTTGAGGTTCCGAGAATTGTGATTCATTTTTTGAAATATAAATTCCCGCAAAATATAATCGGTCGTGAAAGTGCGGCCGAGTGCGCGTAGATTCCATTCGCCACCATACCCACCGATTTCTCTCTCCGGCCAGTAGCTTGCACATTTGTTCTACGAGAAAAGAACTCAACTTTAGTATTTTACGGTGAAACAACAAAATCGATTATATCACGAAAATTAGCGGTTTTGAGAATTGTTTTGTTTTTTTTTTTTCATTATGTCGCGCATACCTTTCCTCTTTCCATCTCTTTGGTAGTCATTACAGTTAACTGATATGAGTATTCTCCTGATAAACCATGTGCCAACAGTCTTTCATGGTATTGGGCAAACAACCTTGAGTAGCTATGTAACATTTGTTGAATATGCAAGTGTCCCCGGAAGCGGTGACGCCTTTACACGTACCTTCCCCTTCTTCGTTCTAAAACATCCAACAACAGTCATACGTTTTTTTTTCAATAATTTTTATAAATCGTTTTTCATATTCCTGAACTGGTTTATAATACGAGGAAATTATATTGTTGTCTTTATATGGGGCATTCCACGTCAAACCAGCCACGTCAAAACTTTTGGATTTTTGATTTGGTTCAAAATTTTTCAGGTTGTTATACCCATTGAAAGGAGCTCTCTTGATTTTTTCCAGAATTTTTAGTGAATTGGATAATAAATTATGATTTTTGGAAAAAAATAGAAATTTTTTTTCTTTTCCTTATAACTTTCAGAAAAATGGGCCGAATTGAACTTTTTCTTTTTTTTAACTTGAGTGTTTTTTTCTGTTCTTTTCGAAGATATTTTTTAAAAAATTATTGGTGTAGATTTTAATCAATTTTTCGCAGTTTTAAGCAAAAAACCATTAATTTCAGGCAATAAGACACTTTCAGTTTTTTTCGAAAAAATTTTCAAAAAAAACTTCAACTAATCCAACGATTTTTAAGACTAGTTGCGTTATGGGATCTCGTTTGGTTATATTTTTTTCGTAATTTTGAAAAAAAAATTCACCAATAAAATCTTAGTTTTAGACCTGGACATTCAACCAAAAGTGATGTTTCATACGTGCAATACCATTTTGAATTATAGATCCTACTTGACTACAAGCGAAGTGTCGAATAGCAGTTTGAAAAGTTTAATAGAGAAGGTAGTCATAAACCATTGATGAGAGGGGAACTATCGGTGGGACAGTTCTGATCTGGCGAGATCGTTATTGCAATCCCTTTGGATTGCAGAGGCACTACAGAATAAACGATTTACGATCGGCATCCGAGGATGCTTAAAAAAAATTTGGTCTTAAGTAAGACCCATCAACTGTGCTCTTTTTTTTGGCATAGAATATCTCTAATGATCGTTGATAACGGGTTAATACTATGATGATAGTGACAACCCTGAGATTGAAATATCATTAGGTAAGCAATCCTTACTTCAACACAGTTTTTTTTGAGCATCCTCGGATGCCGATCGTAAATCGTTTATTTTGTAGTGCCTCTTCAACCCAAAAGGATTGCAACAACGATCTCGCAAGATCGGAACTGTCCCACTGATAGTTTCCATCTCATCAATGGCTTATGACTACCTTCTCTATTAAACTTTTCGAATTGCTATTCGACACTTCGCTTGTAGTCAAATAGGATCGATAATTCAAAATGGTATTGCACGTATGAAACATCACTTTTGGTTGGATATCCAGGCCTAAAACTAAGATTTTATTGGTGAATTTTTTTTTTCAAAATTACGAAAAAAATATTGGGATCTGACAAAATTCGTGAGACATCTGGTGTCAAATTTTGAACTACAACCGGGGTGAACATGGACAACTAACACACGCACAAGTCACTTGAAGATGTGACACATACATGTACGTTGCACCCCGGTATGCGCCATTTTTAGCTTGGCCACGCCTCCATGTCAGATCCCAATAAGCAAACGAGATCCCATAACGCAACTAGTTTTGAAAATCGTTTGGATTATTTGAAGTTTTTTTGAGAATTTTTTCGAAAAAAATTGAAGAAGTCTTATTGCCTAAAATTAATGGTTTTTTGCTTGAAACTGCGAAAAATTGATTAAAATCTACACCAATAATTTTTTTAAAAATATCTTCGAAAAGAACAGAAAAAAACACTCAAGGTTAAAAAAAAAAAAAGTTGAATTCGGCCCATTTTTCGGAAAGTTATAGGGAAAAGAAAAAAAAATCCCTATTTTTTTCCAAAAATCATAACTTATTATCCAATCCACTAAAAATTCTGGAAAAAATCAAGAGAGCTTCTTTCAATCGTTATAACAACGTGAAAAATTTTGAACCAAATCAAAAATCCAAAAGATTTGAAGTGGCTGATTTGACATGGAATGCCCCATATATATTTTACTCATTTGAATATAACTAGCATTGATGTAATCGGCCGCGGGAACCCTGAGGTCCACATCTTTCAACCGTACTCACGTATGATCGACTGAAATGAAATCACATGGTGGTTGTTAAGGCTTTCACGAATAACGAATTCTTATGATGATTCTTTGCTCGATTCTCCATTCTAAGACCCTATTTCCTCGAGACACGATGACGACATTCGAGCTGTTGCAGAGATTCAATTTATTCCCAAAACGAGCTTTTCCTTTCGCAGGTGCAGCTGTTGCCTCGTTGTCAGTCGCTGCAATATTCCAGCAGAGTCAACCGTTCGAGCAACCATTTTCTTTGCGCAATTGCTTCACTCAACTTATCTCTATGCCACTAACGTTGATTCGCGTAGCACGAAACGATTGTCTGAAATTGAGTCAACAATTTTAACCTTCATTATGGATCTCGTTGCTTTTTTGTTGAATTTACTGTGCTAACGCTGCTTTTCTTATTGCTCCCCTAGCGGATTGTATGACCAGGCATCGGTCAAAAAAAGTACAAAAACGACCGAATTTGGTCGTTTTTCGGTTGTTTTCGACCAATTTCGGTCGTTTTTGTACTTTTTTTGACCGATGCCTGGTCGTACAATCCGCTAGGATCCACATTAAACATCTTCCCATCCCAAAGTATTTACTATGTTCTAGTTCTGATTACGTTAACAGTCAGTATTGTGTTGCAAACATTAGAAAAATAAGAATAATTAATCAGATTTTTCGTTACAACCGTTAATAACTTTGAGGACTCCATTATGAGGCTGCATATAAAAATGATAAATGCATGAATTAGCTTGAAAATGTGTATGGATTGATTCCATAGTAATTCTGTACTTTTTAAATATTAATATTTGTATCATGACTGATAAACTCACTGTAATCGTGCAACACTCGTGCTTATTTCAACCATGGGATTTATTTTGTAGTACGTGCTCCATCAGATTGCTCAAACTATCAAATTTCTCAAGCTCCCACCAACGTTATATTTCAGATCTTGAAAACCTACTGATCTTTCCACCTGCAATGAGACGGTCAATTGAGCAAATCGACGTTCATGAGATATTCAAAACAGTGATAGAATGCTTTCGAACCCGAGATCGTATCATATCATGAGTAAAAACACGATCATCAGTCCTGACCGATATAAAACAAAGTCTTCTGGTTTGCTCTGCGATTCGCGGACGAGAAACTATCCGTTTTTTCCTCGCTCGAGCATCAAACTTTCATCTTCTTTGACGGATAAATGTCCATGAAACTACGCACCTTTAGGTTGTTGGATCCGCACGATTTAGAGGATACTTGAGTTCAATAAGTTCACTGTTTTTTTCTCTCAAAAAACTGTCCACCCATTCTCCATGTAAAGCTGGACGAGCTCCGAGATCCGAGAGAGTGGCATTAGTGGCAAATTTTTCACCTCCACAAAGATCGTAAAAATTACCAGCCTTCTGAATGTTTATAAGAGTCACTTCACCGATTCACCTGCGAATAAAATGCGAATATTAATAATTCACCCCAAAAAACAGATTATCCGGGACTATGTTTTAAAAATACATTTCTCGCCTAACGGACACATCGTAAAGTCACCGGGATTCGAAGAACTTGGACTTGGACGTGCCACAGTTCTGTAAAGTTAGCGGAATAAAACAACATGCACGTATACACAAACATCGAATTTGGAAGATGTGATCAGATGGGTCGTCAGTCAGCGTACGTATACCCGAAAAACCATCGATTCAATTTTCGCGTTATTATGATAAAACAATCACTTCGTAAATTATTCAACATTACACTTGCATTTCCCAAATGATTTCAGGTTGATTTTGTAAAAAATAAACAAATTTCAAGTTACTTTTCGCCAACTATACGCCCAATCGTTTAAAATTTATTTTAAATAAAATTGATTTTCAAACGTTATAATAATAACGGCAAAAAATTGCGAGAATGATTCCCAAGATATAGCAATAATAAAAAATAAGAGTTGTTGTTTTATTCCGCTAACTATACAGAACTAACGAAGTTCAGGTCTGTCAGCGTCCAAGTATAGAATGTACCCGTCTACACGTTCAATAATATTGTGCAATCACGTATATTGCGCAATATTATTGACCGTGTGTAGCGGGCCTTAAGCATTGAGTGTCACCCCCCTGCTCCTCCGCAGCTTCTGCAGTGTTGACACATGCCGTATTAGTCTACTGTATGTCGATTTTACTGGCAAAAGCTCCAAAAAGCCTAATGACAGGTATGTCACTTATAGAAAAGTGACGGTTTTCTTCCAGACAAAAAACCGTTGAACCCTTTTTTACGGTTGATCGTGTTGGAGTTAAATAGTATAAACGCAAAGCTACGTCAGTCAATCTTCGAATTAGAAAACCGTTGCAGCGAAGCACAACATATAATAACAATTAAATCAAAGAACGCCAAAAAGAAAAGAATAGACTATCAAGTAGGTAGGTATAGGTGTGTGACAATGCCAGAGAGCGAGGCAGTTTATCAACCAACAACAGAAGGTTACACTTACGAGGCTGGTGGGAATACCAATGACCCGGGAAATGGCTTCAGAAGTGGTTTTTCAAGAATATTATTTCGACACAAAGTCAGCACAAGAAAATGGGCTGAATGGGTCTTACTATCAGTTGCAATCTGTGCATCCGTTGCAGGCTTAACAACTCTTCTGGTCAATCTTTTTGCTGCAGATGCAAATGATATCACATATGCAGATTTTAAACCAGTCAGCATTACTTTTCTTCTGCATGCAATTCGCACTTGAAACCTCAACAATAATATTGCTCTTTGCTATATTACATAGGGAAATTCAACCAGGAGTACCAAGGTTGAAGGGCATATGGAAAATGGAAGTAGAGGATCGATTGCCGTTGGAGCTACTATCACATTGATCGGCTTATTACTTGGATGCAGCTGGGCATGGCTCCGCTTTTTCAAGCGTAGCAAATCACCCAGAGGGGGAATGAATAGAGGCAGTGGCCAGGTAAACCACAAAATTTCTTTCAATCCCCTATGTCTTCATTCTACGTTTATACTCTATTATTCTCTTGAAAAAAATCACATCTCTTAACATTTCAACAGTAAATTATGACAGGCCTCCATGAATCAATTTTTTATTTGTGAAAAAAAATAAAATCACAGTTAAAGTAATTTTGTACTTTTGTTTAAATCTTAAAAACCAACTGTATTTAAATGTAGTATAATAATAGCCTTCGCGGACTAACTATCAAAATTTCAAATTGATTCACTATTTAGTTTTCAAGATATTCGCGATTAAAAATGAGTCATTTTGTACGTGATGCCTATACCTAACACATCACTGGATAGCACTTTGTTTACATTTTTTTATTACTCATGCTAAATGGGTCTTACGACTTTAAGGTAACACCTTTTATACTCAGTTTAACGTATCAATTAAACGTTTCGTTGGAGGATTTGTGTTACATCATATCTTATTAACATGTAAAAATATTAAAAACGATAGTTTTGCAAAACCATCAACTGATAAATGCAAATTTCCACGATGACATATTTTCTCAGGTATTTTTCAAAGAATTATCTGCATTTTTTGACCAATTTCATTGCACCATGTCTCATTTTGTTCCTTAACTGATCCTCTAAGAATCCACCATGTAGTTTTTTTTTTTAACTTAATCGTTTCACTGTTGCAGCTACACTACCGGCCAAAAGTTTGGGGACGCTTGTTGAAATTTCTCGACGGACCAAAAATTAAATTGTTTAATCGAAAAAAGAGATATCGAAATTTAGTGGACGGCGTTTTAAAGGGGACACATGTAGCTTCAATTTGCGCCTTGATAAAACCTTTTTAAATTCATTTTCAGTCCGGTACATACTTTTGAAGTTGGCCGTTTTTCAACCATTTTTCAGCCCTTAAAATCGCGCGCACGGTTCGTAGAAAATTTTTCCAATGGTATTCACCATGGAAAATGTAGAAGGGGGATTTATTGTTTTTTTATTATTATTTTTTATTGTTTTTTGATAATATTTGATAATATTGTTTTTTTTTTAAAGTTGCATGCGATTTTTTTTACCCCGTTATCTTATTTTTTTTGAAAAAATAACGTTTTGAAAAAGTACCGCCTCACGAGAAAACTATGACGTTTTGAAAAAAATTGTCAAGCCGGTAAAAACATGTATTTGATGAGTCTGTACTCGCTAGAATTTTTTTTTAGAATTTTTGGTGCAGGTTTTTTGAAAATTAATATTCGTCGAAATGCTGATTTTTCAAATTGCTTTAACTCGGGAATTATCTGGTGCGTGATAAAATGTTAATAGAAAAAATTTTCATGTTTTTCTCTATAATAATCATTAAAATTCTTTAAGAAATTTTTTCAACATTTTTTTCGAAATTTTTTACCTAATTTTTTTCCAAACCCTCGTCAGAATTGTACGCATCGTCTTTTTTACGTATAATATTTTCTTACTTAAAAATTGTGAAGGCCGTACTCAAAGCCAGAGGCGGTTTTTTCGATGAACTTGTATAAAAGAGGTAAGAGACATAACATCTAGTATATATTTTTTTCTAAGTAATATGTAAAAAAGACGATGTGTATAATTCTGACAGCGAAGGTGTGAAAAAAAAATTTTCAAAAAATTTCGAAAAAAATGTTGAAAAACTTTCTTAAAAAATTCTAATGATTATTATAGAGAAAAGCAATGAAAATCTTTCCCATTAATATTTTATCATGCACCAGATAATTCCCGAGTTAAAGCAATTAGAAAAATCAGCATTTCGACGAAAATTAATTTTCAAAAAACCTGCACGAAAAATTCTAAAAAAAAATTCTAGCGAGTACAGAATCATCAAATACATGTTTTTACCCGCTTGACAATTTTCGCCTAAACGTCATAGTTTTCTCGTGACGCGGTACTTTTTCAAAACGTTATTTTTTCAAAAAAAAAATGAGATAACGCAGGAAAAAAAATTGCACGCAATTTTAAAAAATAACATCAAAGTTAGTACTCCCCCTTTTACGTTTTCCATGGTGAATACCACTGCAAAAATTTTCTACGAACCGTGCGCGCCATTTTTAAGGGCTGAAAAAAAGTTGAAAAACAGCCAACTTCAAAAGAATATATTGGACTGAAAAAATATTTAAAAACATTTTATTAAGGCGCAAATTGAAGCTACATGTGGCCCCTTTAAAATGCCGTTAGCAAAATTTCGATATCTTTTTTTTTCGATTAAACAATTTAACTTTTGGTGCGTCAAGAAATTTCAATGTGCGTTTCCAAACTTTTGGCCGGTAGTGTAATTGTCTGTAGAGGATCAGCTAAGAAACAAAATAAGATGCGATGCAATAAAATCGATTTAAAAATGCAGATAGTTCTTTGAAAAATACCTGGGAAAATGTGTCGTCGTGGAAATTTGCATTTATTAGTTGATGGTTTTGCAGAACTATCGTTTTTAATATTTTTATATGTTAAGGATGTACGAGTACTAGACTCGATTTCAGATGGCACTCTAATTTTTTTGTATGTTGTAGTCCAAGCTTAATACTTGATCTGTGTGAAATTTCAAGGTCCCTTATCGACTGTTTAATCGAAATATTATTAGTTAAAAAGAATACAATTTTACGTGTCGCCTATAGCCGCAATGGCTTCGAAGCTTGTATAACTCAAAATGTGATGTATTTCTATATCAGATGTCGATAATAAAAAAAATCTATTATATGAATTGAACCCTCAGGATTCTAACGGTTGGTTAAAAAAAGGGGGTCAACGGACATCTGAATTAGAAATCTAAAGTTAAAGACGACAAATGCTCACGGAATCTGAGGATTTTATAACCCTGAGAAGTTGTGGCAACATCGCAAAACCTATATATGTATACATCTGTACATAACCTAACTTTACTGTCAGAGGCTCACTCCAAATGAAAAAATTAACGATATTTTGATACACAGCATTTCAAGCGATATAAAAACTATGAAGAAATAATTGCATTCATAAAATAACTAAACGTTAGTGCAAAAAAATGTATATAATTTTCGTTTAGAAAATATTTCAATTGGCTCCGAAAAGCGGTTTGCACATTGTGTATACAAAAATTCTTTTGAGATAGGCTCTTTTCTTCGTTAATAAACGGAAAATGAAAAAATGCACGGAAAAAAAATTTGGCATGGTATATTTTTGTAAAATAAATTTCGATTCATCAAATGCTTGGTAATATGTGTAAGATTTTTTATTGAGATGCCTCAAACGGTATGGGATCGATCGTTTGGAAATAAATTTCCCTTTATCTCTACCGTGAGTGGCGTGAATGTTATGCCGGATCATTTTGTTGACATAATAACTTGAGGTTATGGGTACTTCAACGCCCGACGTTGTCAGACGAAAACTTTTCACAATGCACTACCGAGTCTTATTAACAACTCTGCACAAAATATTTTCCATGATAAAATGAACTTGAATATTATTTACCGTTCAAAAGTCATTATAACATTTCTTAATAATATTATGCTACACGTAATTGTCTGTGGTAATTTCTTTAAAAAAATATGGTCAAAGACTGTCCATTGACTAGTACGACCCGCTTTAACATCCTTAATAAGATATGCTGTAACACAAATCCTTTAACAATACGTTTAATCAGTACGTTAAACTTAGTATAAAAGTGTTTTGAAAATTTAGTACTCATTTGAATAGCATGCAGTATAGGAGTTACCTCAAAGAAATATTCAGAGGAAACGCAAAAAAGTTTAGGACATTTTAATTTTTATTACCTCTGATTATTAAAAAGAAAATTGCTAATACAAATTTCCACAGGGTCTTGAGATTTAAAAACATTTATTCCCACATATTTGTAGAATGGAAATGGAACAATTGTGGTAGAAAAAATCTATTTATTTGAAACTATGCTGTTTTTCCTTTTTTCTTAAGAGAAAAGACATTTCGATATACAGGATGAGGCAATAACTATTAGCAGTGAAAATATTTCCTAATTTTCCAGACTTGGGCAAAAACTTTTCGTACAAAAGTTGCATGGATCGTAGGAGATTATCAAATAGTGTCCACGAGATTTATCTAAACGGAGGCGCTTCAAAAGCATTTCAAGATCATCACTAATTTTTCTAACGAGTCTACTATTTTTTTTCTTCATAATTTTATCAAGGAACTCTAAATAAGTTCATACACCAAATTTTATCATGGTCGATCAAGATTTTGCATTAAAAATCGATGAAATGGAAATTTTTATATTTTTAGCCTTAAATCGATTTAAAAAACGGTGCAACCACTTGTCAGGATGGTCGGATTAATAATAATAATTAGAGATCAATTGAACAGAACATAACTTTATGTTGGTTCACATACATCTGTTACAAATCAATTCCACATTTGATCTGTTACTTTTCTCCATAACAACCAAATCCATAGCCATCTCCATGCACGGAGGCTAGATCAATGTATATTTTGCCTACTAAATTACTTCACAATTCGGCCCTTCCTGACTCTTGTCCGACTCGGACAATGTTTGTTCCAACACAATTTTTTTTTTAATTTGCTCCGTTGTACCATGGTCTAATGTTAGATGCCTCCAATGTTCCTTTATAAGGACGTCACGATGTCTGGGAGTTTTCTATGTCTTTCACTATATATCTATCATTTCTAAGTACTTAAGCGATTTCGCATGGTCCTTTGAACTCTGGAATAAGATTTTTTTAGTGCGCCTGGGGTGCTATCAAAATTTTTGATACCCACATAATCGCCTTCTTTATATTTTCGAGCTTCTTTCCTACTTTGTTTAAAATAACGTTGATTATATTCTTGACTCTTTAGAATATTCTTTTCAGCACGTGTGCGAATATTTTCAAGATCACGCTCCGGCGGTAACACTGTTTTTTCTAAATAATCCTTTACTCCGTCTATCGAACAGTCGAGTTTACAAGGTTTTGTAGGCTTCCAAAAAATTTGAAAAAATTCTGGGTTACTTATTGGAGTGTCTAATACATGACCCAGCAGCTACCTAACTCAAAAGTTCAAAACCGTCGTTAATAAAAATGAAACAATAGTCTAAACAGTGGGAAAAACGGAATTTTGTTAACAAATTCGTAACTCCAAAATAAACAAATATTTCAAAAAACGGTTCTAGGGTTTTGTAGCTTAGACTATGAGCTTTCAAAAGAATATAGTGTTTTTGTGTGGGTTTCAAAAAGTTGAATTATTTGAGCACCTGAAAATGTGGAATATTTTATGGATTCATGCATGTCAGAAAATAAAAGAAAAGGTAATTTTACGATACAAACATGATATTTTATTATTCAAAATACAATGGAATGATATATTGATGATAATCGAAATCGTAGTCCTCGTCGCCATCTTGTTCAATGGGTATGTCGTCGTGAATCTCTTCTCCGTTGGGTTCATTCTCACTTTCCTGATCGTAAAATACTTGGGAACGACGGTCACGTAAACTGTACATTATCTGGGATGAGCTCCTTTCACCCATTTTGAAAAACTGCTAGAAAGAAAGGAAAAACAACCGATTGATACGCCAAAATTACAAAAAAAGTTTTTTTATCTAAGTTAAAGTTCGTGAAAAAAAGCCGCAACAGCATGAAATACATGCAACATTTATTTCAATATAAAAAAACTGAAAAACTACGAAAACGAAAAATACAACACCATCCACTTACCTTCGAAAATACTCACGCGGTGTGTACACTGACCCTTTCAGGGAACGGCAGCGACTTACACTCACTGGCGTTTTTAGGTAAACTGCCGGAACCGGCGGTCCCTTAGACATTTAGTCCCTACTACTATCTAGATTTTTTAGGGGAGGGGGGGGGGGGGGGTAACCGAAGCCTGCCTTCTATCGGCAAGAAAGAATTTTGAGTTCGAAATTTCGACTGTTCCTTTAAAGTCCCAGTATACACACGCCGGGTTAATTGCAAATTCAGCATCGCAGAGAACTTTCTACCAATATTTTCCCGAGGGATTGTCAACCATTTTAGCAAGTAGCGGACCTAATACTCTGTTTACGCGTTCAACTTGTCCGTTTGCTTGGGGTGAGCCTGTAGCCACCAACACATGGTGAACGTTATTTTCTTGCAGAAAATCTTTAAATTCACTGGAGGTAAAACACGTACCTCTATCAGTCACAACTATATAAGGGCGACTATAATTAGAAAAATGCTGCCGTAAACTTTCCACAGCTTCTTTTGATGCTGTTGTTTTTGTTGCATATAATTTTGTAAATTTTGTGAATCCATCAACAACAACTAATAAGTGTTGTTTTATTAAATGTTTTCTGACGATTGGTCCTATATGATCCACATGAAAGGTTTGAAATGGCATGTTACCCTTCGGAATTGAATGCAAAAATCCTTCTACTTTGCCTGCACAGGGTGAAAACGCAATGCACTTAAGACATTTTTCTGATGTGTTCTTTTATTTTAACACGCATCTGAGGAAACCAATAAGTTTTATCGATAGCGTTCAACGTTTTTTCTAAACTAAAATGGCCTAATTCGTCATGATATTTACGAAGTACATGACCTTCCATTTTTTCGGGTACATAAAATCTTATTTCAGTGCCCTTTTTCTTGTAAACTAGCCCGTTTTTCATTTCATTCACGCATCGCATGATTTCCAACTCTCGTCTCAATAATTCACTATTACGTCGCTCTAATTGGAGTTCTCTATTTCGATACCGATTTTCTAACGTATCATCGTTTACATCAATTTCAATTTGGTCAATGTCCCCGGTTGCAGTGTCACATAAATTTTCCACATTATTCATCCACTCACCGCTCGGATCATCAGCATTCAACCTTGAAATAAAATCTTTCTTCGTGCCATTGGTCGGTAGCCCTCGTCTCTAATTCGGCTTTGAATTGATTCACCGTTATTTTCTTCGGATCCATAGCATGTAAATGAAGTACCCTATTGGTCACTGTAATATGCAAATGCGTACACTCTCTCACTTAATTTTTAAATAAAAGACCAATCTTGAACCAGACGATCGTCGTATATGATCGCTTCCAATTCATTAATAATCACGCAACTTGTATATCCGCATGAAATATTCGTTGATTTACTTCACTTTCTTAAGGTTGTTATGGAGCCAGCTCAAAATGCTACCACCAAGCTGAATTTTTTTCTGTTTGTTTATGGCCCCTTCGCTGAACGCTCTGTGAAATTTGAATGCGATTCACAGTACCGTTCTTGAGAAAAAAATTCGGAAAGTCAAAGTGTTTAATGCGCGTTTTACATGACGCTTATGGGAACATTCCGACCATTTTTCAGTTTTTTAGATGTATTTCCAAAAAAAATACTACCACAGAGCTGAAAAAATTGGTACGGTTTGATGAAATATCAGATTATCTTGTAGAATTTCCGAAATTAGAATTTACAGCACCGTTTTAGAGTTATTTAAGTTTTTAATCGAGAATTTGCTGTAAAATGGAGTACGCAAAATATTACGCCGTGGAACACGGCAACAGAGTAGACGGTATGAACCCTCCCTACTTAACCCATACTCACAATCGGTAACCCTGTACAAGGGTTTCCGTTGATAAGTGTTGATGTTGATGTATGGGATGCGTACTCTAAAGCTCGGCGACACTGCCGCTAATCTGACCGCTATCGCATAACGTGATTTGCGCCGTTGCCAATTCGTATGACGCAAGTTGAGATATAAAAAATGATCGAAAATAATTTTCTAAATTAATAAGAATATTTCCTGAGATCGTCAATTTGTTAAAAATGCATTTTTTTATGGTTAGACGTGAAAAAAACTGTCCAAAACCATATATTAATTATGACGATTATTTCATAGTGATAGTTGATAACAATTAGTCGGTCCCATATATAAGCATAGGACACCCCCCTCTTACTTCACCCCCGGCGGCTAGACCCCACAACAACCTTAAGAATAATACGTTCTTCTCCGTACGTGTTCGATCGATACGATTAATCGACGTAAAAATCGTTATCGATGTAACGCTGAGACTGACGCAATATATATTTTTTTTTCAAATTTATTCCCGAATCCCACTTCTGATTTGTAAGGATGTTCGGAATAATAATAATAATTAGAGATCAATTGAAAAGAACATAACTTTATTTTGGTTCACATTCGTCTGTTACAAATCAATTCCACATTCGATCTGTTACTTTTCTCCATAGCAACCAAATCCATAGCCATCTCCATACGCGGAGGCTAGATCCATATATATCTCGCATACTAAATTACTTCACAAACTGAAAATATGAATCTCGTAGTCGCTACTTAATAATTCCCTACGAACCATGCCACTTTGGTACGAAAAGTTTTTGTCTAAGAAAGTTAGGAAGTATTTCCACTGCTAATGGATAGTTATTGCCTCACTGTATAGAAATTTGAAGTCTCCATTCGTTACCATGGTTTTGTTTATTCATTGACATGGTTCGTTGCCAAACGTCATTATACGTTAGTTTTCTGCCGCTAAAGCTAGTGCATAGCGCCCGCGTTGTTGCTAATTTTATAGAAACTGATGACACTCCATTTTTTATTTTATACACGAATTTTTCAATGTATGCCAATTCATTTGAGTTATGATGGAAAAGTTGACTCACAGCCGTATATTTTAATAGTGTTGACATCACCAGAACGAGCTCAGAACAAAATTGTTTTAGGATATTTGGCTATGTGGCTTTGATGATTTTACAGGTTCGGCAACTCTAGAAAAAGTCGTTAAGAGTCATCGAGCTCACCTGATCAACTCAAAATCAATGGAGGTACTTCCCGTAGTAAAGTATAACTATGGGTCATTCCATACCAAACCGACCAATCCGTGACCCCGACCAGTTTTGATTTTGCTGAAAATTTTCTATTATTTTGTAACTACTGAAAGAAGTCGTTCCTAATTTTTTTAGATTTTTTCTCCAACTCATCTGATCATAATAAATTTTTCAAAATTTCGTACAATTTCTTGTGAACACCCATAACTTCTTCAATAACAGAGATATCGAAATAGAATAGAAGGTCATTTTTTTCGTCTTGAGTTGTAGTTTTATGAAAAAAATACAAGAAAAATAACAAAATGAATTTTTATAGTTTTTTTTTTAGTTTTTAACCAAAAATATATTTTTTTTGAAACTTGGACCTTTGTGATTTTTTTCAAAAAATTCACCACGTTTTAATAAACTTTTTTACACATGCAGAAAAATTTTTAGCTTATGATATTCACAACTTGTTACTTTTTTTTCTATTTTTTATCTCGTGTCAAGCAAAAAAGCGTTTTTCCTCCTTGAATGAACAACGCAAGTTCATAGAGAAGAGACATTACGTTTCATTTTTGTTTTTTTTTTTTTTTTTTTTTTATTGTCTCTACGTCTACGACCTTTTTTGTGGTTATTACGTCATTTCAAAAACGTCCATTTTTTTACCCTTTTCATTTCCTTTCTAGGTACAATTTTTTGCCCTCAATTCTGTGAACGAGTCCTCGAAGGTTCTTAGCTTCAATTTTGTAATTGGAAAAATTTATTGCAATCATTTTTTGCAGAATTATCACGTTTGTACAAAAAGAAGACAAATTTTCTAACCTTCGCATACCAGCAGAACTATTAATTTTCACAGGATATTCCAAAAATAAAAAAAATTGCGTTTATAATTGTTTTAGGCAAAGGAATTTTTTAAATATTTTTTTTTAGAAATTTCTTCCTTCATTATTTTTTAAGTAGAACCTCAAGTACATCGAATGTCGTAACTCGAAAACGATGGAGTTCTTTTTATGAAATTTTGACAGATAAAGAAACTTTTTTTGTCCTTTTCCAATTCATTAAAATTTTATCAGACTTTTTTCCAAGATTTTATCAGTAAGGTTTTCAAGATATTTATCAATGAAAAATTCAAATATAAAAATGAATCTTTTTTTACTTTAGATATTCTAGCACGTCTCCATAGTTCACAAAAAACCCGGATCAACGCTGAGAGTAAATATTCCAGGTTAAAAAAATTTTAGACAATAATGTGATGAAATTCTAATGCAGTAAAAATAAAAAACGATTACTTGTTTCCCTGTTAAAATTTTATTCAACTTTTCTGGATTTTTGTCCGGAAACTTTGCCCCGGTAGTATACGTAGCGATTTAAATGTGTTCAAACCAATTAATATATACAATTGGAATAATTTTGAATCTAATCACTCTACTTGCGTTGTCTATTCAAGGACGAAAAACGCTTTTTTGCTTGACACGAGGTAAAAAATAGAAAAAAAAGTAACAAGTTATGAATATCACAAGCTAAAAATTTTTCTGCATGTGTAAAAAGGTCTATTAAAACGTGGTAAATTTTTTGAAAAAAATCAAAATGGTCCAAGTTTCAAAAAAAATATATTTTTGGTTAAAAACTGAAAAAAAAATTATAAAAATTCATTTTCTTATTTTTCTTGTATTTTTTTCATAAAACTACAACTCAAGACAAAAAAAATGACCTACTATTTTATTTCGATATCTCTGTCATTGAAGAAGTTATGGGCGTTCACAAAAAAATTGTACGAAATTTTGAAACAGATATTGTGAACAGATGAGTTGGGGAAAAAATCTAAAAAAATTAGGAACGACTTCTTTCAGTAGGTACAAAATAATAGAAAATTTTCAGCAAAATCAAAAATGGTCGGGGTCACGGATTGGTCAGTTTGGTATGGAATGACCCCTATATATAGTAAATACCGTCGCCGTCACGTGTCAGACGCATCGCATGTATTCTACCGGATTTCTCCGTGAGTTTTTATTGAAATCGCGACAAATAAATTTTATAATGAGTGGTAAATTGACGTTAATCCGGCTCTGGTTTTTTCGGTTATAACGAATGTGTGTACAATTTGTGATAAAATAATTTTTGTGACTGGCATGAAAGGTGTCATGGCATACGCAAATTGCTTCGTATTTTCATTTATTTATTGCGTTGGTGAGAAAAATCTGTTGTCCGAAAATGGATCGCAGCCGGAATCGACACGAAATTAAATCACATTAAATTGAATAGAATGACATGCCAATTTTACTCCCACCACCGCGAATTGTTTTATTCAGAGAAAGTATAGGCTCGGTGAAAATAAACGACAAGGCTGTCAATGTATTTGTCCCAAGACCCTACCGAGTCTCCTGATATTCGCGACGAAATTCGATAGAAACGGATTTAATTTGATTTTCTGACACTTGACGCTGCGTATGCTATCGCTCGATGACTCTTAATTAGTTGGGTGACTACTTTGCCATGCATTTGCTTCTGTATCGATTGTTGGACAAGGGGCGGTTCATTAAGTTCTTTTTAACAAGAGAAACATCTAAAAAAATAAAAAGCTTTATTAGCTAGGTATTTCACAACATTTCTCGTGCCAATGGAATTCAGTGAAACATCAATGCTTAAAAGAATAAGAATTCACAGTTGGTGGGGTGGGATTGAAGTACTAGATAGGCCTGTGAAACACCTCAGGGTTGTATACATGAATACTGGAAATAGTATTTCATCCTGTAGTAAATAGAAAATAATCAGATTTATTATTCTGTTGACATTTTTTATATGGACATAATAAAATCTTTATCCAGTTAATTCTGATTCGCTGTATATTATGAAAATCGATTTATCTCGAGTATAAATTATTTCGCGTGTCACTTCATCCGGGCGAAATTATTTTTTCTAATACTCGGTGCTAAGATTCTGCCGCATCTCGGAATTTTGTTGCTCCAATTAAAAATACAGTTTGATCCTTTTTTTCTTCCATCCCTCATTTTTCAGTGTATTTTCAAACGATTAAATTACATTTGAATTCCAACTACAATCTATTGCTCTATAGCTTTTGCTACTAATGCATTTTTTTTACAGTTTTATGAAAATTGAAGCAATTATGTAAATAACCATCAAGATGTTTGCCAAAGTACAAGGTGTTGTGTATTGACCCATATAAATGTGAGAAAGATGGGTATTTTAGAGATCCACAATTTCCAGCACAGCAATAGAATTTGTTGCAGAAAGAAAATATATCACCTTCAATCTATTACGAGTCAACCACAGTGTCTATTTTTATATTCCCAGAATGTAAATTATCTGAAAGATAAAATAATTTCACCTGAAGAACAGAAAGACTTTGAATAACACATTTTAAAATTTTAACACTTCGTAGAGGGACTCAGTCTTGCTATTACGTTGTGTTTGCAATTTTTCTTTGTCTTTGTGTTTCATTTTTGTTTTTATTTATTTAATTTTTTTTTCAATTAATACCTTGTATGTACACGTTACTATGAGGAAAGATGTTGGGCGGTTTGAATCCATCGACTGACTTGCTGGTGGGTTCCACTTCGCAGTACGGGCCTGTGCTTACTGAAGTACCCAGTCAAATGATGCCGAATACGATGACAAATAATGTGCACGATGTCCAGACTGTCGCGCTTTCGGATCAAGAAGAAGAGACGCGCACGTTGATGCCTGATGTAAGTGGTGGTACGTCTGCTGTCACTCTATCTAGTGATCCACTAAACGGTGATCTGAGGACTGGTCAGATCACAGGATAAACGGAAGAAAGGATTCATAATTTGAGTCGCACTGGATTTCATTGTCACCCTCTTCTTGTCTGGATGATAGAGAATTGAAATTCTGACTGAAACAGATTTAATTTCCGTCGTTAATTCATAATACAATTTCAACAGAATAACTTTTATCCTACTGTGTCCGTGCTCTAGAATCATGAAAAAACCACTACGCTATAACGCATACTAGAAACAAAATGATATGGTAACCACGATAATTTTGCTTCTAATTGTGCTTGCAAATACATTTTTAACCGATTATCACCCACATTTCAATCTCTCTCTCTCTCCCTCTCCCTCTCTCTCTCTCTCTCTCTCTCTCTCTCTCTCTCTCTCTCTCTCTCTCTCTCTCTCTCTCTCTCTCTCTCTCTCTCTCTCTCTCTCTCTCTCTCTCTCTCTCTCTTCACGGTGGTAAGATACCGACTGATGCATACCTTTAACGGCAGTGGTTGCAAGACAAGTAAATGAAAACTTTAAAAATCATGAAAGTCTGTGTAAGTTCAAGCATTGTCTTGTCAATATAAAATTTTAATGATTTTTCTTTTCTACCTTTTTCATTTCAAAATTTCACAAAAGAAATTGTTATTTGTATAATTCGAGTTGAACTTATTCGTGTGTCGCATTCACGGGGCGATTTTAGGACATAATTGTATACTAGGTACTCCACATCTTCATAATAATAAAATCGTATTGAACAGTTCAGATTCAAATTTTGTACGTTAGGTCTGATGTATATTTGAGATTAAAATTTCATGTATTCATTGCGTTACTATGACGAAAATAAAGACTGACATGGTAAGAATTTCCTTGTACGATTTATGCAAATTTTTATGTTATTCAGAGTCATAATATAAAATCGATAAACCAATACTGTGAAAACAGACCTATATAAATTACAGAAAGAAATTCTCTGACATTTCCCTGTTGAACCAACTTATTAACATGATGATTAAACTAACTTATAAAACTAATTAGAAATAGAAAAGCCTATTCATAACAATAGTCACTTAATTTATCGAGCAAATATATTTCAATTTGAATATCACATTATCAATTGCAGCCGATTAATCTTTATTTTCAAAGAGTCATCCTGTGTGACAGCCGGATTTTTCGGGGTTATTTCGTGATCTTCTTGTGGTAAAAAAAAAACAGATCTTTGAAATTTAGAAGATTTATTTATTGACACTTCAACTATGACAGAATTTTTTCACTCCTATATTTCGGGTAAATTCGATGTTACACCACTCCACAGGAACCTATGTGTTTTTCTATGATCTTCAAAATTTTGGGGGACTGCTTGATCTAAAATAGTTGCTATCTATAAAGTCAGTGGTTAACTCACGCTTCGAAACACAAAGTTTTAATTTCCAAATCGAATTTATCAATTGTTTTTGCAAGGAGTCTAGTGTAGGTGGCGAAATAACAAGTACGCCGGAGAGTAGAAGAAAAATTAATGAATTATTTATTGGTGGTAACTTCCTGATGAGATTATACATAATTAGTGCGTATGAGCCCGCCAAGTTTGCCCGCGGTGCGAAGAACGAGTGAGAAGATGAGGTGACCCGGTGTCCATCACGCCGATCACGCCCGTGCGCGACGAACAAGATGGCCAACCGAAGCGTGCATGCCGATGATGAGCCCGAAAACCCCTGGTTATGTGCGATAAACCGATTGCAATGTCCCGATGTCATGTTCCGAATGCGAAAAACCGTGCTGTTAGGATTTAAGGTTAGAAAAGAGCAGAAAATTTGTTGTGAAATAGAAGAACTGAAAAAAAACGGAAACAAATTAACATTAAAAATTGTTAGTGAATCATAAATTAATATGAAAAATATTAAGATGAAGTAATTTTGTTCATCGTCAATATGAAGTTAGTTAGGTTTGATTGGATTGAAAATGACATTCAAATTCAACAATTTCAATTGTAAGGAGTCGAGGATTCAGGACAAGTCGTACAACAAAACGGAAGAGAATGAAACCAGTTGTACGACGCGATTTCACTTGGTCTTGAATCAACATTTAAGGAGAAATTATCGATGAATTCGATTCATCGGATTTAATAAGAATAATGCACGACGGGTCTCATTGAAGCGTTAATGTTATCCAAAAGAGTTCGTGAGACGCGAGTTTTCCTGGTCGTGCATGCGAAAAAATGTAAAGATGAAAATAAATACCTGGAGTCGAGAGCGAAGAATAATTGATAATTATTTTCGATTCAAAGATTTGATTTAGAGACGAATTCTTGAATGTATGGACGATTGTCTCGAATCCAATTTCTTTTATGGATTCTTAAATCTTATTTTTTATTTTATTTACTTTTGTGATATAATAACATCACGAAAATTGTTATTCAGCGAACGATCTCTTCGAGTTGTTTTTTTTTCGTTGTGTTGTGTCCGCGAAGACCGTCGCGAAGGGACGAGTTATCAAGGACGAGTATTTAAGGAGTTTCGGTACAGGCGATACAATGTTGCCATGCTAAATCATGCTAAAAACATAAAAAATTTCAAAAAGTTTTATTAGAAGATTCACTCCTTCTCCCCAAGAGTCCCTTAAATAAATGGACTAACTCCGATGAATGGTTTGAAAAGATTTATTGAAATAAATGATAAGATGAATCGTTCGTCTTTTTCGATACAGGACGCTTTTTTTGGTTAGCTCTTTCGCGCGCGCACCTCCTGCTTCGCTCAACTCTCTCAACTCACTGCTCTCATCAATGTGTTTACCGGCCACAATGGCGCTGCTCTCTCTCTCTCTGCTTTCATCTCACGCATTCACGCTAACATTCGGCCATCCATTCAAATATTCGTCCTCGAATAATAATAGTATGTTAATAATTTTTCTTTCCCTTCTTGTGGTATCACAGTCTTATCGTCCCTTTACAATCTATGATCCCTGACTGCTTTTGGTTTGGTCCGTTTTACGTTGTTCTACTCTATATAATCCGCATATTTCGCGGGGGGTCGTCGATTTCGTCGAGGTCTCGTCAATTCTCTCGATTTCTCGGTTGGTTCACCCTGAGAGGAGTCTTCTGAGATGGTTTCGTTCCGACTCTTTTCGTCGTTTTGGTTACTCGTGGTGAATGCCGACTCTGCCTGATTTTGTTCCAGTTCAACCATTTCTTCGTTCTCGTCTTCTTCGTACTCGTCTATTGCAGGTTTCCATAACCGTAACTGGCTCACGTGGGCAGTCGATGAGTATCTCCTTCCGGTCGAGTCTTCGCGTAAATCCATTACTCCATAGGTGTCATTTGGGAGTACCTTGGAGATCACCAAGGGTCCTCGATTTCGTTTTTCAAGTTTTGTGGATTCGCCCGTGGCTTGCGGCACTGTCCTCATGAATACGATGTCTCCGCACTCGTACTGTACGTTCACTCTTCTACCGCGATCGTAACGGTCTTTGTATTGGCGTTGACTCGCCAGAATTTTCTCAATCGCCCTCTCTCGCAGCTTCTCCGGTCTCTCATATCGCCGTTGTTCTTCGTCCATTGTCAAACGTCTCAGTGGTCCCTCATTTGTCCTTGGTGAGTAACCGTATAGTAGTTGAAACGGTGTCTTGTCCGTCGACTTGTTGATAGAATTGTTGAGGTCTCGCGCCACCGTTAACAATTTTCGGTCCCAATCCTTACCTTCTTTACTCTCATCCAGTGTCGCCATTATCGTCGGAAGTAGGGTCCGATTCACTCGTTCTACTTGGCCATTAGCCTGTGCATGTCGTGGAGAATTCAAGTGGTGTTGTATTCCGTGTTTCTGGCAGAACTCAGCAAATTTCGCCGATGTGAAACATGTTCCTCGGTCCGTTATAACGCGCTCCGGTGGTCCGAATTCTAGTTCGAAGTTCTCCATTCTTCTTATCACGTTTTCTGCGTTCGTGTTTCGTACCGCTTCAAGTCTCACGTACTTTGTCAGGTTGTCCACCATCACCAATATATATTTATTTCCCTTGGAACTCGTTATGAAGGGCCCCAAATGATCCAAATGAAGAGTAGCAAACGGTCTTCGTCCAGGAGGAATTGGATGCAACTCCCCGGCCTGCTTTCCCGTTTGTGTTTTCGCCATCAAGCAGTGCAAACACGCCTTAATATGCTGCTTCAAATATGGCCGCATTTTCGGGAAATAATAGTACTGGCTCATCCTAGCCAGTGTTCGATCCAGTCCAAAATGTCCGCTCGAGTCGTGGAATCTCACTGCCATCGCCTTTCTCATCATTTTCGGTACCACGTACTTTAGCTGATCACGCTCTTCCTTGAACAGTACGCCGTCAATCAATCGATAATCGTTAATCAGACCTTTCTCATAAGGTGTGTACTGATCTGGATTTTTGTTTCGCAATATGTCCATTTTCATCTTTAGCTCATGGTCCTGGAGCTGATACATCAACACCTCGTCTTCCTCGCTCACCAATGTAAACACATGGGCTCGATCGTCCAACGTTTCTGAGAAAATTGGTATCTCAGTCGGTGCGCGACTCAGCGCATCGACGTGTTGCATCTTCTCTCCTGGTCGGTGTTCAATTTCGAATTTGAACTCACTTAAAGCGTTGTACCATCGGCAGATTTGTGGATTACGCGTCTTTTGTACGTTCAAATAGACCAACGCCTGACAATCCGTTATTATTTTGAAATTGATGTTGATCAATAAAAATCTCAATCGATTTGCCGTCCATACTATTGCCATAAGCTCCAATTTGCTAGAATGATACGAGCGTTCTGGCTCCGTAGTTCTTCGGCTAATAGCATAGACCAAATGCATCCTCCCGTTGTCTCCTTGTTGCAATAGTATCGCCGCCAATCCCTGACTACTAGCGTCAGTATGAAGTTCCGTATAACTCGCCGGATCGAATAGTTTGAGAACCGGTCGACTCGTCAACGCCTGCTTTAAGTCGGCAAAAGCCTCATCGGTTCTTTCATTCCAGTCGAATGTCCTCCCCGTCTTCAGTAATTCGTACAGGGCTGAAGCTCGCCATGCAAATTTTTCTACAAATCGCCGAAAAAATCCTGCTAATCCCAGGAATCGTCTTACCTCGTGTACGTTACTCGGTCTCTTGAAATCTTCTATCGCTCGTAATTTACGCTCTCCCGGTTCAATACCTTCCGCTGAGATCTCGAACCCAAGATACGCTACGCGTTGCTTCAGGAATTCGCACTTACTCAATCGTACGGTCAGACCCGCCTCTCGAAATGCTTCGAACACCATGACCAATCGCTCCTTTAAATCATTCCAGTCACGTCCTGGAATCAGTACATCGTCCAAATAAAACAGTACCACCTTGTTACGCAATGGTCCCAACACGCGCTGCATCATCTTCGTGAAATAAAATGGTGCGTTGGTCAAGCCAAAAATCATTCGGGTAAATTCCCCGGTCTCCTCCGGTGTAATGAAAGCGGTTTTATGTCTATCCTTAGGATCGATCGGTACCTGCAAATACCCTTGAGCAAGGTCCAACACGATGAACATTTTCGAACCCGCCAACAAAGCTACATGGTCATCAATGTTGGGGAGCGGAAAATTCATCTTCACTGTTTGATTGTTGAGACGTCTAAAATCAACTACCATCCGAGACTCGCCGGTCTTTTTCTTCACAAGTAATACCGGACTCGCATAAGCGGAATTCGTGTCTGTTACCACTCCGAGTTCGCGCCATTCACCGACTATTTCACGGATTTTCTTCTTCTCTGCCTCGCTCGCTGGATACGGTTTGGAGTACGGGGGTTTACTGCCTGGGTGTTCCTCAATCTCCATACTCAGACCGCCGTAACGTCCGAGTTCGCCAGCATTTACCGCCACACAATCGCGATAGTTGTTCAACACCTCCAACAAATCGCTCACTACCTCCTCGGTTTGCTCGCCACCAACGTTGATATCCGCCCGTTCGATTTTCGCCGTTCGCCGTTGATTCGTTTTCGCCGGTTCATCGTTCGTACCCTGCCCAATCGCCATGATCCTAGTCACCGTTAGATCCTGGTGACCCATGTTCAATATCGGTAATAGGAACTGTGAGTCCCCTTGAATTGCCGTTATCAGTCTCATTTCACCCATCGGTATTGGAAATTCCCCAACTGCTTCGACCGCTACTGATGTGCCTTCGTCCGCTACAAAGGGATCAACCGAATCTGCGTCACTTTTCATCGAAAAAGTGAGTTTATCGTCCACTTTTTGATAAATTACAAACGGTAATTCCGTGAAGGTACGACCAACTATCACGTCGCTCGTTTGCACATCGTCCGGCACAACACGGAATTTAACCTTATCTGCGAGTGCCTCGTCCACTTTAATTGACGTTTCAATCCATCCAGGGGACACCAATCTAAATTCTGCTGGGCCAAATGCCTGTAATTCCATTTTCTGACGGTGAATCTCGAGACCGCTCCCAATCGCTTTTGTCGCCTTGATTGTACAGTCAGAGCTGCCTGTATCGATGAATGCGGTCATTTCGCAACCATTGACTAACACCGTTTTCAAATATTTGGCTACTCCGCTCTTAGGTGCACCCGATATTTGTTTCACTTGACCTTGACTACCTCCATGTTCTCGTCCTGTTTCCTTACAGTCTCGTGCCAGATGCCCCGATTTTTTGCATCGATAACACACCGTTTGTTTCGATTCCGTGCAGTTACGCGCGAGATGTCCACTCCCACCACAATTATAACAAACATAATTACCCTCGGCATCCTTACGTGGTTCTCGAACTGCGTTTCTCTTGGAGGTAATCGGTTTTGAGTTAACCTCGCGTTTCTCAAGTTTCGATTGTTGTTTGTTTACTGAATCATCCACACCTTTACCTCCGGTCTTCGTTGATGCCTTGCCTTCTTTTGTTCCACCTATTCTTTCTCTACGTAGATTGTTCATTCTTTCCACACGCAGAATATCGTGTAAGAATTCGTCTTCGTCGTTGTGATTTTTACCCATCAGAGCATTTGCTGTATCTCGCGACCATAGTCCCGTTAATATCTGCTCTTTCGTCTCCTCGAATCCCAATTTCATTTGTTGGCACAAATCATACTTGTCGTGAAAGTACGTTGACGTATTTTCATCTTTCAATTGCACTCGGTCGGTCATGCGTTGCCATCTCACGGTGAGATTTTCCTTGCCGACGAACGTCTTATTAAATGCCTCCTTAAATTCGTTCCAAGTCGAGATGTCATTTGTTCTTGCTCGTAACCAACGTTTCGCCCCACCTCGTAGATTCATACGTGCCGCGTCTAATGCAAACCCATCCGGCCAATGGTGAATTTCTCTCATACTGTCGATATTTTTGATCCATGCCTTTGCCGTCATGGCATCACTTTCACCATCAAACTCTTCGATATTTTTGGACAAATCCGGCATGACTTGAAATGCTACCTCGTTACCGCCATTTTGTCTCGGAATTGTATTTTGTTGCGTCGATGCAAAATTTTGAGACATGTTCGTGAACTGCGTTATCACGTTTTCCAATATTTGATCACGACGCAAGGCTTGTTCGTGATTTACTCGGTTATCGTTGATCATCGTTTGCATCATGAATTGCCAGCGTTGTTCAGGCGTCGCGTCCGCCGGTAATTCGGTCGGTGTTTGTTCTCGTGTACGAACTCGACCATCCTGTTCTCGTTCGAGGCGTTCTTGCTCGAAACGTTCCAGTTCGGTACGCTCCCGCTCGTTTCTTTCTTCGGTTTTCATCGCCTGCTCTTGTTGTTCGTGCGCTAAACGTTCTTCCTCGAGTCTTTGTTCCTCTTCCCTTGCCCTCCTCGCTCTTTCGAGCTGTTCCCGATGAAGTTTCACCGTTTCTTCCCTCGTTAACACCATTTTTTGTCGAGCAACTATCACTTGTCGGAATGAACCAGATCGTCACCTTTGCAAACTTTTGCTACGATTGTTTCACGTCGCCACGACAAAGGTCACCACGTTTTTCTCGAACACTCCACACTTCACCGTTTATCTTCTTTCACCGGCACGTTTTTATGGTGCAATCCCACTTCTGAATTATTAGAAGATTCACTCCTTCTCCCCAAGAGTCCCTTAAATAAATGGACTAACTCCGATGAATGGTTTGAAAAGATTTATTGAAATAAATGATAAGATGAATCGTTCGTCTTTTTCGATACAGGATGCTTTTTTTGGTTAGCTCTTTCGCGCGCGCACCTCCTGCTTCGCTCAACTCTCTCAACTCACTGCTCTCATCAATGTGTTTACCGGCCACAATGGCGCTGCTCTCTCTCTCTCTGCTTTCATCTCACGCATTCACGCTAACAGTTTAGAATTTTATAAAATTTGGTGAACATATTTTTAGTGCCAAATTTGACAATACAAATTTTTTAAGATTTTTCTTCTACACAGTTATCGAGTAATTGATCACTAAAGTTTACGTGTATAAGCATAGCGTTTCCATATATATAGGTATACATTCCGGGCATAAGAAATCTGCTTTAATGCGTAATTACTCGATAACTAAGTAGAAGAAAATTTTGAAAAAATTTGTGTTTTCGCACTTGATGTTGAAAAACATTATCACCAAATTTGATCAATTTCTTAATATTTTGACTTTTGTACCGAAACTCCTTAAGGGATTTAGGCCAAAAGAGCTGAACTCCAACTCGATACTTTTACAACAAGTTAACAATAAGTTTATTTAAGAAGTTACAAATTCGAGGTTTTATTGCCTCGAGACCAATCGTTACAATTGTCGTCAAAGACTGTCGAATTTTGGGTTAGTCGATAATTTTATAGATTTGGGGGTTTTCCCCTTCTCGTGCGAATATAACCTAGATTTCCTTCTGGAAGTTTCGATGTTGACATCGAGGGTCGATGCGCTCGTTCGGGAGCATCGATATTTCACCATTGCTGCGTTTGCGCTGAGAGTTTTTAATTTGTTTTAATAAGTGCGATGTACGGGCACAACATTCCTCCCCCCTTTGGGAGACGAAATTTATTTCGGCTATTTTTCGCACGGAATTAAAATAAACAAATTTGTGTGAAGCTTAAATATGTTTTTCCTTTTTTTTTAATTCCTTTTCCACTTTTAGTATTTTGTTTAGGTTATAATGAAGCGTTTTGTGTGGCATTATTTTTATTTTTTGGGCGTGCCTTAGTTATGTAAATTTTGTCATCAGTAGATTTAGATGCGAGTTCTTCGATGATTTGTGGTCTTGCCACGAAAGTCGGGGCTAGTTCGATATCATTAGTTTGTTGTATTAATCGAATTCTTTGGCAATGTTTTGCCTTAAAAATTGTTAAAATGATAATTATTATAATGATCAGAGTCATGCTAATGGCACTTAGAGAGTAATTTCCAATTACGTGATAAGGATGTGCCCAAATATTCGGTTCTTCTTCTAGTTTTTGCTTAAGAATTTCAATTCGTTCGCCTAATTTATTCGTTTCCAGTGGATTAGTAATTATTTTTGATGGTACGCTGTAATTGAAAATTGGGTGATTAGCGTTTACCATTCCAATCGCATTTGTTACATTATAGTGGTATAAATGTTATAAATTCGTGTTGTCGTAGTTCGTTTAAAGATAACAATTGAAAATTTATTGATGTGGCGGAACATTCTCCGTCCAAAGCCAGTAATCCTGTATTGTGGATTATTTCGTGTGTCGTGGACTTATTTTTACAATCGATTCTAATATTTTCGGGTTTTGGGGCTACGAATAGCCATCTACCTTCTTTTCTAGTGCGATTATTAATGTTTTTTCGATTTTTACAATTCATTGATTACGTGACAATTTTTCGGGATTATTTCCTAAATAAATCGCTATTTTGCATGATGTATTATCGCTTATTGTTTGCAGTGATTGCTTAGGTTTGTAATAATAGACGTTGTCAACTTTTTTCGCATTATTTAAATCTTCTTCAGTCATTATTAAATACGTTCTTTTGTAATTATCCACAATTATTATTTTGGAAGTGGTTGCTATAAATTGGAATTGTTTTTCATTAATTTTTGTTGTTAGTGGATAGACTTTGTTGACTTTCAATATTTTTAAATTATTATTATACACGTTCCGTATTATTCGTTGCGTTCTGTTTATTATTTTTGTATTTATTTTCATATTTTTCGTATATTCGATTTCTTTCTTCATATTTCAATTTTATATATTTGTTATTCTATCGTTTTTTTTGTTAGTTTTTTTTTATACATTGAGCTGCCAAAAAGTATTTATTTCTTAGGTCTGTTTCTGGGTACGGTCCTGCTACATCAACCGCGCACTTGTTAAATGCTCTTTCCGGAGTGTCGGTGATTGCCATCGGTGATCGCTTTGATTTCATGACTTTGATTTTCTGGCATTTGTCGCATTTTTCTACATATTCCTTTATTTCCTTTTTCATTCCTGACCAACGATACTTTTCTTGAATTCGTTGAGTCATTCTTTTTACTCCAGGGTGTCCTCCGAAAGGCGTGTCGTGATACTCTCGTAGTATTGTTTTTCTGTCTCTCTCTGACAGGTTCATCGCGTCAGATTCGAGGTGTTTGGTTTCACTCTCGCTACCTCCTTCGTCGCTGTCCTCTATGGGCATCTCATTTTTATCTTCAGCCGCACTCGGTTGATTATCAAGTCGGCCATTATAATTGGGGATGGACCGATTCTCCAAGGAGGCTGGAGTTGTTGAAGAAGCAGATGAAAACGCGTCGTTCATGACTTTACACGTTCTTTCTTTCCCCCTTTTTTTCAGCTGATCTTTGTTTTCATTCTGATCGAGCCTGTTCGTGTATATGCGACTCAGCGCGTCAGTATTTGTATTTTTTTTTTCTTCATTATATTCAATTCTGTAAGTGTATTCTTCCTTGCCTGGAGAGTTTTTAATTTCAATTTTTTCTATTTGTTTTTGTTTGTGATCGCTTTCTATTTCTTCGATTTCGACTGTCGGCCTTTCTCTTGAGACTTCCTGATCTAAGGCATTTAAAAACATGATTGGAGAAGTCATTCTTTTTTCTGGAACTATTTCTTGCTCTACTTTTACTCCTTTTTTAATTTCGTAGGCTGATAAACATCCTACTGCTAAATTTTTTGCTTTTACGTAGTGGATGCTCTCGGAACGGGATTTTAGTTTCTCCGAAGCGTTCACCAAAGGCTCGACGTGACCATACATTGTGATTATGCGGCCACCTAGAATGTCGACCTTGTGTTTTTTAATAAAATCGAGTCCCAATATTCCGTCTGTTTTGATTGGACCACGAAAAATTCATGAAGAATTTTGACGGCGGGTGTTTCGATTTCGAGGATTACTTTACACAGGGCATTGAAGGGTTTTCCTCCGACGCCTGTCAATTCGACTGTTTCATTGATTATTTCTGTATTTTTTCTTAGAGCGTTTCTTTTTATTATGTAACATTGAGCTCCCGTGTCAACTTTCAAGAGGAGAGCTGAATCTATTGCGTGCGGTGATGTAATATAAAAGTCGCTAGCCATTCCCCAGGAACCGATCGAATTATAATTACGAATTTTGTTTTGGGTTTCACGACATGTGCATTCGAGCCGGTAGCTCGCTTAGCCTCCACACAGCTAACGTGCGCATTTTTTCGCTCAGCCGTTCGCGCGAGGAGACTGAGGTTCAGCGACCCTATTGTTTTCTTTTCTTCCGCATTCCCATTATTCGATTGATTCGAATTTTGGTTATTACCTTGATTGTTTTCTTGACTGTTATTTTGACCGTTATTCTGTTGTCTATTATCTTGATAATTTCTATTTCTGCTTCTGTTGCCTTGATTTCCACGATTTTCTTGATTTCCATTATTATTATTATTTCCTTGGTTACCATTTCTATTTTTTCTATTCCAACAATCGTCATATACGTGACCTGTTTTTTTGCAATAATTACAAACGACAGAATTTATGCTTCGACTCGGTGTCGGTAAACTATTGTTTCCGTTACCATGATTTTCTTACCTATTCCCTGAGCTTCTACAGTCGCGAGCAATGTGACCCTTTTTATTACACCTATTGCAAGTAACCGTATTATTTCCGGGTTCTCTTCGAGTCTCTTGCTGTATTTTTTCTTCGTCAATCGCGGCTGTGATTGCTTCGTTAAGGGTTGGATATGCCCTAGCTTTAATAACTGTTTGATATTCGCGTTTGAGACCTTGAGTGAAACTCGAGAGGGCTACTTCGCGTATGTTCGATCATAGTCGAGTGCTTTTTTATACTTGCATCAATTAATTCCATCATTGTGTCTTCTACTCTTCTTCCGAAATCTTTTACTGATTCATTAAATTTTTGTCGGCAAGAATATAACTCTGTTTGGAGGGCTCCTACGGTTCTCGTACCGCAGAATATTTCTAACATAACGGATTTAAATGTTTCAAAATCTGGAATATTTTTATACCTTACTTCTGCTCGAGCTTTACCAGTTAATTTAGTAGTTAACACTGATTCCAGGAGAATCTCTTGATCTTCCTCTAAAATATGTTTGTTGACGTGAGCAAAAGAATCAATTAGTTCTCGCGCTTCTTCTGGTTTTGAACCATCGAATCGAGGAATTAAACTACGCGCTTCTTTAAGAGACATTGTGCCTCGTAATCTGTTAGTTCGCGAGTGATTTGGGGAGGAATTTTGAGAATTATTTCCTGTATTATTTTCGCCATTATTTCCAGGATTTCCGGGATTATTATTTCGACTGTTTCCGGGATTTCCGGAATTCTGATTATCTCCCGTTGTGTCTAAATTTACGGTTTCAACCATTGTTGATACTAAAGGATTTGTGGTTTCTATTACCAAATTTTCCGGCGTATTTTCCGCGTCTAAATAATCGTCTTCCGATGTCGGAGATCGATTTAAAGATTGGACGCTACTTCGTCGCCTTCTACTTTGCGAGGTGATTTCGTTTTTTCATTCGCAATTGTAGTCGAGTTTATCGTCGAAAAATGAATTGAGTGAACGCGAAATAGTGCTTACGCCCGGTAATTCGAGACGTTCAGCGTACTCGTCGTCTGACATATAAATTTTTATATACGATCTGTCTTTGGTGGATTACAATGTTATTTAATAATGTGCCATCACTTACAGTAAGATGATCGCTAGCATGGTGTTCAGATTCGTTGTAGTGTTGAATTTCTTCCGCTCCTGCTTCAGTCGTATTTTGGGTTGAATCTTGACGTAGATCGGTCTGCCTTGGATGCGATGATCGGTAATCGAACGTCCGTTCGATTTATCGACTTTTTTAGCGGTCCTCCTTAGCAATTTGAATTCCTTCCGTTTGACTATCATAGACGTGTCGGGTTTCTCGAGTAGTGGCTATCCCACCGCTGCCACCAATGTTGTGTCCGCGAAGACCGTCGCGAAGGGACGAGTTATCAAGGACGAGTATTTAAGGGATTTAGGCCAAAAGAGCTGAACTCCAACTCGATACTTTTACAACAAGTTAACAATAAGTTTATTTAAGAAGTTACAAATTCGAGGTTTTATTGCCTCGAGACCAATCGTTACAATTGTCGTCAAAGACTGTCGAATTTTGGGTTAGTCGATAATTTTATAGATTTGGGAGTTTTCCCCTTCTCGTGCGAATATAACCTAGATTTCCTTCTGGAAGTTTCGATGTTGACATCGAGGGTCGATGCGCTCGTTCGGGAGCATCGATATTTCACCATTGCTGCGTTTGCGCTGAGAGTGCTTAATTTGTTTTAATGAGTGCGATGTATGGGCACAACAGTTGCTAAGCGACTCGAATTTTTTCAAAAGCGAATCTGTGATCGAGTCGGCCGAATTATCTGAAGTTATCGATGTGATGTAACTTCAGAGATAACATGAGAAATAAATATTTCTTTATTCAAACATAATTTTAGTTAACATATTTTAAACACGTGCTGAGGTTAATTTAGCCCGAAATGAGATGTAAAACTCCCACCATTAATACTGAAAATGTGAAGATGTGGTTTGCAAATGAATCGATGCACGTGCACGCTCCGGCGCCCGGATTGAGACTGTCTAATCGATCATAGAGATCGATGAAGACGCCTCGCGCGCGTGCGCGGTGCGTTTCCCTTATCCCGTGATAATTGATGCCCAAGAGGTGGCGACGCCCACGGGAGTGCGTGAATGAGCGTCCATTTGCTCTAATTTCGCACTACCCAAAAATGTAAGCCCGAGAACTGGCGACACCCGGCGGCGGGGCGCGAGAGCCCTGCCCGAATTCTCTCGCACTGCCGTCGAGGCCTTGCTCAATCCTGAACACAATAAAAATAAAAAATGCTGCGAATAAAAATTTGCAAATTGCTTCCTCAAGATGGTAAAGATGCACGATGCTCAAAGCTTACTCTATGAGGTGCTATATTTTTCATTTTGGCTTCCTTATAAAGTAAGCTTTGAGCATCGTGCATCTTAAGCACCGTGCATCTTGACCATCTTGAGGAAGCAATTTGCAAATTTTTATTTGCAGCATTTATTTAATATACAAGGAAATAATGCATTTTCTCTATCTTCTTTTACGAACTTTAATTCATCTCTTTGTTTAAATCCATAAAAAACAACTGAATGATGAGGCATCAGAAAAAAAACAGTTTGCGTCTTTCAATTTTTATCGTTTTTCTATTAACATTGAAATTAAATAATTCCGACAACTTTGCTGGAAAGTATAGTGGAAGTAGAGACTTATACACTATATCTTACAAACTTTCCAAAAATTGAAGAGGTTAGACGATTTTTTGAAAAACTCATATTTTCGTAAAATTCAAAACGTCATAAAATTTAAACCGCTCAACCGATATTCCCCAAATTTAATACCAACCTTCCTATTATGATAGTCTGTTTATAAAAAAAAAAAATTATTAATAAATCTCTAAATTTTCGAAAGGTAGAGAGTCGACATCATTTTTATGAATATTTTAAAACGTCATATTCGTATTTTTTTTCAAATTCTGATAAAATTATCAGAGAATGAAAAGCTTGTATAGATTAACATCTGTGCAAAACGGTAGTCCTGTATCTCAAACCGTTTCCGAGTTATAAACGTTTGAATTTTGCAGTGTCATAACACACGCATACACACGCACACGCACGCACACACACACACACCCGGACATTTTTTCTAGATGATTTTTCTAGATGATTTTTCGATGTTTTGGAATATTTTGAGCACATTGACATTGAAAACTGGAGAAAAAAATTTTTCATCACAAAGCTTTCTCTATGAGGAAGCAAAAGTAAATCTTCCTTCCAAAAGTTTGTTTTTTCCTTTTCCACGAAAAATCGCGAAAAAACCCCGAAAAATTCGACTGTCACACGGGCTGACTCCCTTAATCCTTTTGGTTACACAATCGATTAAAAAAAGAAAACAGACCTACATTTACTCTTTAATGTAAAAAAGTGAATTTGAGACTAAAAAAAATGGACTCACTATATATGGCGTCTGAAATTGAAAAGGTTAAGAATTATCGATATAAAATGCATATTTTTTAGTTTCGACGATATAAATGTATGCTAGGGTGGTCCTTATTTGGAGTTGAATTTTTATTCCAAATCCCCCTCCTCCTCCCGCCCCTCCTGGTTCGATTTCAAATCATTAAAAAAGATATTATGAAAAATCTGGGATCAGTGGGATATGATGGGAAGGGTACCAGTAAGTCTGAATCGATTTTAAAAAAGGCATTTTATATAGAAGTGATGTTTTTTGGCCGGGGTCGGTCACCTATCATTTTATTTCATTTGTCGAATTTTGCTGAATTCGCATGTACTGCCAATTTTGTTGTTACCATGGACACAACATGTTTTTTCCAGTTTTTAATCAAATAGTATATTACGACCCTAGGCCCGAAAGTTGGATTTCCTGACATGTGCTTCATGTCGCACATGCCAGGGCATCTAACATTTGGGCCGTGGGCTGTATACTATTTTTCTTGATCCCGTAGCCGAAAGTACGTTCAATAATTACTAGCAATCGCGAGGAGGGGGGCAGGCATTAAAAACATAAACAAAAAGTAAAAAAACACACACAAAATATCACACAATGATACAACAATATTATTAGTACAAATAAATAATTCGTTGATACATGTCTGATTCAAAGTCTCATGATAGTTAACAATTTCTATATATGAATATTTCCCGCTATACTTGACAATTTACATGAATATGTGCTTTCCTATGAACCTGGAATCTGGAAATACAACATTATTCCGGACGACCATATTCATTTTATTAGTCCGGTTACATTATTTTCTGTTTTCGCATCTGAACGAACAAATGTATGTTATTCGTCCGGGTTCATGGCAGTATAGCGCATAACATGAATGATAAAAGCTACGCTATACACGCCCGCTTGAAGCAAATAATAATGATGCTTGGCAACGAATAAACAAAATCATGGCAATGAATACAGGCTTCACATTCATATATCGAAATGTTAAAGGATCACCGGCCGCAAAAATATCGTTAGAGCGCACTGAAGTTAGCCGAGTTAGCCGGCCATGAAAAATGCTCTTCCCGGCCTGAAATGCGGCCGGAAAGTGCGTACTTTCGGCTAGGGGAGCAAGAAATAGTATATTACACACCTAGGGAGGGAAAGTAGACTACTTCGTATACACTCCACGGGAGTGAAATTAGACCACCTCAAACCGCATGCTTATCACCCTCGCCTTCGGCTCGGGCGACAATTCTGCCCGCGGTTTGAAGTAGTCTATTTTCCCTCCCTAGGTATGTAATATACTATTTGTTCAAACTTGGACTATTTTTTTATTTTTTTTAATTCAGCATTTCAGCGGTTTGATGGGCGTTGTTATACTGCTGAAAGAATTCGTGGTTTATGATATTCATAACTTTTATATTTTTTTAAGTAAAACTTCTTTTCGTTATGTGCGAAGTCATGGTGGGGGAAGCCAAATCGGCACTAGCGTACGCAGTGGTCAATTTCGGGGTTACAAACGCTGTTTTCAAAGTTTTAGTAAGCGTATACACGTAAAATTGCAATTAGGTTCCAATTTATAACATAAAATGAGCCAGCGGAGTTGCTGTGTTGTGAACTGCGAAAAAACATCAAGAAAAAATGAGTGTGAATATAAATTTCCGACTGCTCAATGAAAAATAAATCAAAGAAATAAATGTATAGTCGCAGTGTGAAGGCAAAGGTAAGTAGTATAACCTCCATAGCAATGATAACCAAACTAGAAATAGTAGATTTTTGGAAATTCCTTAGTTTTGTATAAACAATAAAATATCGTATTTAGTTAATATAATTTTAAAAAGTTCATGGTTCAATTCGGTTGAGATGCTTCAAATTTTTGATAATTGTGTAACAAAATCCGTATTTTTTTTTTAATTCACTGGAAATTAAAAATTATTACACGTTACATTTTCAGGATTAACTTCTGTTTAGTCCAATACCTTCGGTTGATCTGAAATTTGGTATACTTGTTTATTACGATGCGCTGATTACGAATATGGCCTTCAAAATACCCGCAAATTGAATTTTCAAGGTCAAATCGATGAAAAATCGATTTTTTCAGAGTTTTTCGTGTTAATTGCGATAAATATTGGTGCTAGAGAAAAATGTTTTAAGTAAAAGTTGTAGGCCATTAAGCAATAGACATTTTTTATCTAATACATTTTTCGTGTAGAACCAGTGGTTTCGGAGATAAATGCGAAAGTTGTTGAAAGTTTGAATATGTTGCCAAGACCATTAGTTTCAATATAAGAATCTATTCACGTACTTACCACGGGAAGATTGGAGTTTGGTCTTGAAAGTGCATTAAATTTTTTTTTGCTTTTATCGTTTTTTTGTACTTTATTGGTGTTTAGATTTTTTTTGGTATTTTTCCGTTTTCACTTTTGCAGTCTTACATATGCGCACGCACACGCACACACACACACAAACGCAGGCGCGCGCGCAGCAGGCAGTCAGGGTGTCTAGTAGTCAGGGAATTCTGGAAAACCGGGAATAGTCATGGAATTTCAACTTTTGGGAAAAGTCAGGGAAAGGTCAGAGAAGTTCGCGATTTTTCGGGAATTGCGTGAATTTTTTTCCAAATAATTTATTTTTCAACTAACCTTTAACTTAAACGTAATTTTTGAACATGCTTATTAGTTCTTGATTTTTTTATCTTTTTCTCAAATTGGTAGGGTGGAGATTCCGCCAGAAACCATTTTCAGGTTGTTGGAAATATGACAAACGATGCGGCTGTAGCTGGCACGTGATTATAGTTGACAGATACGGAAGACAGATGTCGCGATCAGTATTTTCGATCATCGCCGATTCGATAACAAGATTCTCGATCGACAGAATTTGAATTTTCGAATGCCGGGCCTAAACTCGAAGGAAGTCGAGCGATGTATTGATATTTGATCCGATAATACTTAATAAGGAATAAACATTTTTTTTTATTTATTTTTTATTTGTGAAACGATCTTAATGTTTTTAGCCAAATAAAGTTCGATGGCCGATAGTTTCCGATGAATTATATGCTGCAGAAAACAATGAAAACAACAATAATGAATATATAAATGTAAATCGAATATTTTATTCAATAAAGTTATTATCGAATGTACAGGGTAAGTAGCTTAAAGTAAATCATTATTATTATTATTCCCTTAGAGTAAATAAGAATTCGTCAATGAGGCCCAATATGTGCAGCAGCCTAAGTTCGAAGTCGCGCATAGAACTGACACGATGTATAACGATAAAAAATATTGAATTTTTTTGTAATAATTTTTATTGATTAATTTCCATCTATAACTAAAATTTATTGATACACTTTTTTGTTGTCGTCAAAGTAATTTATCACTTAAATTATGCATTATGCAAATGTTTTTTTTTCTAAAAACATATTCTTTTGCTTTATAGATTTAGCATTTAATAACTTGATGGAGCACCTTGAATTTTTTATTGCTATAAAAAAGCCGTATATGGAGAAACGTCTGTAAGGAAAACTCTAAACCTCCGTTCTCGTTCCTCCCTACAACCCGAGTTCAAGTCACCCAATTGCACCTACGCTTTTCTCAGCACTTCTTCTCTACGCTTAGTGGAAGCATCTTGTTTGCGATAGGGCTGACCATTCTGCTTCAGTGTAAGCAGATCGCAGTGCGCTAGTTCAATCAATTCTTTAAGTGCTTCTATAATAACGACGAGGGGCATTAGAAATACTTTTAAAATGGTTGCATGAATTTTAACAATAAATTCGTTAAAGAAATGTCATTGATATGACCAATTATAATAAAAAATTTAAATATTTTATATTGTGTAGACAAACACCTAGTCGAATAACTTGTATTAAAATAATCAGATTTTATAAGAACCCATGAATGCAAAAAATGTAGGTCTTGTTCCTACGCTCTCCTTAAGGAAGTACCCTCGGTAAATCAATTAACAAACAGAAAATTATAAAATTTGTACAGATGTCAAATTCTTTCGAAAAATGAGTCAGTTAAAATTTTGTGACCTTCGGTTGACTTTGTAAAGAGATATGACATAGAAAAAAGATTCAGAACCAGGAAAAAAATTCTATAGAAATAATAAACGAAAAATTGAAAAGTTCAAAAAAATTCAACAATAAAAAACAATCGAAAAAAATTCTGTAAAGAAAAATAAAGATTTTCAAAAAAATTCATAAATATTGAACAAATTGAAAAATGTACTATCCAAGTTACATGCAGTATAAAATTGTATGATATCAATTAGAGGCCAAGTTTTTATTGATAATTTGGAATATTTATTGAACAAATCGGAAACTTTAATTGAAACTCATGATAATTATTTTCAAGAAAAAAGTTAATGAAAAAAAAGTCATAACGGAAGTTACGTGCAGTACTAAAATGTATTATATCAATTCGAGGTCAAGTATTTATCAGTTATTCGAAATATAATCTCCGGCGACAAATGAGCGTTGAGAATCCTTGTCGGGCTCACAACGTTTTATCAAAATTACTAAAAAATTAATGGAAATGAAATCATTAAAAATTCACATGAAAGTCATTCGTTACTTCAACAAGGTACACACTTTAAAGAATCGATTCCCCTACGATTTTCAGGATCCCCTGGTATTATTCACAACATTCAACTTCGATTGGATCGGTACAAATTATGTTCAAATACGTCTTAAACGTACTTGTCCGGCCCATCACTTTTTATTCAAATTGCTCATTCGAAAACAAATCAGGGCTGCTCTAAAATGACAAATATAATAAAATCGATAGAAATAAAAATAATATCTCCAAGTAATTTGAACTTGATTGTTCGCAAGTTCGTATAGCAATATCCACTTCTCATTTTCTTCAGTGAACACATACCATTCGGTAAGAACCAATGAAAATGAGAAATAATCAGGCACATTACAAGAAATTTTCGAACCTACTCAGCCATGCAATGTTTTTTTTCTATAGTCACGTACACATTTTGATAAATACCACTAGTCGAGTACGACACGTGGATTCCTGGAATTTGGAGAAAAATTATTTTGGTGTGAATTCTGATTTCATATGATATAAATAGATTAATCAACTTTATCTTTCATTTTCGTTTCATTTTGACAAGAGCGATTCGAAGGAAAATTATTTTCTCGGGAATTACTGTTCCTTAATATTAACACATGCATTAACTTTGTTTTTGATTTGTTTTCGAATGAGCAATTTGAATAAAAAGTGATGGGCCGGGCAAGTACGTTTAAGACGTATTTGAACATAATTTGTACCGATCCAATCGAAGTTGAATGTTGTGAATAATACCAGGGGATCCTCAAAATCGGAGGGGAATCGATTCTTTATAGCGTGTACCTTGTTGAAGTAACGAATGACTTTCATGTGAATTTTTAATGATTTCATTTCCATTAATTTTTTAGTAATTTTGATAAAACGTTGTGAGCCCGACAAGGATTCTCAACGCTCATTTGTCGCCGGAGATTATATTTCGAATAACTGATAAATACTTGACCTCGAATTGATATAATACATTTTAGTACTGCACGTAACTTCCGTTATGACTTTTTTTTCATTAACTTTTTTCTTGAAAATAATTATCATGAGTTTCAATTAAAGTTTCCGATTTGTTCAATAAATATTCCAAATTATCAATAAAAACTTGGCCTCTAATTGATATCATATATTTTTATACTGCATGTAACTTGGATAGTACATTTTTCAATTTGTTCAATATTTATGAATTTTTTTGAAAATTTTTATTTCTCTTTACAGAATTTTTTTCGATTGTTTTTTATTGTTGAATTTTTTTTGAACTTTTCAATTTTTCATTTATTATTTCTATAGAATTTTTTTCTTGGTTCTGAATCTTTTTTCTATGTCATCCAGAAACAAGGGACCATCAATGTACTTGTCCCAACCTTTTTTTCCCAAGGGGAAGTTTATGGTTTGATATCACGCCTTTTTTCTCAAAAGTTCCTCATTTATGTTATGACGGTTATAGGATTTTAGTTTAAATTTCTATGAATTATTTGCTTAGTACATTTTTATAGATTCCATTCTCATACGAACATTTTTTTATGGGATAATCTTTTTCATGAAATTATCAGCAAATAAGGGACCATCAATGTACTTTTCACAACCTTATTTTCCCTGGGTATGATGTTCGGCTTATAAAGTTGGTTTCCACCATAGAAAATCAATTTTTCGTAAAAATTGTAGTGAAAATATTTCGTCACAAGTCTGCCTTTGAACTTTGGCGATTTTTTTCCTTATACTCTAATATGTTATGCCTATTAGGAACTCAACAGCATGAAGGAATCCGGGATAAGGCCCGAGAAATGAATTTCGGTTTATAATGTTGGTTTCCACGTAAAAGACCAATTTTTCTTCAAAATTGTACTGAAAATATTTCGGCACTGGTTTGGTCTTGGACTTTGGTGATTTTTCTCCTTGTCTTCTAATATGTTTTGTGTAATAGGAACCCAAGAGAGTGAAGAAATGCGTCTCGTGGGCTGTAATATGATTTTCGGCTTATAACGTTGGTTTCCACGACAAAAGATCTATTTTTCGTCAAAATTGTACTGGAAATATTTCGTCACCTGTCTGTCCTTGGCCTTTGGCGATTTTTTCCAAATCTTCATACCAAGAAAGAACTGACGTAAAGATTTCCTTAAAAGAACAGATTTTATTTATCCCTTTTATTCAAAATTCAAATGAAAGATAGATCAAAATCAAGACACGAAAAATCCAACAGATTTGCCCATTTTAAATGTCGCTTTTGCATTCTGAATCTAGAGATTTCATCTCATCCAAAATGTGCCCCCAATGAAATATATTTCCAAAGTTTGCAAGTGGCCGCTGAAGTCCAATTATCCACAGTTTGATAGTTGCTGAAAAAAAGTACCCAAAAACTTCTAACATTTATTATGCCAGAACTCAAAGCAGCAAAAAACTAAGGGAACTTAATTCAACGGAGCAACAGAATTCAACGACGTTTAAGGTACCTGCATTGGTTTTGGAGGAAAACCATTTCAGGACAATTCAGAAATGAATTTAGAAATTCGAAAACTCAGAATAGAGTAGAAAAAGGAAAATTGAAGTATTTAGGAAAGCGGCAGACTTTTGTGATGAATTTTCTAGATTACATGATACGGTTGGAGTAAATGATTTGAATGATTGGCACACATGCTGCAACACAGAAATACCAAAGTTTGGAAGTATTCGCTGTATATCAGTCATATAAACTTCAATATTATTTGAAAAGGAACACTTAAAAGCTTGCCGAACCAAGTTCCATTATATATTACCATAATCAAAGATAAGGGGTGATCCGTCGCATATATATTTATCCACAAAAATTTCAGAGTTCGCAGGTATCTGCTGCAGTTCAATGTATCTGCGCAATGAGCTTCGAAGACAGCAATTTCAAATCTATCATCCATAAATGAGCAACTGAAGACTTTTATAATCAATTTTTTAATTAGAATAACTACACACTATACCAAGACCAGATTTTTTTTTGAAAATCTGATTTATAAAATGTGCAATTCAAGATCATGGTTAGAAACCTCTCGAATCATGTTACCACAATCATATATCATGAAGGAGTAGAAAATCATAGGACACATATTAGGGAACGAATTAATAATATGAATCGATCCGCTGCAAACTGATGGGGTGAAAACAAGGATCGGAGAGGGCAGAGCCAAACTGAATATCAAGCAAAATATGGGGATGTTTAAAAATAATGACAACACAAGATATAAATTAGAAAACATTTATTCAATTAAAGTTACTAATATCATTCTAACAGTTGCGTGTATTTTAGTTTTATTTATTCGTATATATAACCTTGACATATAACCACGCCACTGACGATATATTCGCACTGGACAATATTTCTCGTACTCTGGTTTAATTGAAGGATTATATCAGTTAACACTTATTTCCAATCGAACGAAATAATGAAATCTTGAAAAGTTTCGTTGACATATGCATCGCGCATTTTTTATATTCTTTTTCACACACACATCACAGACTACATTTACGCGGCCGCTTTGATACCGGTTTAATATATCACAAATAACAACATAAATAGTAATCTGCACTTCTTTAGATGATGAAAATTATTTTTTTATTTATCCCGCACGCACTTCGTAATGTCGAAACTCTATTCTTACGATCAAAAACTGACACATGGTTTGTACCCATATATATATGTATATCGATTGATTTATAACTGCTGTTACCAGCTGTGCTGCGCCGTGTGCTACGTTCTGAAGTTGACGTCATATATATTGTACATTCATAGTCAGAACTGAAATGCACATGCTATATGCTTGCGCATGCCATTTTAAACTTTGATGTAATTGGCCCAGGATTTTTTTCATTGCTCATTGGTTGGAACAAGAATATTCTCACCGGGGATTGGTGATCATGGGGGCCAAGGAGCCTATGCTTGCAGCGGTCAGAGTACGCGTATACAGATACGTCGAATCCAGAATGTGTTAGCAACTTTTGCATAATCTTAAGCCCGTGCAAAGTTTTTTCTCAGCAATTACGACACCGATCATGCTGATTTTGGGCTCATTCGACAGAGAACTTCTTAATTAGCTGAAAGTTCAATTTTCAAATCCGTACAGAACTCATGAGTTTCGTAATTAAAGAAAATCGCATGCCAATTTTACCCCCACCACGGCGAATCGTTTTATTCAGAGAAAATATAGTCTCGGCGAGAGCCTCAGGCCAGCAGACGACAGAGCTGTCAATGTACTTGTCCCGAGACTCTACCGAGTCTCTTGATCTATACTTTAATTTGAAGCAGTTAACATAGAGTCTTATGTGAATCTGTGATTCAGACGCACTTTTTAATTTATAACGTTGAAGTTATAACAAACAGATTTTGATAAAATTTGGAGAAGATATAAACGAATGTCCAATGAACATTTTTCTTTTTGGAAAACATGCAAAGCTTGCTTGTGTTCTAAGAAATGACTGGAAATAAGACAAGGTTTTTGAGCAACACGCAAATGTGGCAACACCGCAGAATTGTAGGTTATGGCGCTTCATTCAAATATAAGTTACAGCAACACTTTTGAAACCATCTGAACATGCGCAAATTGAGCCAACGATAGAAACACAGTATTGCAAAAGAAATATTATACATTTGTAACGAACATTTGGTGTGTTTCACGCATCAATTATTTTCGGAAACAATAAAAAATAGAAAATATCAAAAGAAGACACCGTCAATTTAATCATTTTTGAAGTCTTCTTTGAGGTTAGGGATGTTTCTTTTCCCGTACACACTTCGGATTTCTTTACCCACTGATGAAAAACGAAACACGCAGAAGCTGGGTTTCCTATACGCGACTATATACGTAGATTCAATGCTTGTACTTGTACGTGAACACGTACACTAGCCAGGGGCTATGGTGTTGCCGGAATATATACTACGTTACCCATATTGAAGACTAAAACTCTCTGACTCACTACGTACCGAGGGTACTTCGTTAAAGGTCCGATGCCACCGCTCCAATGCATTGTTTGTACATATACGTTTTTTGTACATCGAAAACAGCACAGTTCCTTTCCCATCAATCCAAAATCGCTTGTAGTACGTGCATAAAATCGTTATAAATAAGCTTTAAGTCGGGATAATCATTGGCTAAATCATTGACTATCATGCGAAATGCTTCTGGTATAAAAACTGGGAGCAATAGACTTAGATCCATTAGGCATCGTGCAAATGCGTATGCCTTTTCTATTAATCGAGGACATTGGCGGTTCATACGGGATATCACCGATGTCCTTTGGTGTCGTTTCAACAGGGCCTGCGATTTTTTTTTCCACAAGATATTCTTCATCTTTTATTAACCTATCCTTTCCACATACGAAAATTCTAGAAAAGTTTGGAGTATGTCGAGAAGACATTATAGAAATATTAATTTAGTTTTTACTTGGCTGTGGTGAAATCTACAGCCCTGGCTGTTTACCTGAGGATAAACTATTGAAACCGACTCAAAATCCGTTATAACCCGATATGATTCGAATGCCGGTAATGCCAGCTTAATGCATTTGAGAATGGCCACGTAGGCCCTTTCATTCTTTCTGCTCATTAATGAAAAAGCTATAGGGAAATACTGAAAAACATGAAAGTCGTGCAATGCCGTTAATGTGAAAGAGATATAATGTGGAAGGGAATCCTTCTCCTCACTGGACATTTTCGAAAAAGGTTAAATTTCTTATTCACTTTATTGGATGATTAATGGGCAATTTTATCAGAGATAAATTTGCAGCAGAATACTCAGTAAACATAAAACTTATGTAACAAGCCTACGGATGGTTTATTTTCGATCGTGCTAATGTATGATTAGAAAATTTCACATTGCTTTAAATTTCCCCCATATATATAACGAAAAAGTTTGCAATATTGAACCCAATTATTACCGAATGCGATCAAAATGAAAGGGTGTATTATCGAAATAATATGTAATAAGTACGATTAACTAGGATGAAAACCATTTATCTGGTATTACATGGAAATATTTAGCGTAGATAAGTCCGAAAGTTATGAAACGTTAAATTCATCTGATGTTGGTATTCAACCATAATTGTCAAGAGTTGGTATAGTCCCTTGACGTTGGGTACAACGTCAAACGTTCCATCAATTAATGCATTAGTCGCACCATTCAGTTCTTCAGCGAATGTGGAACAGAGCAGTACGGTGTGCGATTCAACGTTTGTTGAGTCGTCATTAATTAAGCATGGTGAGCGAATTTCAACACCCAATGCCTCAATGGTATGCTTTGAAATAATAATTTCACCAGTGGCAGTTTACCCAAATGACTTTGTGTAAGTTAATTTTTGAATCCACATAAAACTTTGCAGGCACTGTGGTATTTCATAATTATTTTTTGGAAGGGCGGTTTGGGGATTTCTGCGCCAATTCATCATGCAGTATTTCATTTTGGGGTAATCCTCCCATTGTGCTCCGATTTCATTCCTTCGATAAAAATGATGGAGATCGTGGATTGTGCAAACTATTTGTAATATATCTATAGAACACTTCAAAAATTTTTGAATAATTGATATTTCTTTTTTACACTTATATTGATTTTTTTTTAACTGACTATGAACTTTGAAAGATGTAAGGAAGGGATTAAATTTGTGGTACACGAAATGGAAATTCATAATGATAGAATATATAATTTTGAGAACCGTTATTTATTGATACCGTAAGCCTATCTTTTCATAAATCTGTGCGCATCGTTTAAATTCAATTTATTTTGTAAAAATTTTTTAAACCGTTTTTCCGATCAAAATTACAATAGCATAGCTCACACAGAAAAAAGGGGGAAAAATACGTAACATTTTTTTATATGAATCAATTGAACGGTGAGCAGTCTATGTCGAAATTAAAAATACTTTTCTTCGCACTCATCGCGACTCAGTAAGTAAAACTTACTGCTTTGAAGCACTCAATCAGTTATGCGAGTGGAGAATCAATTCGAAGAGAGCGGTGTTATATTTTTATAGGGGAGCTTTATATTTTGGGAAATCGAAATTTGCATCTATTTTGTAAAATAAAAAAGAAATACAAATAATTTTTATATTACTACGAAATCACAAAGCTACGAAAAACTTACTACGAAAAAACACAAAGCTCTCTTCTTTGAACTGTCAGAAGAAATTGAGAAATTGAAGATTCAATAACTCTCTGAAAAATTTCAGTTTACGAAAAATAACAGCTGTGAAGATTACATTAACCTTTCCCTTAGAGAGAATTGATGTGAGAACAAATGTTTAATTTGAACCTAATGCTCCAATAAAAAATTATAACTCGTTATTTTATATTTTTCCGGAATCTGTAGTGTTTTATGATTTTTTTTTCAATAATTCACATAACGAGAACTCGTGATCTTATAAAAGCAATTGTCATATAAAAAAAATGCGAACGGTTCACGATATGAATACGATTTCTCAAAGTTCTTCCAGACACTTTGAAATAAGTCTTCTTTTATAAGTGTTGTTGATGAATTATCATTTTACATACAAAAATCGTATTTCTTTTGATAAAATATATAATATTATTGGAAGGTGAAAGAGCCACCAGGAAAATTAATTTATGGATTAATAAATAGGATTATATAATTAAATCCATCTTATTACTAACTCTTTAGCTGCTGCGTTCCAGAAATTTTTCAGCCTTCCTAGTTCCGTTGTCGTTTTTTTGTACAATTCTTCACGAAATTGTGCTCGCTCCATATGAAACGGCTCAATACAATTCATTGTATGATCATGGGTCAAAATGAAACGTTCTGAAACTTCGAAAAGTTTTCCTTTCCCTTTACAGTTTAACGAACTGTATTTGCATCGCAGCCAACTGAGGACAATAGATATAATCAAGAGAACAGTAAATCATCCTATTTATTAATTTTAATTAATATTAATTAATTTATAAATTATTTATTATTTTCCCTGACTACAAAATCTTACTAAAAACGGTTAATTTTTGTTGAAAACATCTGCTTATTTATTATTATAGAGGAGTATAAATGTGTTTGTATATATTGTTGAGCAGAAATATATTATTGTAATAATTTTAGGTATACAACTTACTGATAAGCTTCTCCTTCTCCGCCATCCTTTTTTGTAGGTGTATATTTCTCATGACTGTAGTATCTATAATTACCAATAATGGTTCTTGTCACTTTGTACGGGTTTTTTACAAACTGTAGCCTATTTCTCTGAGGGAGAAAGTTATGTGGTTGACTCTTTCCACTGCACGAGGTTCAATATTTCTTCCCGCATTATTCGACCCATTTATATTCGTTATCCTCAACAATTACCAGGTTTTTCACAATGTTTTCCCCAAGCTAACAAGCAAGAACAACAACTATGATTATGAAGTTGAGAGTTTGTGATTAAACAGATGACATCGCCAAAAAAATGAACATCTATATGAGAAAAAACAAAATGCGAGCAGCATCGATTGGCCTTGCATCTTACGCAAAAAAATAAATCAATATCAATAGTGGCATTTGTGTTTTCTCTCAAAAAGAAAAGTATTTTTTTTTCAACGAGAATCATGACATTCAAATGAACGAGAAGGATTAGGTGGAGGACCACGATAATTGTATTGTAGAAAATAGAGGAATTGAATTTCCCAGATTAATTGCTGGCAAAGAAACGGCTGCGGAGGATTTTACTGCAAAAGGATCAAGGAGGATATTGCTCATAATCTCAACAGTGAGGTAAGTTTTTTTTTCAGATTGGAACATAGACGTTGCAATTTTTTTTCACATAAAATTATATTTATTACTCCCAACTAATGTTTTTTCTTCATCTTTGATAATTTATTTTCAAATATCGCGTGTACTTTCTGAAATAAGTATGTTCAATGGTGTAAAAAATACTTGATTGAATTGATTTTGAAACAATTATCCGGTCGAAAACGGCAGTGTTTAGCAATTATCATTCTGCCTTTAGATTCCCTGTTAAAAAAAGCTCTTTGCTATAAAATATCCTTTTAGTTATATCCATTGAAAAATCCATTAAAAAGATTAAAATCGTTATTATTTTGTATGATTTCAGATGTATATTTGCGCCTTATGTTCAGCTCCTGTTCTGATTTCGGCAGCTACAGACCATGAGTGTTTCCAAGGGTTTTGCAAGATTTTAGTTGATGGCGAACACCTTTATCCCGTGTGACGTTGTAGCAGAGCCGCAACGCCCCGCGTCGTGGTGGAATCCACCACACCGCTCACTCACTTTTGAAGCGTCTAAAAATCACTATATTTTTCTGCCATAAGTTCTTCGGCCGCTTTGGGACTCGCTCGCAATCGTCTACGTATGAAATTCATCGGACTGCCATCCCCCCTTCCCCCTGAACGAGAGCCCCGTCGAGTCCTCTGTCCCAAGCAATCCCCTCCCACTTATAAAAAGCCCTTTCCTCGAATCCCGAGAGGCTAAAACATCGGATACAGGCTATGAGAACCGAGTCAAGGGACCGATCACCATCATCGAACATCTTCTCGAGGAGGAATTGTCTCCAACTCGAGAAAATCATCGCACGGGTTCCCTGGCGTCGAGGTTCCGAGCTAGAGCAGAATTAACACCGGCCGGTACGCATCAGCCCCACTGTTATCACCAATTCGTCAACCGAAAATTCGCGCGCAAAGCCGAGCTACGTCCAGGCGGCGCCATCGATCAAGTCGGCTGATAACAGCGCCGTGCCGTCAAGTCATCAATCGCCAATCGATAGCCCTCGTCGTTAGCCCTTTTCCTTCCTCACCCTCCCTCGTCGCCGAGTTGCTACTCCTGCGCGCGATAAAGGAGTCCGATTGGATGATCATCGGCGCGCGCAAGGATCTCTAATCGATTATTTATGCGCCACGAGGAAAAACGACGAGCGAGCACAGAGATCGAACACTTCCATCACGACCCTGGCGTGCGTGCCACGGCCCAGTTCCCCGTATTTTCCACATTACGAATAGTTTTTCGTTCGACCCCAGTTATTCTGTTTCAACGACCACCGGCTTGATCTTGGAGACCATCGCCGTAATCCCGGATAACATCTGCGTGCGAAGAATCGTAAGGCGTATTATCAGACCGCCAAGTAAATCGTTTTCACTCTCCTGACTCCGCGACGAAAACACGTGGTCGTTCCGCCATTTTCGTCGTGGATCGCGTCTCAATCTCGCCGGTCATCCTTTTGCGATCTAGAGTCGCGGTAGTGACTCAAAGACAAGTACATTTATGACGTCGCTACCAGAGACTCTTTACAGGAGCCATCGCTTTTCTACTTGTTTCGAAAATTTCTTTCTTCAATAAAAAAATAATCACAGAATTTCATAGGATATTTCAACTTGACGTATTTTTTATTTATTTTTTTCTATCGATTGCGACCTCTTGCAATAACTCTGTAGCTTAACGCATTTGAAAGATATTAATTATTATTTTTTTAATTTCATCAGAAAATTGTGCATTTTTTCGCACACATTTTTGATGTCTATTATTGTTTCAAGAACTAGGGATATATGGTTCCAAACATATTTTGTATACATATATATTTCCGTGTCTGACATTTCTATTATGTGCATGAAATAATGAGGTTGGAACGCTGTCAGTGTCCAAGTTGACCTAACATCGTGACCATGGATGACACCTGTATATATTGTGATCGTGATCGTGATGTGAAAGCTCACTGATTTTAGTGCTCAGTTACTGTGTTAGTGGTATTTTAATTCAATAATCAATTAATAATCATACATTTTTTATATACTATAGATATCGTGAGCATGATGTCGTGTTAGTGGTGTTTTAAACTCAAATTCGAATTCTATTTTTTTGAGAAGTGCTGGTGAGAATGCGGATGTGAAATTGTACTTAGGTCGACGGCTCCATGGTTTTCGATGTCTAGGACGACGGATTCATGGTTTTTGATGTCTAGGTCGACGGCTTCATGGTTTTTGATGTCTAGGTATATTTCTCCATAGTTTTCGATGTCCAAGTATATTGCTCCATGGTTTTCGATGTCTAGGTATACTTTGTGACGTGACATTTTGCCCCGCCACTCGTACGAATTGTGTCGACCAGTGGACCGGGTTTACGGTCCATTTTCCACGACCTTTCGACTCGTCGGGTGTTGGTCGGAGCCGGACTCATTATTGCGTAATTATTGTATTAAGTTCGAAAAACCGCCTACATCACCGATTTGAGAGATTTTAGTTAGTTTTAGCTACCTGTTACCTACGTGGCAGGAAGAGAGAGAATTTCGTTGTCTATTTTTGAGTTTAATCTGACGTTTATTTACAGAGAATTTCGTTGTCTATTTTTGGATTTAATCTGACGTTTATTTAAAGTAAAATTTCATTGTCGTTTTGGGATATTTGGTGTCGCCTCCGCGACTGGGTTTGCGAACCGTCTTTTATTGTGACGATGCTTTGCTGTTGTTCGACCCGATCTCGTTCGCGAGAAACACCCTCCCACACCGTCTTCGAGTTGCGAACATCAGTCTCGACCAGTGGACGGCTGAGAGGACACGCTGGCATAGGCCATTCGTTGAACGCCGCCCGTGCCTCTCCCGCTGCAGTAACCGAGAGTTACACCGTCCGCTACACCGTAAATTCGGGTGCCACGGTCCGTGCGATACGGCGCCTCGTCAGGTGGGATTCGGGGGAGTTTTCTGGAGCCAAGGTGCTGTTTTGCCTGGTGGTTTTTGTCGTGGGCCCACCATGACTTCTAGACGTCCGAAGTCATGAGGGAGGCCTCCCCTCGGTCCTTCAGAGCTGCCCGCCGGATCCCCAAGAGGAAAGGCACTCGAATCACGGCAATTAAGTCGGGAGGAATGTTTCAAACGGACGGGAGAGGTAAGAGCAACAGGGAGGCAAATTACCGACGTGGCGCTTCTTAATTTGAAGTCCCGCGAAAGCGTGAACTACGAGCCTATGCTCTGGCTCGCGCCTAGCGTGTGAGCGCTGCGGTTCGCGGGCCTAGTGGTGGGGATGGCGCCGAATATTGAGGACCACTCGTTCGCACAATGAGTCTTGTTCCGATCACCTCACCGGCGAGTCAGAAGCCCGAGTCTGCAGTCATCTAGGCTTCTTTTGTCTTTTCTTCGGGTGCGACGAGTGATCTCCTCGGTAAGCCCACTACTCTTTCTCCCCGGGTTCTTTGGTAGAATTGAGCGTATTGTTTCGGAATTTAGTTCCGGTTTTCTTTGAGTTTTGTTGCCTGGTGGCCTTTTCTTTGAGGGAGATCTGTGTGGCGAAGTGGCGAGCGAGATTGCGGCCGCTACTTCCCAATCTCCATTATTTTTCGTGTAGTTTATTGAGACGCTCAACTCTATCAGAGGATCCACTCTTAATCTGGTTCAATGCATTATTATCTGATTTCGAAGATAGTCTGAACGATTATTCGTTCGAGTTTTGATAAAGCGCTGAATATTACGCGCAGTACAGTTTGAGTTCTCTTTTGTCTCTCTCTCCCTGCACATGTCGAGAGCCCTAGCGAGCGCGCTAGCCGCGCGATGTTTTCGTTGTGTCTCTCTCTTTCTCATTGTCGCGTTCGGGATGTACGGCGGTTATTCAAGGCATTATTTTTCAGTATTTTTCTCCCGTTTCTTTTATATGGCGCATTCTTTCGTACCTGCTATTGTATTATTTCGTGTCTCACGATCGACGTCTTCTCTGTTACCTCTTTTGAAGTATTCTATTGTAAAATTGCGTTATTTTCCGTCGTCGATCATAATTTCGCCTCTCTTTTGTCTTTCGCGTTGCGTCCGTGCATTGTCCAAAATCGCGGACTTCTATCTTTTGTGATTTCTGTCGCCGTATGGTAGGTTAGCTCGCGGATGAGTTGTTGGGTAGTAAATTACCAGGTGTCGATTACCTTTTGCCTTTGCGCTACTTACGACACCCGCGTAATCTACCTGGAATTGTCTCGCCGTGGTCACTTTGCTGCCTACCCTGCCTTAGTGACCAATGCGTTACAATTTCCGCCATAGCAGTTACCTATTACCTATTACCTATTGCCTGTAGTTACCTTGCGAACTCGGGTAGGTCGTTGGCGACGTTTAGTTAACTACTTGTAAACAGGGCCAACGCGATGGCGAATTAAAATTACTATTTCTCCAAATTATTATCTTGTTCCGTTTAACTGGCGAACCTAAACTATCGTTTCCTAAAATATTATGTTGTTGAACATTACTTGGCGATCTCGTATTTCTCTCCTGTATAATTTGTTTTCCGCTAAAAATTGTGAATAAATGACGCATACTGTTTCGAATTTTATATTTTGCTGTGGGCTATTTCTTTTGTGTTTCGTGACCGCTACTTTGCCCCCAAGGATCCCCCCCTCTACCTTTTGTATCTCAGATGAGCTGAGTAGTCGGACCGTCCTCGGTCACTCGCTCCCCTCGTGCACTCTAGACTTTAATTTTGCGTTGCGTTACCATCACGAGAATTGACGAAAATCAAGTCGATTAATTCGACGGTACTTGGTACCTGGCGCCCAGTTCATTCTCGTAGCCGGAGAGCAGCGCGAGGCGAGGTGAGTGAGCCGAGAAGGGACAGATCGTACCTTCCCGGGAAAATCTTGTTACAAATGGCGCCCAACGTGGGGCCCGAAAAGTAGCAGCTTATTAGAGTTTCGCGAATTTTAATGCCGATCTTTGATTTGAGTTCTTTCGTTTTCGTTGTAATTAATTTTCTCTACCGGTTACGCCGAAAATCCGTACCGCTCGCGTCGAGAAATTTCGAGTGAACTTGGCGTGTGCTTGTATTTTTTTTTTCCTTTTTCGAGCGATAGCGAGTCCTCGACGTGCTGGGAGAGGATGAGAGATTTATAGAGTATTTTTCTTTCTAGCTATTGTGATTATGTCGTATTATATTGTGTTTAGCGGACGCTCCCGAGAACAGAGGCGTGGTATATTGCGGTGTGACCAAATAAAATTTGTTTTTCCCTTTTACCTCTCGTATGACTGCGAGATAATTTCTGACGAAATATTATTCCAATTTCGTTTATACGCGCTTTGTGGTGACGTGGTACTATACTGGCAATATTAACTTTCTTGCCCTATTTACATTTTTTTCTCCTTATCGCTTTCGCCTCAGTTGACTCTATTGTTCCGCTTAACCCATGTTATATTTGAATATCGTGCCTCTTAGCTGTAAGAAATTTCGTTTATTTCTTGTGCCTGTTATGATATCTTGTGCCTTCTCCTAATCCTTTATGTCATCGGTGAATACTATTGCCTGGCCGAACTGGCCGAATTATTTTGAATTGGACTCGATCGGTTATCCCGTACCTTTGCCTCGCGTAAGAGGGCATAAGACCAATGCGTCGAGCGCGTACGACGTTGGCAGTTAGCCCCAAAAATATAGACACTTCCCCCGACCGAGGGCATAAGACCGACATCTCGAACTCGCGCCGCTGAAGCGTACGAGGTTGGCAGAGAGCCCCGAAAACGTAAACAGAGTCTCCATTGTTCGGTTTAGAAGACTCGAAACCACTCACGCGTGAGCCATAAACAGTAACGGGAGATTATTTCGATATTCGTTCGCTTCCCGCAAATCGTTAATCCCGTATTTACTTCGACAGGAACGAGTTTCGAAAAACAATTTTTTTTGGGAATCGGGTGATCCCCCGTCGCCCCTACTTATCACCCCAGGACGGAGGGAGCGGGGAGTCCGCTGAGTGACTCGTAAGGCGCAATCATTCCTCGAGTATTCGCGTTAGCAAACGGTGCACCTTGCGATCGATCCCCGGCGTTAATTCGGCTACTCGCATTACTATTATCATTTCGTCGTGTTAAAATATCGCGTTTAAATACTAATTCTTAGATCCGTATCGATATCAATTTCGAATTACGTCGTGTATCATTTCCCCGGGCGTGCTACGCCGCAAGTAAATATTCCGATCAAACCATTTCCTCTTGTTTGGATTTACTGAGAGTTCGAATAAGAGTCAGCCATTATCGAATTACTTTTTTGAATTTTTTTCGTTTTGACGAACCTGAATATTACGTGAAATTCTTTGACGTAATCAGGCGTCTTTATTGTTTTCTCTCCGACGAATTCGATTTCTTACCTTTTACCTGGCGGAGATGAATCCTTACCTACTACCTTTCGAATTTGGATTCATTCAAATTTGAACTATCTTCGGATTCAAACTCTCGCTTATTCTCTTCGGAATCGAATTCTTGCCCAGTACCTTATTGACTAATTCGAATTCTTACCTATTACCTTCGGACTCGAGTTCTTACCTACCAAATCGGACTCGAGGCCGTGCTTACCGGATTCGAATTTTTCAGTCCTGTCTTTACGATTTATTGTTTTTTCGTTTGGTTACCTCCACGCTTCCTAATTACCTGGCGAATTTGAATTCTTACCTACCAATTACCTATTCTCTTGAATTCAAATTCTCTCCATCTTTGACGTTTAAAAATTTTTTTTTGATATTTGATTTCTTTTCTCGTACGCTGCGCTGACTCGAACTCTCGTATTTAACCATTCAGAATAACTTTTGGGATAGCGCCTCGATAGCTCGCGCTCACATCATTCGCCGAATTTCAACACTCGGGTCGCGGGCGCTATTATTCGTCTCGAGCTTATCTTTCGCGCAATTCGGGCGTACTCGGCCGGTAATTTCCGCGTTTACGACCAGACCTACGCCCCGGTCTCCGAGAAGGTCAATGCCGTGCAGAAAACCCCGAATGAGCCTCGAAAGCCGCGTAAGACGCCTCCTACAACCACCAGTTCACCGTCACGAAAGTCAAACGCGACCACGGAACCTCTCAATTCACTGAATCCGTTTCTCGACCCCAATTTTTCCAACGCGGGAAACGCCACATCGAACTCACGACCAACGACTTGTTGGAATTGCGGAAAACCGGGCCACCGTTTCAATTCTTGTGGAGAACCGCGAATCACATTTTGTTACCGTTGCGGACGAAAAGGCCAAAGATCCAACGAATGCCCTTGCGCAGGGCACCGGTAAGAGCTATTCCGGAAGCAGAACCCGACTCTGCCGACATAGCGAATTACCTATTATCTTCACGCGTTCGAACGACGCGCTACCCAGCCACCTACCTATTACCTTCACGCGCTCGAACGATGCGCTGCCTCCCGAATTACCTATTACCTTTTCGTGTAGTGTCGACAATGGCACCGTGCCTGGCGGATCGGTTTAAAAACGTTCGCGTAAGGTCGATTCGTCACCTCGCGAAATACCGCCCGGTCCGCCGCGTTTCGTCCCGGAATTCTCCCGAATTGTCTACCCCCTTTCGCGTACTAATGACGTGTTACCCGGGGAACCATTCGTTCTCTTCTCTCTATCGGGACCCAGTGCTATACACCGGTGAAGACCGTCACCGAAAGAACGACAAGCATCCATTCCGTCCCCCGGTACTGACACGATTCCCATCCACCCCGCCTTCCTCATCATTGAACTCGTGTGTTTCATTGCTTAACGCTTACTCGTTGGGTCTGGTTTATTTGTGATTCACAGCTACCTCTTTGCTTTTGGCCTTGCACTACCTTGCGCGTTACCTTAGTACCTTTTTTTTTTTTTGCCTTGTACCTTTCGCGGGAACCTCCCCGACGTTCCTACGCGCCACTACCTGTTCCCTGAATCTCTACCAACGGGTTACCCACGAGAAGCTAGTGGAATCAGTTCGGCGGGTCGGGACATGAGGACTAGTCGTTCGTCTACCCGCAACCACCGCATGGAAATCTCATCATCGTCAGAAGACGAGAACGACCGAACAACCGGCTCTAACTCCTTTCCCTTGGTGGATTTGGGTAGCGCGTCAGAGGAGGAGTTACTGAGAGATTCGGACTCGGAACCGTCACCACCGTCAACCCCGAGAGCCAGACGTCACCGAGCGCGCGGCGCCTCACCTCCAATATCTCCACGGGATCGGTCACCCCGATCGCCGCGGCGTGGACAAGCCGCGTCACGCGAAGCCTCTCCGGCTCCACGGGAACCAATGCCACCACCTCGTCAAGCCCCGCCGTCGCAACAACAATACTCCGACGCGATGGGCCTGGTGGACGACTTAATAGACGCCATGGAGGGTCAGGATTTTCTAGGGATAGACGGCAACCCCCTCTTCGATACCATGCGACCGTACTCCAATTTATTGGCCGCATGTGAGTTCGTGAGACCGGGATTCTTGGAAGCCTTGGTGAACTTAGTTCGGGCCCTAACGCACCGCTCGACGGGATTTTGCCCGATCCACGAGGGCCTGCGAAATCCGCGCTCTATGGGATCCTCCGCCACCATCAGAGAATTCCCGGCCACACGGGAAGCAGCCTCGCAGACAACATTACGAGCGACACGGGACGCCGAATCTCAAACGGAGACAGGAGATCTCCTCCGCGACGCGGTGGAACGCTTGATGGTCACTTCGTTAAGACCCACCATCGAACAGGCGCTACGAGCAACGGTAGCAAGCACTGGAGCCGACCCGGCCCTCCAGCCGGATCCAAGACGCGCACCCGAAGTCACCGTGGGACCGGAGGTCGCAACGTCGTCGGCTTCTACATCTCAAGCCACACCAACTACCAGCACTCCTCAAGCGCCCACGCTGAGCACCTCATCGGTTCCATCCACCAACGAAGCCAGTGACGTTCCTGGGGCACACTTTGGTCGGTGTTACAACTGTGGGAGCACAGGTCATCGTCGCCAAGCGTGCAATCAGCCACCGAGAGTGTTTTGTTTTAAATGTGGCAAGCTAAACGTCACTGTCCGGACCTGCCCTTCGCACGGAGCGCTATACGCGGAAGAAGGACGACGTCGGAAGGAACGACGATAAGGGCCATTCCTTCCCACCCAAAGAAAAAGATTACTTTGTTCCTAAATTTATCTTAAAGTTCCTACCGTTAGTGTTTAATGAGCTGATTACGCATAAGTAGTTCTGGCGATATCACCTAGGGTGACGGAGAATTATCGTTTCGTTTTGCCTTGTTTCTCCCGCCTACCTACTACCTTTAACCAAGAAATTTCTTTTTCCTTATGCATAGAACACTGCCAGCTTGCCTGCCGTACGGCTACCCTGCCTTTTGCCTTAATGTCATCATTACAATGTTTAAGCGATATAGTTTTGACGACTGAGTGCTAGAGTATAAAACATTTTTCTTACTTTGGAGAATCATTATATTTTTTGTTGTTACAACGTTTTCTATTACTTGATTGTAGTATTTGGGCCTAGGAGACCCTTCGGGGCAGAAAAGTTTTGTTTTTTTGTTTGTTTATCTTTCGGTTACCTGTAACCGGCCTAGTCCCTTCTACCTATCGTTTTGTGTCTAAGTTCCGATCAGTAGTACCTGTCGTACCCACGAAGTGCCATCTCGTTTAGTTTGTTATTCCTGTCACTGAATTTTGTTTTGCCTTTTCCTTTGGTGCCTTCTGCCGGAAACTCCGGGAACCGTTGTAAGTCGGCCAATAAGCCAAATTGTAGTGAAATTTCGTTTGAAGACAAGTTTATTAAACTTAGTAACGTTTGTAAAATTTTGCTCTTGTCATTGTATCACACCCTAGCCCTCCCTGTACCGTCTTCGTGGAGCAGTCCGCTATTATCTTCTTTGGATCAAATTTGGAGTTAGTTTGAGCCTCTGTTGGCTGAAAATTTCGTGTCTTTTATTTGGAGATCAGCATTTCAGCTGGAGTCTTTATGTCGTATTGAGTTTTACTTTGTCGTTTAATGGACCAAATTGAGATGGAGACGGAGCACGCTACGGCGTGGTGGACTGGTAAAATCTGGGCTCCGAGTATGGCGAGCCGAGGAGCTAACTCTGTTTCAGACCAGCCGCACTTGGCCAATTCGGAAAGCCGGGAGACACATTCGTGCGAGTGGGCATCAAGAAGAGTCACCCGAAGGATGCGCAACATCGCCAACCACCCATTGCCGACATCGTCGAGCGTCGTCCATCACCAAGCCAAACAAATTCTGGGGTGGGGGTTTGTGACGTGACATTTTGCCCCGCCACTCGTACGAATTGTGTCGACCAGTGGACCGGGTTTACGGTCCATTTTCCACGACCTTTCGACTCGTCGGGTGTTGGTCGGAGCCGGACTCATTATTGCGTAATTATTGTATTAAGTTCGAAAAACCGCCTACATCACCGATTTGAGAGATTTTAGTTAGTTTTAGCTACCTGTTACCTACGTGGCAGGAAGAGAGAGAATTTCGTTGTCTATTTTTGAGTTTAATCTGACGTTTATTTACAGAGAATTTCGTTGTCTATTTTTGGATTTAATCTGACGTTTATTTAAAGTAAAATTTCATTGTCGTTTTGGGATATTTGGTGTCGCCTCCGCGACTGGGTTTGCGAACCGTCTTTTATTGTGACGATGCTTTGCTGTTGTTCGACCCGATCTCGTTCGCGAGAAACACCCTCCCACACCGTCTTCGAGTTGCGAACATCAGTCTCGACCAGTGGACGGCTGAGAGGACACGCTGGCATAGGCCATTCGTTGAACGCCGCCCGTGCCTCTCCCGCTGCAGTAACCGAGAGTTACACCGTCCGCTACACCGTAAATTCGGGTGCCACGGTCCGTGCGATACGGCGCCTCGTCAGGTGGGATTCGGGGGAGTTTTCTGGAGCCAAGGTGCTGTTTTGCCTGGTGGTTTTTGTCGTGGGCCCACCATGACTTCTAGACGTCCGAAGTCATGAGGGAGGCCTCCCCTCGGTCCTTCAGAGCTGCCCGCCGGATCCCCAAGAGGAAAGGCACTCGAATCACGGCAATTAAGTCGGGAGGAATGTTTCAAACGGACGGGAGAGGTAAGAGCAACAGGGAGGCAAATTACCGACGTGGCGCTTCTTAATTTGAAGTCCCGCGAAAGCGTGAACTACGAGCCTATGCTCTGGCTCGCGCCTAGCGTGTGAGCGCTGCGGTTCGCGGGCCTAGTGGTGGGGATGGCGCCGAATATTGAGGACCACTCGTTCGCACAATGAGTCTTGTTCCGATCACCTCACCGGCGAGTCAGAAGCCCGAGTCTGCAGTCATCTAGGCCTCTTTTGTCTTTTCTTCGGGTGCGACGAGTGATCTCCTCGGTAAGCCCACTACTCTTTCTCCCCGGGTTCTTTGGTAGAATTGAGCGTATTGTTTCGGAATTTAGTTCCGGTTTTCTTTGAGTTTTGTTGCCTGGTGGCCTTTTCTTTGAGGGAGATCTGTGTGGCGAAGTGGCGAGCGAGATTGCGGCCGCTACTTCCCAATCTCCATTATTTTTCGTGTAGTTTATTGAGACGCTCAACTCTATCAGAGGATCCACTCTTAATCTGGTTCAATGCATTATTATCTGATTTCGAAGATAGTCTGAACGATTATTCGTTCGAGTTTTGATAAAGCGCTGAATATTACGCGCAGTACAGTTTGAGTTCTCTTTTGTCTCTCTCTCCCTGCACATGTCGAGAGCCCTAGCGAGCGCGCTAGCCGCGCGATGTTTTCGTTGTGTCTCTCTCTTTCTCATTGTCGCGTTCGGGATGTACGGCGGTTATTCAAGGCATTATTTTTCAGTATTTTTCTCCCGTTTCTTTTATATGGCGCATTCTTTCGTACCTGCTATTGTATTATTTCGTGTCTCACGATCGACGTCTTCTCTGTTACCTCTTTTGAAGTATTCTATTGTAAAATTGCGTTATTTTCCGTCGTCGATCATAATTTCGCCTCTCTTTTGTCTTTCGCGTTGCGTCCGTGCATTGTCCAAAATCGCGGACTTCTATCTTTTGTGATTTCTGTCGCCGTATGGTAGGTTAGCTCGCGGATGAGTTGTTGGGTAGTAAATTACCAGGTGTCGATTACCTTTTGCCTTTGCGCTACTTACGACACCCGCGTAATCTACCTGGAATTGTCTCGCCGTGGTCACTTTGCTGCCTACCCTGCCTTAGTGACCAATGCGTTACAATTTCCGCCATAGCAGTTACCTATTACCTATTACCTATTGCCTGTAGTTACCTTGCGAACTCGGGTAGGTCGTTGGCGACGTTTAGTTAACTACTTGTAAACAGGGCCAACGCGATGGCGAATTAAAATTACTATTTCTCCAAATTATTATCTTGTTCCGTTTAACTGGCGAACCTAAACTATCGTTTCCTAAAATATTATGTTGTTGAACATTACTTGGCGATCTCGTATTTCTCTCCTGTATAATTTGTTTTCCGCTAAAAATTGTGAATAAATGACGCATACTGTTTCGAATTTTATATTTTGCTGTGGGCTATTTCTTTTGTGTTTCGTGACCGCTACTTTGCCCCCAAGGATCCCCCCCTCTACCTTTTGTATCTCAGATGAGCTGAGTAGTCGGACCGTCCTCGGTCACTCGCTCCCCTCGTGCACTCTAGACTTTAATTTTGCGTTGCGTTACCATCACGAGAATTGACGAAAATCAAGTCGATTAATTCGACGGTACTTGGTACCTGGCGCCCAGTTCATTCTCGTAGCCGGAGAGCAGCGCGAGGCGAGGTGAGTGAGCCGAGAAGGGACAGATCGTACCTTCCCGGGAAAATCTTGTTACAACTTCTCCATGGTTTTCGAAGTCCAGGCATATTGTTCCATAGTTTTCGATGTCTAGGTATATTTCTCCATGGTTCTCCATGTCTAGGTCGACGGGTCCATGGTTTCCGATGTCTAGGTAGACGGCTTCATGGTTTTCGATGTCTAGGTATATTTCTCCATGATTTTCGATATTTAGGCATATTTCTCCATGGTTTCCGATGTCTAGGTCGACGGCTACATGGTTTTCAATGTCTAGATATATTTCTCCATGGTTTTTGATGTCTAGGCATATTTCTCCATGGTTTTCGATGTCTAGGTATATTTCTCCATGGTTTTCAATGTCTAGATCGACAAGTACATGTTTCCCATGTCTAGGTCGACGGATTCATGGTTTTCCAGGTCTAGGTCCGTGGCTCCATTGTTTTCGATGTCAAAGCAGATATCAGCCCCAATAATTTTTTTGCCACAAATTTTGATAGTTATTATTAATTGTCCGAAAATTAGAATCACGAAGAACATTATTGTTATTTACTTGAAAAAGTAGTAATTGGACAGGGGGTATTGCAAAATGCTTGAGAATTTGGAAGTTACCGTTAGTCGATTCTCAATTGATTGAACAGTTTAAGTTTGTGGAAATAAAATGATCAATTATGGAAATTATTGGCAACTAATGAAAAATGTATTGCCAATTGACGGAAATTTTCCAATTGATGGAGAATGTTTTGCCAAATGACGTAAATTTGTCCATTAAATAAAAAGTATTGGTCAACCGATGAAAACCAGATCGTTCTTCGTCAATTCGCCCACAATGTTGTTAAATGATTATATATTTATCGATAATGAGCGATACAATTTAGATATGGAATACGATAGATTGATGGAGATCGGGGGTTTTTGGGGCTGCTGAGCGCAATTCCAGTATCAGATTTCCTAGATTTTGAAAATTCAAAATGGCGGATCTAATATTCCAAACCACTTTTTGAAAAATTGATCCAACTGGCCTGAAACTTGTTATTTAGAGGTTTTTGGTGTCGCTGAGCACGAATCTGCCGCCGACTTTTCTAAATTTCAAAAATTCGAAGTGATGAATCTGATATTTCGAACGATTTCTTGAACAACCATGCAATTGGCCCGAAACTTGTTACTGAAAGGTTTCCGGGGTTGCTGAGCAGAAATCTAATGTCGAAAGTTTAAAATTTCAAAAATTTAAAGTGTCAAATATAATATCTTGAAGAGAGGCAGTGGTTCAGTGGTAACGGGCCCGGCTCCCACCCAGCGAGCCTGGGTTTGATTCCCGCCAGTAGCCATCTTGCATCCGTGGCGTTCACATCGTGCAGAGCATTACCGTCCAAGTAATTCTTCGTATCATACCACAATAGTGCAGTGCACCATCCTTATATCACGCTAGTGTGTAGCCTGGATCTCAGGTTATCGATTTAATTGATAGTGATCATCCGTTCTCATAAGATCACTCATTATAAGTCACTCTTCGCATAATCAAAGGCGCTGGCACCGACGGGCTTAGCCCTCGGGCCAGTCTCAAACATGGTCGACCGAACAGACAATGAAAGAAACGCACGTGGCGCGGGCTGCGTTTCGCAACCATCGACTTCGAATAACAACAGCGCACCAGCGCCCAGCGCCAATCGCGATCGGAAAACAAGGAACCTAAACTCAGTGCAAATTGATTACCTATTTAAAAACCTAAGAAAAGAAAATAAAAAGCCATCCACCTCGAACATAAGTCCGAACCTTGCGTCATCGCGCAAGCGCAAGACGTCGCCGGCACGGCAAGAAACGCCTGACCTGCCACCTACAGGAACTGGCTGGGAACTTCCCAAGAATCCCGTCAAAAGGAGACACAGTCTACCGACACAGGAAGGACCCGCAACTACGCAAAAGAATCACTATGAAGCGCTCTCTGACGACAGCGACATGGAAGCAGAGGAACCCCCCACCTCTGATTCCGCAACGTCCCAACGGAAGGGCCGCAAACCTCCGCCCATATACACAGCGAAGACAACGCTAGCAGCCATCATAACACTAACCACGAGCCTTCAAATTACAAAAAGCGAGGTAACACTCAAGCAAACCGACCAAACAAACCACACCATTTACGCAAATAACCTCGATAACTTCAACAAAATCAGAACCGCGCTCATTGATAACAAAATCCAGTTCTTCACCGATACACCGATAAAACTCTGTTATTAAAAGGGATCCGTGGAGACTTCACTCCCGAAGATATCAAAAACGAAATTCTAGGCCTTCAAATACCGAACATCGAACTCATAAATGTGGCCCTCTTTAACTTCAACAAAAATAACCCTGAAAGGCACCATCACCTCATCCAGGTTTCAAACACCAGCAAAGTAAGTCCACTATTTAAAATAAAAACTCTCGCGTATCAACGAGTAAGATGGGAGCACCTCCGGAAGCTCCCAGTATTCCAATGCAAAAATTGTCAACGAGTAAGGCACGCCAGCAAAAACTGCCACCTCCAATACAGGTGCGTCAAATGCGCACAATCGCACGAACCTGGGGCCTGCCAGTACACTAATAACACCAACCCGACGGACCTCACTTGCGCCAACTGCGGAGCTCACGGACACCCTGCTTCGTATAAAGGTTGCCCATATCTTAAGTTCGCTCGGAAAACTAAAAAACAGAACGAAGCGAAGGACATTTCTTCGTTACATGAAAAAATAATTAAAATAGCAACACCGGTCAACCCAAGAACATCATTTGCTCAAATCACAAAAAATCACCTCCCCACCGGTCCACAAAACTCTCAACAAAGCCATCCCCATCTCTCTCAACCCATTCACGACCCAAACAACAACAATAACTTACTCTCGCTCAACTACAATAATTCGTCCTCCCCCACACCACACCAAAACACAAACTGGCTCGACGTGCTAAAAAAAGACTTATCAACAATCATATCTGAACAACTGCTAACTATCGCTAAACAAGTTGCACTCAACACACAAAAAATAGAATTCCTACTAGCATCTTTATTCCCGAACAATGCATAACCCCGCAACATCCCTTAAAAATATCCACATGCAGCTATAAACGTTAACTCAATAGTAACTCACCAAAAAAGACTTGAGCTCATCAGCTTTACAGAAAAATACTCACATGACATAATACTCCTCTCAGAAACCAAACTAAACTATAAACACAAGCTCGAGTTTCAAAACTACAACTTTATTCGCACCGATAGGCCTAACGCAACCCGAGGGGGGAGGGGGGGGGGTACCGCCATCCTCATTAAAAAAGGAATCCCTTATTCTTTAATCACACAACCCTCTTCGCTCACTAACGCAATCATAGAGTATACCATTATAAAACTAAACTCACACCGAGCAAAAAATCTCTACATCATAAGCACCTACGCCACAAACGACCACAGAGATATATTCGCTTCTGAACTTGACACTCTTTTCAGCGAACTCAACCTACATAAAAACAAAAATTTCTTTATACTAGCAGGAGACCTAAATGCGAGACATACTCGGTGGGGCGATCGCGCCAAAAACACGCGAGGCAAAATCCTTGTCAACTGGGACGCGCGAAACGCGATAAAATTCAAAACACTGATCCTCCCATCCGACCTTCTCACCTACAAACCGGCCGCCTCCTTCCTAGACCTGGCAATAATAGATGCAAGATTACAGCTGCTAAACTCCCCGAACGCAACCACAAAAACTCTCCCTTATGACAGCGACCACGCCGCCATATCCTTCAATATCTCACTTGACAGTGACGAAATTCGCAACGCCTCCCCAGACGACTATCCCACAAGATTCATCTACAAAGCCACCAACTGGGACAGATTCTCCAGGCATCTCGATGAAAACTACCTCGAAATAATCCCGGACAATAGAAATCTCTCTAACGACGAAATAGACAATGCTATCAATAAAATAAATACCCACATCGTTGCAACCATCCATAGCATCACGCCCCGAATCAAAGCCACCAATAACACACACAAATACCTCAACTCAACGATAACAAAACTCCACAAAATAAAATCCTCTCTAGTATCCACCTTACACAAACTCTCCTCACTCGATCCATATAGTCAACGCCCCGCCTCCCTGATCGCCAAAAATTTGTTAAACACAATGAAAAAACGCCTCAAAGCTGAATTCAAAAAATCAACGGAAAACTACTGGAAAACCCGACTAAAACAAATAGATCACCGTAAAGCAGAGTCTTTTTTTCCAAAAATCAATAGACTCCTGCGTCCCAATGACCCAATAAAAATCGGAAAAATCGAAATACCAACACATAATCAAGCTCTGCTAAACCGCACAAACATTAATCTAGCAAATATTCCAGTCAGCAACAACAAATATTCTTTCACAGAAGAAACAGACAAACTCAACGCAATAGGTGCGTTTTATGAATCGATAAACTCCCCTAGACATATCAACCAGAATCCCCGATTCATAGAATTAATCAACAACAGAACCAGCGAATTACTAGCCGAACTAACCTCACTCAAACAGAATAACACGTCAATAACCTCCTTTTCAAACCCCAACAAGTCAACAAACCCCAGCACAGGCAACGACCAAGATAATATCTTCTGCGACACAGCCTCAGTACGTAAAATCCTCACTCAACTCCCAAACAAAACCTCCGCAGCTCTGGACAACATTCCCTCGATAGTGCTAAAACACCTCCCAGAAAAAGTCACAACCACCCTCACCATAATCTTTAACAACGCGCTAAACAACTACTACTTCCCAAGAATCTGGAAAAAAGCAAAAGTACTCCCGCTCCTCAAGAAAAATAAAAACCCCAATGATCCGTCCAGTTATAGGCCCATCAGTCTCACTCCCAACCTCAGTAAAGTCTTTGAAATAATCATAAACAAAAGCATAACAAACTTCTGCACCACCCACAACATTATACCTCACTCTCAATTTGGTTTCAAACAGAAACATTCAACCACACATGCCATACACAAACTGCTCACAGACATACATACAGACGTAGAAAATTCGCTCTTCGTGGGGGCAGCGTTACTTGACTTAGAAAAAGCCTTCAACTCCGTGTGGCTTACAGGGCTTATCTACAAACTACACTCGAAAAACTTCCCGAAACCGCTCATATTCAACATCTGGGACATGATAACCGCTAAAACATTTGTAACCTGGGACGGCACCACCACATCAACAGAAACCTTTAGCATCCATGAAGGCCTTCAGCAGGGTACTGTAAACTCCCCCATCCTCTTCAATATCTTCACCTCAGACATACTATCGTCCTTTGGCATCAACAACAACAACCCCGACAACATCAACGCTACTTCCTCGGCCATCGCTTTCGCAGACGATGTTATTGTATACACCGCCAATAATACAATTGAGACAGTCCGCGCAACCTTAGAATCAATAGTCGAGAAAATAAACCAATGGTATATAAACTGGAACCTCCGCCTCAGCCCTTCAAAATGCGAGACCATTCTCTTTAGAAAGCCGCTCAACCAAATATGCTTTTCACACAGGATCGGCTACAAAACTTTTCAAATAAAGGCAACAAACCCAGGAACAAACGTTATAACGGTGGTTCCCCATAAAAATGTCGTTAAATACCTCGGTGTCTACCTAGACAACCTCCTTCGGGGGAATATCCACGTCGAAACTCAAGTAGAAAAAGCCAGAAAAGCCTATCAAGCAAACATCAACATCTTTTACAACAAGCACCTTACCTGCAAAGCAAAAATTATACTATACCTCCTCCTTCTCAGACCTATTCTAACATACGTTGCGCCAACTTGGTGGAACCTCAACCACACGATGATGGAGAAGTTACGCTCTTTCGAGAGACAGTGCCTAAGAAAATGCCTCCACATCTACAGATCCGAGCACACCAATTACGTACACTTCATCTCCAACAAAATTCTTTACAACCGGGCAAACATCCCGAGAATTGATAATTACATCATAAAACTCTGCAGAAACTACTTCTCAAACATCACATACATCAACAACCCGATCCTGCACGCCATCACATCGCCAAATATCGCATCGGTAACTCGAAACCTGGAAACAGGCTACCTCACACCCCAAGCTTTCATACTCTGCGATCAATTAGGCCTACTGCAATCTGCCAATAACACCCCGACATTATACCACTGGAGACGTAACAAAGCCAATAAACGCATCTCGTTCAACGCAGAAGATTTCGCAATCAACAGAGCACTCTTCGCTAAATCTACAGAAACACCGATAAGGGACTACCCCGACTTCCACAGACGCAATTTCAACAAATACCCATGGCTGAATCTAAACAGCCCGCATATAAGCGATCTCTACAATCGAAAAATCAATTTGCTAACCCAAGCGCGTCACCGACTTAATCTACGTTAATGTAATCCCCGCCATCGATAAAAATGTATATATGTATATATGTAAATACTTCAAAAAAATAAAAAAAGAACGCCAAGTATTAAAAAACCGCCCCTCTAGTTTCGAATGATCTTTACTATATTTTCAGTAAATGAAAAATTTCCTTACCCATTATTTATTGCTAAAATGACATAGTAGGATGATCAAGATAAGAAAAAAAATATGAGATCATTTTAGCATAGCCAAGGATTTTGAATAAATTTCGATTTCTGCAAAGAATCATGTTACACCTCCAACTGTACTGGCTAAAGAGTTTTGTGACTTCAAGCGTTCCCAGAATGATTTTGCGATTAAGATATTGTTATTCTAATTTAATGCACAAATTCACTGTCAAAATTACACACAAACTTGGCGTGGATGGTTTTCAAATGGAAGCTCGGGAAGACACGATTGATCAAATATACTATTAAAAATTAATGGTTTGATGAATAAAATAGATTCCTGAGATAGTGTATAGATGAAAGAGATTAATGAAGAAAATAAAATAATTAGCAAATATGAATGATTTAATGAACTATTACACGATAAATATCCAGGCGAATGGTTTAAATTATTGAATCAACAAACGAATAGAATGTGGAGAAAGTATGGTTTTAGGAATAAAAGAAATAGACAATCTGGTGAATGAATCAGAGAATGGGATACAGAATACTTGTGATGAACCAGTATATGGATAGGTAGACAAGTAAAAAATTCATACGTGGCTGGAGGAAGGATAACGAAATAAGAAACAAATGAATTAGTGGGCATTGAAATTCGCTCTAGATGCAGACGGATGGAGCATTAGCATTCCTTCGCCGAGCTTCCATTTGAAAACCATCCACGCCAAGTTTGTGTGTAATTTTGACAGTGAATTTGTGCATTAAATTAGAATAACAATATCTTAATCGCAAAATCATTCTGGGAACGCTTGAAGTCACAAAACTCTTTAGTCAGTACAGTTGGAGGTGTAACATGATTCTTTGCAGAAATCGAAATTTATTCAAAATCCTTGGCTATGCTAAAATGATCTCATATTTTTTTTCTTATCTTGATCATCCTACTATGTCATTTTAGCAATAAATAGTGGGTAAGGAAATTTTTCATTTACTGAAAATATAGTAAAGATCATTCGAAACTAGAGGGGCGGTTTTTTAATACTTGGCGTTCTTTTTTTACTTTTTTGAAGTATTTTTATAGTGATTTCGCTTTTTTTTAGAAGAACGACAATTAGTAAATATTTTGGAAAATTATACATTTTTTCTTATCTCCAAAAAATTTTTTACAAATGATTTGTTTAAAGTTGAGTAACTACCTTCAGATGGCGAAAGCAATCAACGCTACTAAATATTTATTTTTTCTATGTTGACGGACAAAAACTGTTTAGTCAATTTCAAATGATGTAAATCGTGTCTATATTAGAATGGTCTTATATTTTTTTCCCTATCATGAAACAAATAATGAGGAAGAAAATTTCAAATTAACAATGATAATATGTGAAGATCATTCAAAACTAAGGTTGCGGTCTTTCAATATTTGTCTCGCTTTTTTTTTACTTTTTTTCAAGTGTTTTCACTACCGAGGAAAAATTTCCGAATAAAAGACCAAAAATGTTCCGCGCTCTTTTTTCTTCTACTAGGCCACTGGTTTAGATCTTGGATGCAAGAAGGAGCATTTTAAAGGGAAGAGCTTACTTTGGTTTATTTTGGTTTACTTTGGTTTATTCGAAAAGTCATTACGACCCTTTTTACGGGTGCTACGTTATTTCGAAAGACGTTGATTTTTGGTTTGTTGGATTCCCCTTTCAATTGGACCGCGTTTTCACATGAAATTTTTTCTCCTCAATTCTACGAGCGAATCCTCAAAAGTTGAGGTTTTAGATTCAATTTTATTATTGGAAACAATTTTTTCGCTCAATCATCGCGTTTTTAGCAAAAGAAAAATTTTGAAAATTCCCGCGTATCGCGAGAAATATTAAATTTCACACGATATTTCAAGCGTAAAAAGAGTCGCGTCAGCGATTGTTTATTCACTAATTTTTTTTTAACATTTTCCGCCATGCAATTTTCAGTGAAACTTCAAGTACCTCGATTGTCGTAACTCTGAAACAATGAGGTTTTTTAATGAAATTTGAAGGAAAAGTTTTACCTTTTATTCAATTTCAGCTCATGGGAATGATATCAGATTTTTGAATTTTTTTACTTCAAACAGTTATGGATTGATCTAGGTTTTTCGAGAATCATGAAGTCGTATTAGAATATTCAACGTAGAAAAAGTGTCATTTTTGTTTTTGAATTTTTTATTGATCGATTTCTTTATAACAGAGATCGGCATCAATAATTTTTTTGCCACTAATTTTGATAATTATTGTCAATTGATTAAAAATCAGTAATTATTTCAAGTTACATTATCAATTGAACAAATAATTAGAAATTGATAGAAACTTTATTGCCAAATGACGATTCATTTTTTAATTGATGGAGGAGATATTACCAATTGACGAAAAATTTCCAATTGATGGAGAAGATATTGTCAATTGACCAACCAATTTCCAATTGATGGAGGAGATATTACCAATTGACGAAAAATTTCCAATTGAGGGAGGGGATATTGCCAATTGGCCAACCAATTTTCAATTGATGGAGGAGATATTGCCAGTTGACGAAAATTTTTCAATTGATCCAGAATGTTCTGTCAATTGACCATATAAAATCCAATTCTAGAAAAATTTTTAGCCAATTGGTGGATCGTCCATTGGCGATCCGGGCGATACCAACGCCTGATTTAAGCATACATAGAATGCGATACTTCCGTGATCATCTTCTACGACGCTTAGTTCGACGGCTCGATGGTTTTCTATATCTAGCTCGACGGGTCCATAGATTTCGATGTCTAGATATATTTCTCCATGGTTTCCGATGTCCAGGTCTGTTTATCCATGGTTTTTGATGTCTAAGTGTGTTTATCCATGGTTTTCCATATCTAGGTATACTTCTCCATGGTTTTCGATGTCCAGGAATATTGCTCCATGGTTTTCGATGTCCAGGCATATTGCTCCATGGTTTTCGATGTCTAAGTATATTTCTCTATGGTTTTCGATGCCCAAGCATATTGCTCCATAGTTTTCGATGTCCAGGTCTGTTTGTCCATGGTTTTTGATCTCTAGGTGTGTTTATCCATGGTTTTTGATGTCTAGGTGTGTTTATCCATGGTTTTTGATGTCTAGATGTGTTTATCCATGGTTTTCGATGTTTAGGTATACTTCTCCATGGTTTTCGATGTCCAGTAATATTGCTCCATGATTTTCCATGTCTAAGTATATTCCTCCATGGTTTTCGATGTCCAAGCATATTGCTCCATGGTTTTCGATGTCCAAGCATATTGCTCCATGGGTTTCGATGTCCAGGAATATTGCTCCCTGGTTTTCGATGTCTAAGTATATTCCTCCATGGTTTTTGATGTCGAGGTATACTTCTCCATGGTTTTCGATGTCCAGACATATTGCTCCGTGGTTTTCGAAGTATAGGTCGACGGGTCCATGGTTTTCGATGTCTAGGTATAGTTTTCCATGGTTTTTAATGTCTCGGTATATATCTCCCTGGTTCTCGACGTCTAGGTATATTTATTCATGGTTTTACATGTCTCGGTGGACGGCTTCATGGTTTTCAATGTCTAGGTATACTTCATTATCGAAAACCATGAAAAACTATGCCAAGACATGGAAAACCATGGAGGAATATACCTAGACATCGAAAACCATCGAGAAATATACTTAGAGACCGAAAACCATGGATCCGTCGACCTAGACATCGAAAACCATGGCGCCGTCGACCTAGAGATTGAAAATCATGGAATCTTCGACCTAGACATTGAAAACCATGGAGTCATCGACCTAGACATTGAAAACCATGGCGTCCTCGACCTAGACATCATAACCATGGCACCGTCGACCTAGACATCGAAAACCATGGAGCCGGCGACCTAGACATCGAAAACCATGGCGCCGTAAACCTGGACATCGAAAACCATGGAGCCGTCGACCTAGAGATCGAAAACCATGGCGCCGTCGACCTAGAGATCGAAAATCATGAAATCTTCGACCTAGACATTGAAAACCATGGAGTCATCGACCTAGACATTGAAAACCATGGCGTCGTCGACCTAGACATCATAAACCATGGCACCGTCGACCTAGACATCGAAAACCATGGCGCCGCCGACCTAGAGATCGAAAATCATGGAGTCTTCGACCTAGACATTGAAAACCATGGCGTCGTCGACCTAGACATCAAAGACCATGGCGTCGTCGACCTAGACATTATAAACCATGGCACCGTCGTCCTAGCATCGAAAACAATGAAGCCGGCGACCTAGACATCGAAAACCATGGCGCCGTAAACCTGGACATCGAAAACCATGGACCCGTCGAGCTAGATATAGAAAACCATCGAGCCGTCGATCTAAGCGTCGAAGAAGATGCTCACGGACGTATCGCATTCTATGTATGCGTAAATCAGGCCCTGGTATCGCCCGGATCGCCAATGGATGATCCACCAATTGGCCAAACATTTTTCTAGAATTTAATTTCATATGGTTAATTGACAGAACGCTTTGAATCAATTGAAAAATTTTCAATTGGCAATATCTCCTCCATTCAATGGATATTGGTTGGTCAATTGGCAATAACTCCTCCACCGATTGGAAATTTTTCATCAATTGGTAATATCTCCTCCATCAATTGGAAATTGGTCTGTCAATTGACAATATCTTCTCAATCAATTGGAAATTTTTCGTCAATTGGTAATATCTTCTCCATTAATTAGAAATTGGTTAATCAATTGACAATGTAATTTGTAATAATTAATGATTTTTAATCAATTGATAATAATAATTTTTGCAATGTGCGTTTTTGATCAATTTAAAAATGAAAAATGAAAAATTTTTTTTTGCCGATCTCTGATCAGAAGTCTGTTTACGTGTATACAGAGAAGCGTCGGGTGTCTTGTGGAGGATGATGGTGGACATAGCATTCGTGAAACAAACAACAATGAACGGGAAACGTGTAAACAACTTTGGTCGAGAAATACGTTCACCAAAGATTTCGAGCTTTTGCTTTTCGGTCGACGGAACAAGGCAACCATGGTGGGATACGCCAACCACAGCATCGGCAGAGTAAAAGGTTAACGCAGCACGGGCGTCTGTGAGGAAACGGAGATCAATGCTTACATCAATGTATTCGCGTATGCCAAACAATTTGATTTGATGGATGACGAGGACAAATTTAGCTTCAGCATATTCTCAAGTGCGCCTCCCATTTCACTTGAGCAGAATTGGAGCCTTCTGATTAATCTTCAAAATCCAGGCGAATTAAGGTTAATAACCATGCTTCAGCGCACAAAATATTTTATATTTTTTTTCATTTTGACATCATGCTAATTGAAGTGATCTTAAAAAAAATAACATATAAGGTCATGCAACCAATTTGGAGACAGGACTCAAGTTATCGTTAAATCACATTCTCAAAATGACTTTTGTAATTGAGAAAGATCTTTTTGATTTTTTTTCATGTTCGAGTCTAAGTTGTTTAACAAAATGAAAGATTGCGTTTTTAGTACCATTAATATGTTTTGATATTGAGGTCGAGTTCTCTAGACTGAGTTGCATCAGTTATATTCAACTCGCTGACCTTTTTTTCCATGAATTTTCTGCATAGATTGGGTTTGGAAATGATATTTATTTTTCAGCTTTTGTCTATAATTTATGAACAAAAAATGCATAGCAAAATTATGATCCTGGAAGAGATCATTTCAAAATGTAGCAGTTAAGGATGATTTATCACTTACGAAATAGGAATAAAATTCAATAAAATATAAAAAGGAAATAAATACGCCAAATTGGAAAAAAGTCATGGAATAACAAATCATTCTATTTCAGATAAGCATGCGTCGACTCCGCCATAGTAGAAAAACCTGCCATGCCGTCAATAATTTCATTAGGACTCTTGGAGCATTTGAACTTGTAAGATTTGTCAAGGATAGCAAAAAATTGACGCTCACAAGGTTTTCTCCTGCAAAAAAGTATCAGAACGCGAGGCCAGCTCTGCACAGTTCTACACCGGAGAATCTTCCAGGCAGAGTCAGATCTCTCACAACTGAGCATTTATTACACATAACAAAGTAAGGCTCAATCAAAGATATTCCTTAAACATATTATGAAAATCTTTATAAATGAACCACCAATGATGGTAGAATACAGAAAAATTTTCATAGAATGTTTAACCTAGTTGAAACTTTCGTCATTATTGGGTTTGCATTTGTTGTTTCAGAACTTTACTAAACAATGAAAACTATAAAACTCTCGTGTGATTTCACAATTTATGAAGGATAATAACTAAAAAGATTATTTTAAATCTGATAGATTTTCTCACTCTAAAGTTGTCGAGTGTGCACCTATTTGCAATAAGTTTCCTCACGTCGAAAAATTGCGAGAATCGCAAATGAATCCATAAACACTCCGAGAGCTGAAATTTCGAAAGGGCTATAAAAATGATTTTTCCTGGTTATTGCAGGTACACGACGTTTATAAAAAAAAGTGAACGGCACAAGCACAACATTTATGCAGTTGACGTGTTCGAATTCGTAAGCCCCCGCTTGCTAGTCAAAATTCTGGGAGAGTTTTGTGAATCACCATGACAAATGAGCCGAGATTGTGACAAGTGAATTCACAATGGAATCAAAAATTGACTGCGGCATTACAGGACAAATAAATGATGTTCAACTGATGAACAATGAGATGTCTTCAGCTGTTAAATTAATGAAATTATGCAGAAATGAATATTCGTTTTAATTTAATTAATAAATGCATTGTATGATTTATAACATTTTATATTTTATTATTACAAATAAAGCCTTGACAACTTTTATAGAAAATGAACATCTCGCTGGTATTTTACCGTATTTCGAATAACTTTTCGCGGTGATGTTTCTATTTTTAACGATTCATCTTCGAATTGGAAACTGAAGAAACAAAATTCTTGGGACGGACAAGCTTCTCGATGTTCGACTTCATTTTTCGTAACTTTATATCAGTATCTTTGCTTTCCAAAGAAATTTCCTAATCTTCAACCCGAACTTTTAATGGTGTACACTAAGAGGCAACATTTAATTACTTTGTATTTGTCAGAAAATGAATTGGAAGTTTGGAAGCATTCGTGGTATTGAACGCGTTCGAGTACGACTCGCTACATCTCTCCTGTTGAATGATCTGAGATTTTCAACGCAAACTAAAAATCTCAATGAATCCATAAGATTTTGTATTTTTTTAAACCTTTAGAATTTTCTTTAACTATTTTGTTTCGACCATAACACTGCTGGATTCGAGCCGGCTAAAATAATGAGTTATGTCGGAAAAATGAATATCAAAATTCCGTTTGAAGGTGCTATTCGACTCGACGAGATCATGAAAGAAATTGATTATCCATAAGTACGGTAAACTAAATCGAACTAGTGTTAAAATAAATGCTTTTCAAGTGATTTATAATTTGTAAATTCTTCTATTCAAATTTCTTTTCATATCAAAATTCAACTCTGACTTAAAAATTATATTTGCGTGTAAATTTTGGCTTGCAAAAACATGTTTTTCTGATTACTTTAGCGTGTTATTTTTCCTAAAATTGTTTTAAACAGAAATTATTCATTTGCTATTTGCAAAGTAAAATTTGAGAAAAAAATGTTTTACGGAGGGTCAAAATTATAATAATTTTGAATGAATCACGCTCATTGCTTCATGTGAATACCATTTCACGTAGTACATGGATTTCTCGTACGAAAATTCACATAAAAATTATTTAACAGGTTAAACGTGAAGTACTAATCTTCGGATCACAGATTCGGTGAAAACATTAGCAACGCTGAGAAAAATACACAATCAGAATAGAATGGTGAGTGTTCCAATCACGAGAATATCGACGATCCGTCTGGATAATGAAATAGTTGGTGAACTTAAACCCTTTATGACGATCCTCAAAGAATCATCTGGAAACGGAAAACGCAAGATTATTCGTTCGTCCTTTTGCTTGTTGCTGTTTCGTGTACACTTTTAGCTCAAGAGCAGAAGAGAAATTAAGCATTCCAATTGATGAAAACCATAATATTTAGACACATGAAAACGCTGTGATAAATATGAATGAGAATTACAAATAGTTTTGCAGGATAATCATCACAAAACATTGATAGAAAACATTTATAAACTAGATATTGTTTATCGTTACAGGAAAACAATTCAAATATGCAATTCCAAAAAATGTTCGGTGCCTTTTTGCAAGAAAATATATTTAGAGATATCTTCGATTCACATTTTCATCCATATATCTGTAATCAAGAGACGCGGTAGCGGCTCGACGCCAAGTATTAAAAGGAAAAACTGCAGCGCAAAAGAAAAGCCAGCACGAGCCCTGCCGCTACTCTTATATACACGAATATGCCAGTTTTATGACGTCACAGAATTTTCAAACGGCTCTCATAAACAAACCATTTTATGAAAGAACATGAAAATTGGTGTTGATTTTTTTTCGATTTTTCCCTTTCCATTGGTCTTTGTTGCAAGTAAATTCGTCCAGTCGATCCTGAGATATGTAACGTTAGTGATTTAAAATCCACCATTTCGGGAACTTTGAATTCTTAGAGACAGACGGGCGTAAGTTAAGCATGTTTACGTTTGGACTTACGTCCATTGCACGATTTCTTACGTTTTGTCACACTCTACGTCACGCACTACGCTGAACGCGGCTACCCCCTCTCCTTCTGCGTCGCCGAGCGAGAGAGACAGAGAATGGGCGCACAGCGGGGGCAATACCAGCTCCTGGTTTGCGCATAAAATATGTATATAATTATATAATATATATTTTATTTATTAATATTAATTAATAATAAAATATTATTATAATAAATATTTTATTATAATTAATATATAATATAATATATATATATTATATTATACAATATATAATATAAAATGATAATAATATAATAAAATAAAAAAATTAAATAATACGAATAACATTGAATAATAAATAATGAAATAAAAAAATATAAAATTCTGGTCGACGCCGCTGGATTTTTCGAGGATGTCTAGGGCGATAGCTCATGGGTTTTGGAGGACTAGGTTTAGGTACATTCTATCGCGATTTTCAATTTGTAGGTGGACGACCCCATAGTTTTTTATGTCCAGATATATTCCTCCATGGCTTTCGTCGTCTAGGTATGTTTTTTCATGGTTTTCGAGGTCTGGGTCGACGGCTCCTTAGTTTTCGATGTCCGGGTATGTTTCTCCATGGTTTTCATGGTTTCGGATAATTCCTCCATGGATTTCGATGTCTAGGTATATTCCTCCATGGTTTCTGATGTGCAAGTGTATTTCTCCATAGTTTTTTATGTCCACGTGTATTTCTCTATAGTTCTTGATATCTAGGTATATTCCTCCATGGTTTTCGCGATCGAGGTTGACGGCTCCACAGGATTCGATGTCCAGGTATGTTTCTCCATGGTTTTCGTGGTCTCGGATAATTCCTCTATGGTTTCTGATGTGCAGGTGTATTTCTCCATAGTTCTTGATGTCTAAGGTATATTTCCAGGTGTATTTCTCCATAGTTCTTGATGTCTAAGGTATATTTCTCCATGGTTTTCGTGGTCTAAGTATGTCTCTTCATGGTGTTCGCGGTCGAGGTCGACGGTTCCACAGTTTTCGATGTCTAGGTATGTTTTTACATGATTTTCGTGGTCTCGGATAATTTCTCCATGGGTTTTGATGTCTAGGAATATTCCTTCATGGTTTTCAATGTCTAGACGCGTTCCTTCATGGTTTTCGTGGTCCAGGTATATTCCTCCATGGTTTTCGATGTATGGATATGGTTCTCCATGGTTATCGTAGTCTACGTACAATCCTCCATGGTTTTCGT